>NC_056747.1:902816889-903150639 GCF_019279795.1 Protopterus annectens | reverse complement strand
TGATTGAACCAATTTTCTGAAATTGGTAGTAACAAATTACCAAAATTTCAGAAATGCTAAGACAGAATTGACACTTCAACACCAGAAGTTCCAATGTCGAAAGTCCGTGTTACCGGTAATGTTTTTGCAAGGGGCCAAGCCCCCCTGCACCCCCCCCCCACACTCCCTGCATATTATATATTCCAACTCCAAGATCGTACTACAGTGAGAAAAGGGTACATTTCCTGATCCACACTGTAGTGTGATCTGTTATCAGAACATTGAATCCATATTAGTGAATGCACACTACCATTTGCTAATGTGGATTCAAACTTTTTCCAGATCCGCTTTATGAAAACTTGAAAACAGCCTTTTAACCTTCTCAGCTTTGCATAAGTGCCAATCTAAATTTTGACAGGAAACCAGATTGTACAAGCAGCACTGCAGGTTTGTATAAGAATTGTTTTGCCATTTCAGTGAGAGGTTGAGAGTATTCTGTTTAAAGAGAGTATTTGGAGACTATCATACAGTGAGCACAAAGTCTTAAGCTGGTGATGAGCATGTGCAGGAACAGGACTGGTTAAGATGTTATTTCAGCAGTGGTTTAAAACTACTGAGTTTGTCGGAGAATTTTATTTGGGTGGGGACACTATTCCAGAGTTTAGGAACATACTGGGAGTAGAGCGAGTCTCCTGAAACATTTTTTGACTTATTTGTGAGTAGTAAGAATTTGTTACTAGAACAGAGGTCCCTTGCTGGACAGTAGGGCAGTAATAAGTTTTGCAGTGCAGGGCATTTTTGTGGATGATGAATGAGTTTGTGTGCTGAAATTACTTGTGAATATGTTAGATAGCTGTGTAGTTTAAGCCAGTTTAATTGCTTTAAGCTATGACGGTGGTGGGTTCTATAAAGGAGATTGGTGGCAAATTTAGCAATTTTATTGTAGTAGGAGGCAAGTTTCTTTCTTTAAGTATTGTTTAAGTTTATTAGGACAGGACTGGTGTACAATACAATTGACAATAAGAAGGTGGTGCCTAGAGTTTTTCTTGCAGTACCTGTAAGGAATCCATTGATCCTATAAAGGGAGCCTAGTTTCTGGTGTGTAGATTTAATGGTGTGCAGTATATGCTGGTCATATTTGGGATTGTCATGTATTATAATGCCTAAATGTTTACTGTGAGTTATAGTTTCAATGCCAGTATTATTTGCTGACTTTATGGCTTTTGATTTTGGCAACTGTTTGAAATAAAAAGCATTAACTTAAATTTCTTGGGATAATGTAAGAGGTTAAACTCTTTGAGCCATGTTTCTACAGAGGAGAAAGATTTTTGTTAATGTTTGGAGCTTATTTATTGTTGAGGCTGCACATATTAATATTGAGTTGTCTGCATACTGAACTAAAATAGTATTGTGAGTGGAGGTTATTAATAAATATATTAAATAGGAGATGACCCAGGATAGAACCCTGATGGACACCTGTAGTAACTGGTTGAAAGGACGAGTAGGTTTGTTGCCATTTAACAGCTTGTTGCCTTCCAGATAGGTAGCTAAGAAACCACAACATGGAGTACTGTGAAAGTCCAACTGAGGAGAGTTGAATGAGCAGTTCCTGGTGTGAGACAGTACTGAATGCCCTTGACAAGTCTAAGAACATGGTGGACACAAGCATACCTTTGTTTCCATGTTGGTTTATTGTATTGGTAAAATGTAGTAGAGCAGTAGTGGTGCTGTGCTGGGGCCTAAAGCAATGTTGTGTTTCTGAGAGCAGGCTATTTGCGGTTAGGTATTGTATCAGCTGCATATAGATGCATTTCCATAATATTTTAGACATGGTGAAAATGGCCATCAGGCTGTAGTTATTAAACCCTGTAGATGTGCAGCCTTTGTGCAGTGGTACGATGGAGAATTTTTTCCACAGTGATGAGACTTATCTTTCTGTTTTGGACCTTTTAATTAGTTTGGACACAGGGAAGGCTAAAACGTCTGCTGACATTTTTAAGTAGTCGGTTGGTAGTTGGTCTAGAGCTATGGAAATAGTTTTTAGTTTAAGTAGCAACTTCAATATGATTGAGGTGGGTATGGATAAAACTGAAGAGCTGTGGGTGGTTTTGGTTGGACAGGGATGGGGGAGATGTATCTGTGTCTAAGAAAGAGAATATTGATTGTATAAAGTAGGAATTAAACTTCGTGAGGACAGAGGCTGTCATATTGTCTGTTTCTGGAGAGGGAGCGGTAGTCTTGCCAGGGTGGAGTAGTTTATTTAGCAATGACCAAAATAGGTTTGGGTTGTTTTTGTGTTTGTCTTGTACGTTGGTATAGTATGTTTGCTTATCCTGTTTGACATGGAGTTTTGCAAGGTTTCTAAAATGTCTAAATTGCTAGAAGGCATTTTGAGTTTTCTTTTTATACCAATTTTTCCAGCCTTTATCCCTTTTTATCATGAGTTTTTTTGTTTCTTTTGTTAGCCATGGTGCAGGATTGGACTTTACTCTCTTATTACATATTGGTGCTAGATTATTTAAGGTCTGTAAGAATATGTTATTAAAGTATTCTACATCAATATCCAATGGCAATGTTCTAAGTACATTACAGTTATATTGTTTCAGTGTTTCATTGAAAATATCTTTGCTGAAATTGGTTGTATTTTGTATCTGATTACAGATAATATATTCATCTGGGTTATAGTGAGTTCTAATGGCATATGTTGGTATGTGGTCACTTATGCTATCTGAGAGGCAGCCTACTTTTGTCAATTTATCAGGTTTATTTGTAAGAATCCAGTCTAATGTTGAGTGTCTCCCTGAAGTCTTATTGATTCTAGTGGGTGTGGTCATTAATTGTTTGAAGTTATATAAGTTTATGGATTCAGTGGGGATAGTGGGATTTTTCACTTGCCAGTCTATATTTTAGTCTCCAAGTATTATGGTTTCATGGTTCATTTGTTGAGATATCCAATACAGGATGTTTTCAGTAGTACCAATGTTATTCCCTGGTGGCATATAAATTGCTGTTAATCACAGAGTTTTCCTATTGTTGATTTTTAGGAGTGTTATTAGAAGTTCAGCATTGCTAAATTTGGGTGCTTCCTGTAGGAATAAGGTGATGGTTAGGGAATTTTTATAGATGATTGCTACACCACCTGCATGCTTGTTTTGTCTGTCATGCCTGAGTATATTGCATCGGGGGGGGTCTCTATATCCTTTAGTTCTTTTTTTAACCAGGTTTCAGTAGACATCAAGAGTGTATTTGGCAAGGTAGGTATGTATGTCCTGGATTTTATTGCACATACCCCTTAGGTTCATATTTAGTAAGGTGAGTTTGGGTTCTATTTTTTTGTTGAGGGGTATTAGGTGACTGGTTTATTTTGGGGCTGGAAGTGATGGTTTTATGAACAGTGGAACCTGGACTGAGGTGTGTATCTCCACTAATTTTTTGAATTGATATTTTACAGAGGGAAGAGTATGCCCAGTTATATTTTGGTCTTGGTTTGGTATTTGATCGTAAATTTGAATACTTAGTTTTGAGGTATTTATAGATAAATTAAATCAGATATGGTTTATTTACAGAGATAGGGTGCTATGGAGAAAGACAGGCTGGGTAGACGTTGATATTCTTTGTAAGGATTGGTTGAATTCCTAAGTGTTTGAAGGAGGCGGATTTGATAATTGGTGATGAAGGCTAGTAGAGTGAGCAGGAATAGTAAAATAATAATACAAACGTTAGTTAAAAGTACCACTTAATCCTTAAAAAGTCTAGCCTGAATTTTCTCAAATCCTATAATGATAATGAAAAATAGTGCAGGCATCCTGATAGGGAGCTAAAACTACTGGGTATTTTGAATCATGTGATCCTAACTTTGAGTCAGTCTGAAACTCTTTCTTCTACTGGATAAAGCAGCTATCAGTCATCCTGTATATATTGCTTCTACTCATTAAGTGTGACATACCCTGCTTTCTCCTTCCCAAAAAAGTTAAACAGATATAACAATATACTACTGCCTGTTTTTTCTGTGTTTTATTACATCTCTCTATCTCTTTCCATTTTTCTATGCTCTTTCCTGTTACTTGTGAAATGTGTCATCCCCTTTTTAATTACATTGACTATCTTTTCCTTTATTTTGACCATTGTCATCTCTTCCTTCTATTTTCCTGCTTTAACTATCTCTATTCTTTCTGTGATTCTTTGCATGTTCTGCATGTTCCACATTTTTCTCAGACTATTGCTACAGTATCGCTTCAGTATTGGCTGTTTTTGTTTTTCTGTTTTAATTTGTTTCATGAAAAGGCTTGGCTGCTTTGTAATGGCAAATTTGATATTTTCTTTCACTTTTTTTTCTATCTTTCCTTCTTTTTTTGCATACAACAGGATTTTTATGGCTCTTATCCATTAAACTATCTTACCTAAAGTTCTGTTCTCTCACTTTTGTCTTGATAATATGGTTATTTTTATTGTGAACTAGACTAACTCATGTTCATTTGTTCCGAAATAGATACCCACTTTCACATCAGATATTCTTTCTTCTTCCTGTTGGCTGGCATGTATTAGGAATAACCTTGCTATTGGATATGACTGACACCCAAGTTTTTTTTTTTTTTTTTTTTGATACAACACTTTTATATTTAAGTCACCAAATGTCTCCATTTTTTTTTTGTCATTCTAAGTATATCATCAAACATTTCCTGTCTAATCTATATGCCTGGCAAAAAGATCTGTAAGGCATATATGTAATAAAGTGCTATGGCCCCTGGTGCATCCATTCCCATCTGTGTTTTGTCTGTAGCAGTGATGATTTCCTTTAGATAGGTTTTACATGTTCACTCCTCGGGTCCGCTCTGTCTATTCCTCCTCGTTAATGTATTGTCTGGCATTTTGTTATTGCCTTCATGATTCTCATGTATCCCATTCCTGACTGCCACAATACCTTTCTCAAAATCACTGTTTTAGAGAGCCTGTTAGTAATCATCCACATTTTAGACCATTTTAATGTGCATAACATTTATTACACTACTAAATTAAAATTTAAAATCATTGAAATAGATGTTATATTTGTAAATAGGAAACATTATTTACACAGAATGGTTACAGTGATATGCAAAGTGTTAAACTGTTTTATACTGTTTACGTCAGGATGCATTTATTATTATTTTCAAGCCATACTTCTAAAGAACTGAACTGTGTAGGTTGTACAGGGCTACTGGTGTAATTTGGGATTTAAAAATTTGTTATTTATTGCAAATAACTGAAAATATGCTAATAAAAATTCATAGCTGAAAGCAGAAAAGTACTTTGCATTAATTAACCAAATTAAAACTAAGATTTGGTTCACTGTTTAAAGGTAATATATGGCTTATTGAACAAGATGGTTGCTAAACATGTAACTTCATTACAAGAAATCATGACATCAGATTTTTGTTGAAATAAATGAACCATTTTCAGATGGCTAAAAATGCTCTAGAAAGTTTCGGTCTACTCAAACAGTTCCCCTTAGTAGGTACAGTTTTATAATAGTGAGGTAACCAATAATCAATTCTTAATCCAGTTTGTGATGGAAACATTAAGAGGCTCTTGAATTGATAATCAGAACAATTAAGGTACTTCTGCGAAAAGAAGAACTGCATCTCAAGCCTGATTGAGAAAATGTAACAAATGTAATATATTTGATAAGCTTAGTGCTTTGAACAAAAAACTATTTACAGGTTTATAACAGCTAACATAATGCAGACTATTATCATATAGGATACAGCAGAAAAATAAGCATCTAGATATCTATGGGGACACTGCCCTGCATACTGAGTGCAGTGCGCAGGCCATCCACTCAGCACAACTGGGAGGTTTGTGATCACAAACAGAACTGTAATCCTTCCAGTAGCTTTCCAACATGACAGTAAATGACATGTTGATGTACTAAGCAGAGCACAGCATGATGTATATGGTCAGGGTACACAGAGCACTATATGAATTATAGCAAAATACTATGATTGTGTGCAATGTGTCAGCTTATGTGACTTACAAATGCACAGTGTTGTCAGCAGGAAACTGCCAAGTAATGGTGGAGGGCACAAAGCACATACTGGTTGTGTGCAACTGCACTGTAGTGCACTGTGACACATGTAAGAAAAACTCTAGAAAATTTATAAAATTACATTTGCTAAAACAAATTATTAACTAACATACTCACTGAAAGGTGATATTAACAGTAATACTGAGATGTGACAAATGGAGCTGCTACACTGAAATCCTCCCTCCTTACAAATGTGCAGATCATAATGTATTATGGAAGAGTTGTATGCAAATCAGACAAAATATGCTTATTAACAGGATACTTCAAGAAGTAAAAGTTGTAAAGTATATATGGAACAATTCTAGTTGGGACATCATATGGCAAAAACTGCATAAATATAACCTGTAATTTGAATTAAGGGATTTATGTTTAAATATATGCGATCATCATCTTCTTTCGGCTGTTCCCATTAGGGGTCGCCACAGCGGATCATCTGTTTCCATTTCTTACTGGTGTCCGCATGAATTATTTGGTGAAGTTTTATGCTGGATGCCCTTCCTGACGCAACCCTCCCCATTTATCTGGGCTTGGGACTGGCACAAAGAAATGCTTGTGCATCCCCAGTGGTTAGGTTTGCATCCCCAGTGGCTGACTTGTCTGACCTACATGTGCCGAAGAGACTTGCTAGTAGAAAAAGAACTAAAAGGATGAGAATAGGACTTAATGCTGAAATAAAGGGTATAATAAAAATAAGCTGTACAAAATATGAAGTGACAAGAACGGAGAAATGATAGCACAAGAAACTTGGAGAAATGTTTTTATAAGAGAGGGAATGAAAAGAGAAGGTACTCTGGGCTGCAATGTAAGGGACAAAAATAGTACTTCAGATGCATCAAGGATGCAAATGTACATAACGGGATGGAAAAAAGTAGTAGGACAGCAGGTATGTCAGACCAGGAATTCACGAATGAAGTAAAAAAAAATATACACTAAGAGACATGAAGTACACAACACTGATAGGCCAGCAGGTAAATGCTGTGGTTTAGTGAATAACGTAAAATCCATTGTGTATGACTGGTGTGTAGGAAATACTAGGACATCTCAAGATTACTTAGGCTTCTGGTTAAGGGATCAAAATCTGAACCTGCACCATTCAATTATTTATTTTAATAGAAATAAAAAGGAGCACATAATCCCCTCCATGTAAAAGAACAAACATTTTCTAATATATAAAGATAAGGCTAGTAAGAGTCCTGTTACAAGTTACAGGCACATTAGTTTGTTAAGTTGTGTGTTCAAAGTTTTTAAGTTATTGACAAAAGAACTGATAAAAAAATGAGAACTCACAATACAGACTAGAGACAACACACATATAGTGAGGGTATTAACATAAATTGTCTATGTTTTTGGGAAACCATATTGGATGCCCGGTGGGTATCATTCTCTGTGCTTTAGTCAAGCATTTGATTCTATAGTTAATGACTACTGGGATCAATAAAACACTAACTGGATGGTTTACATCTTGGCTATCTGGAAAGTAGTCTATGGGGTTTCCGTTAATGGTCACAAAGGGTCATATGGGAGACTGTTTTCCAACTGATAGAGTTTTCCAGGATTTGACCCTGTGGCATTTTCTCTTTTCCGTATATATTAACAGCATAGCATTTCTAGTATAGACTTGTTGAATAAAATAAACAGGTAATATAAACTTTCTTTTTTCTATGCTACTCCCATAAAAAACAGAAGAAAAAGAAACTGAATAACAAGAAACTGAACAGTGGGACTAAAAGAATATTTTAGAGTGCTATATAAGAAGAGAATTCTTAAGCTAAGACTATATTCTTTGAAATGCAGATGGTTGAGAGGTGATCTGATTTTGGCCTGTAAGGCAACCAAAGACAAGTTCCTATACAAATGCGTTTGACAACAACATATATGGTACGGTCAACAGGTAAACTCAAGAAGCCATCTTCATGGTATACCAGGCTAAAGCCCTGACTATACTGCAGATGACTTGATTTTGATTAGCTGATTAGGTGTCTATCTAAGCTGTTTGGGAAGGTGTGATGAAGAAGGAGGCATAGGCCCACCAATTGGGCAATGAAAGAAATCAATAGAACAAAACTCTATGTTTGAAGATGATATCCACATTCATTGGCATAATGCATTTTCCATACTATTTTTAACTAATACTTGCTATGTAAAAGCAAATACAGTTCATTATAATACAGACTGATCCCGACCTACCCCATGATCTAAAATAAACATATATAAAACATGAAACTAGTATATAACAGATGATACCTAGTGGGAGCAGGTGTTTCATCCATGGAATATGGGCCTAGGCAGCCTACACTGCCATGGTGTGCTTGCAGCTGTAAGCATCGGTCTCCTCAATGAGCTTGCTTAGGGGAAGTGCTCCACTTAGGGAAAGGGCAGACCTACCAGCTGAACCAGGAAGCTGGCCTATGCCCTACCACCTAACTCTTCCCATCAGGGAATGGTTGGGCTAATAGTGCTCCTCGGCAGGAACAAATGGGTCACAGGGCTCTCACCTAGCCTGACAATGTCAATCCCTGCTTAATATACCTCACCACTGTACAGATTTTCGGAGAATGTCCAGATTTTTGCCTCATATTTTTGGTCTATTTTTCATAAAACTGTGGTTTTCTAGCAAATTATTGGCAAATCATTAAATATTGAAGTTAGAAAAAAATAATGACAGAAATTTGAGTTTCAGACTTCATACCCTGCAGAAAATTTGTGCTAATGCAAAACCTGTTAATCTATCAAATTTCTAAGTTGGTAAGAACAATATTTAAAAAGTATCACTATTTTTGGGCCTTTGTCTCACTTTTATTTATGGCTTTGTCCAAATTTCTTGCTGTAAGAGGTTGAGAGGTATACTAATGAATAAATGGGCAGATTGGGTGGCAGTAGTGCAACCACTGGGCAAAGTCCTGGGGAGGTAGATAAAATCAGGAAATTGTTTAAATAGTCTACTGTGTGCAGAATAACTGCAAATTTAGAAATAAGTGCTATAATGAGCTGGAGAAGAACAAACACAGATAAAATTTATAGCTGGAATAAAACAAACTAGCTAAATATACTTCATGCGAGAATTTGAACATCAAAGTAAACTCAGGCATTACTTTTGAAAAAGACTTAGAGTCATTACGCAGAAAGTCTAGAAAAAATGTGAGTAGATTAAAATTTATAGTAAATAAATATTTATATATCATACATTCTTTTGTGTTAATTTAATCAGATATTTTTTTTAATTTGGTAGTAGAGTATGGTACTCCTGTTAAAAAAAAAAAAAAGGGAAGAAGCAACTGAATGATAAGAAACTGAAGAGTAGGAGTAAAAGAATATCCTACCAATACACACAGAATGCCTTTCTCACACAGTGCCTTTTGTTAAGACAATGTAGGCCTCTCAGGCTACCACTCTAGTAAATATTGATTTGAATAGTATACTCTGTACTTCGGTGGTGGTGCTGCGGTAGCGTTGTCGCTTCATAGCAAGACGTTGTGCTGTTCAATTCTCAGCTAGAGCGTCTTCTCTGTGGAGGCATACGTGAATGGGTGAAGTGCCTTCATTGAAGGTTGTGCGTCAGGGCTGGTAACCCGGTACGTAAAAATCCACTACCAATTATTGGAGGACCGGAGTTCCGCTGTGGTGACCCCTAACCGGGAAAAGCCAAAAGACACAAACAAATAGTATACTCTGTACTTATCTGTGGAATTTTTCCAATGTTGCTCATGTAATTGTATGAGTTGGGCCTGAAATCAGTCTTTTGTGATCAATGTGTTACCTGGGAACTCAAAAAAGGGACACAGTGAAAGTACATTCCCTAGACTCTAACCAATTTGCCTTTGTAAAAGGTATATAGTACCTGTTAAACCTAGATGTCTTTTTTTGGAAGAGTCACTGAAACACCTCAGGAGCAAGCTTCCACTTTCTGTAAAGCAAAGCAATGCATGTCCCTCCCTTTCTTCAGCTCTGACTATAGTGAACTGATTGGAAACTGCAAATTTATCCCAGTCCTGGCCTTCCTATTTCTTATGGACAAGAGAAGAAACTAGCTGGGTACACCAGTTAGACGGCTTTGGTTAGGCTTCAAAAGGCTCATCTGGCTTATTGTCTAGAAAGCTGAACCTATGATGTCTCCCCCTCCCCTTTGGGGATGTTGCCAGTACTCAGTTCAAATTGGTTTATTATGTGTATCTTCAAGTAACTGTATGGGAGCTCTGACAGCCACTGCATACATGTGTTTCTTTTAATAACAGTTTCACCTCTGTGTGAACTCAGTCAGTGTATGAGCATCTTTTAACTAACAGTTTTACTTCGGTGTGAGAGCTCTGATAAATTTATTTTTGAGACCTGACTGAGACCTAATGGAGTAAATCTTCACTTGCTGTCTGATTTTCTGAAAGCACACTTTGTCTAATACAGTAACCAGCAGTTGCCTCTCTTTTTCTCATTTGTGGCTGTATAATTTGTAAAACTTTTTTGTTTTTTTAACAACTATAAGATTAAAAAAAAAGTCATACTACATTGCTACACAAATTAGCCTGCTTTATTAACTGTCTCCCTTGACCCACCATCTGGTTTTACCTACTTTATCTTATCTGGTTTAAATGGCTATGTCTAGCTAAAATTAGTCTGTATATTTTTCTATTACTTCTATCTTATCATGAATCATACAGCTGTATTTCTTTTATAATATTTGTTTTGCACTATTATACTGATTTATAACATACTGTACTTCTAGGCTTGTTTATTAATGACACCATTGCCTGTTTGCTTTGCAGTTTTATATTGTTTTGCAGCATCATACTGCTTGATCTTTACTGTGTTTGTGGTCCCATTTATATTATCATATATAAATCTGCTTACAGTGTGCCGGTGATACTTGTAACCGCATTTTGAGACATTTTTGATATACTATACTGTTGCCCCCACACCTGCGTTCTCAGGCTGTCTTTTTAATACAGTATTGTGACACTGACACACTGACACTGACACACACACACACACACACACACACACACACACACACACACACACACACACACACACACACACACACACACACCTGCATTCTCAAGATGTCTTTTAATACATTGCACTGTGATTATTTAGGCTTCTGTGGTAACCATGCCTGCATTTGCATGTTTTATTTTTTTTTATATATTGTAGTTTGCTAACATGGGGCTACATTCTGCCCTTACACAATCTGTTGCCAGCTTATAACTGCAAGGTACTCTGAGGCAGTGTGCCAACTGCCTTGTGTTCACTGACAACCTGATACACAACCTACTTGTGAGAGATGTACATACCTATTCAAACTGGAAGTAAACCTTTCATTTACCAGTTATCAGCAAATAGCATAATCCCATCCACCAAAATCCAACTCAAACAGTATGTCCACATATACTGAGGTACTGAAAAATCTCTGCCTAAGCTTCCTAAGCAATGCACCAGTAGACCCAGCCATACGATACATATTCACACTTTACTTACTACACATACAGAACAGCACCTGCTGTGTCCTCCTCTTAGCAACCCAAGCTGCTTTAATAAATCCCTGAGGCTACCAGAGCATGCTAGCAAACATGACAATGGCCTAGTAATAGTAACCTCAGTAGTCAGACACATGGGCAAACCACTCACCAGGCTGAACAAGAATAGAGTGGTAGTTAGTTGTTGCTCTTTCATTAGAATCCTTATTATAACAAAGATCATCAGATCCTTTCACACTAGATGCATAGGACCTAGGCATTGCCCAAGTGGGAGACAATGATCTTAGACAATCTACCCAGGGGAATATGAACAGAAACATGACTGAGCTGTCAGCACACGTATCTGAGGTTGGGAGGCAGCTGCCCTTGAATATTATCTTTCCATCAGAATGAATGAAGCCACGATTCAAACAAAAAATATTCAACTTAATCAATTGTCTCGTTAACTGGATACAACGTTTGTCAGCCTGAAAAGAGATGGCCAGCAGTCTAGTTTGCTTCATCTGGGATGACCTTCACCTCTTCCTCAGAGCTTCAGCGTACAGACTAAGACATTGTCCTCCTCTCTAGTGACATTTTAGACAGAGTCACTTGTCTTCCAGACTAACAATTCATAATCAGGCCTATCGGTTTGATACTGTTCAATGCTAGAAATGGAAAAAAAGAAAACTTTCAACCTTGAGGCATTCCTGACTGTTGGGCACATAAACTTTTGCATAATTACAGAAACTTGTTCCAGTGTGGTGATAACAATCCCATTTTACCTGTGTTTAACACAAAACACTCATTCAGACCCTCTGTCAAGGGAGGGGACATGTCTGTATTAATTTATTATCCTATCACCTCATGTCAAATTCAGCATAAGTATGACCTGGAAGTTCTGTATACCCAAGTCCAGTCACCATATAATTGTTAACTGCAGAATCACTTCTAAGTCTGTCACTGCCCATGACACCTGTTTAATCCAATTAGAGTCCTTCATTACTGAACCCAACACAAACATTTTGGGCAGCCTCAATTACCAATCCAGTACCTGGCAAACCTATACCACAAACAACAAATATGCACAATAGTTCTTTAGTTTGATTACATTTATTACCACCACATCATTTGCCTAGATAGTGCCCTTCTGCTAGGTCCTCAGATATCCTTGTCCTTGTGATCACTAATATAAACACCAATCGGTAGCACACCAAAGGTCTCCCTCTTTGTGAACACATCAGACTATCATGCCATCACATTTTCCCCTATAACTCATTCAAAAATGGCATTCAACCTACCAGTTCAGGAATTCCTCTAAGACCAAACTTCTAACACTCTCAGATGACCTGAAAATGATTAAAAGTTTTTCCCCCGACTATGAAAGAACCATAGAACAGCAGCAGCTGTTAACACCACAGACTTTTACTCCTACGTTAAGTACTACAATGGAGCATCTATCGCCATCCATCCCAAGTATAATGGCGGACTTATGAACAAGCCTTCATGGTGGAACTTCAGTAACAACAAACTAAACAACCAAAGAAAGGAACCTCTGGCACTAAGAGAGAAGACAAAATCTATTTATTCTAAAAGCAACCTTAAAAAATTGGTAAAGAACTGAGGCATAAAGTCAAAACATGCAAAGCCAAGTACAAACTAAATATAGCAACCTCCTGCAAAGATGCTGAGGTTAAGTCCACGATAAATACACCAAGCATTTGTTTTGTCCTCTGTGATATCAGCAACTAGTACACACGTCTATAAAATGTTTTTCTAACCCCCACAATTCCATACATCTTAAACTGATTCTAAGATTAAAATATATACTATACTGTATCACAGAAATTAAACTGCATGCTGACATTCATCCTAACCCAGGGCCCTCTAACAACCTTCCCCCTCCTCAGACCTTATCATTCTCTGCCGACTCCCATACTCCCTCCCATCCATATCCCTCACTTCTCAAAACTGCCAACTCTGACCTCCTATTCACCAGTTTTAACCTCTGTAGTATAATTAACATTTAGTGAATTCCAAGCCACCATAGTGGCCTACTCCCCTGACATAGCAGTAATAACAGAAACATGGTTGAAGCCACACATCAAGGACACCGTGATCACCCCAAAAGGACAAAACATTATCAGACTTGACAGAATTAACAAAAGGGGTGGTGGTGTAGCTGTACTCTTTAAGGACAACTGTAAAGTTGAGCAATTCCAATGCTCCCCTCCTGACTTACCTCATACTGAAACCCTAATCACACGTATGGAATTAAATCCAAACAAATCAATAATTATTATAGCTTCCTATCTCCATCCAGGTAACAACCTACCCATCATTGAAAGTCTACTATTATGGGCTTCCATTAATTTTAACCCAGAAACTATTATTCTTGGTGACTTCAACCTTGACTGGTTGACCTGCACTTCCAAAACCCCATCCAATTTTCTCAAGCTCTATAACTTCTCACAGATAATAAATTGCCCAACTCGTATTGACAAACACACAAGTAGACAGTCTACATTAGACTGGATACTAACCAACAAGCCCAATCTAAGCTACATAGCAGATTGCTTGCCCGACTCTCTCAGTGACCATGCACCAACCTTTCTATATAGAAAACATGTACAAACCCAATACAACATCTCTTACAAATACACCCGTACTAAAAATACTCCCCCCCCCCTACTTTTAACCAGATTCTCCAAAATGTTGACTGGTCACCACTAAAAAGCCTCCAATTAGACCTAGCAGTAAAGTTTTTTAATTCTATCTTTCTTACCATACCTAACAAACTAGCTCCATTAAGAAAAATACGTTCAAAATCCAAACCTCTACCCTGGTTAACCAACGATACCAAACACTTAATTAAAAAAAGGGACAAAGCCTGGTCAGAGTACAATACCACCAAAAGTATAGCAGACTTTACTACCTTTAAACATCTAAGGAATCTTGTAAAAAAACAAATCAAAACAGACAAGCAAGTGTACTTCCAAACCTGCCAACAAAA
This sequence comes from Protopterus annectens, assembly GCF_019279795.1. Lineage (NCBI taxonomy): Eukaryota > Metazoa > Chordata > Ceratodontiformes > Protopteridae > Protopterus > Protopterus annectens. Next base: position 903,136,139 of record NC_056747.1, on the reverse strand, counting down.
ACACAAACAACCCCAGTAAATTCTGGCAAAACATAAACTATCTCCTAAGCCCAGGCCACTCCCCTACCCCAACCCCAGAGACCAACAACAACACTGACCCCAATGAAACTCAAATCAACTCCCACTTCATAAACTCTATAACCTCCCTTCTAGGTAATCTACCTACAGCAACTCTGACCATCCCCACCCTCCACACCTGGTAATCCAAACCCTTTCTGCTTCTCTCCCATTCAAACAATTTTTATAAGATCTCTCCTATCTAAACTCAAACCCTGCTGTCTGGCTTCTGCTCTACTCCCTAATGAATTTCTGAAAATAGCAGCCCCATCTATAGCTTACCCCATATCCATCTTGATCAATCGTTCTATTTTTGAACGCTATGTCCTAGTATTATGGAAAGTATCCCACATCATCCCTCTCCACAAAGGTGGTGCTTCTACAGACCTATCCAACTTCTGCCCAATAGCCATTCTTTCTTCCCTTGCAAAAATCCTTGACAAATGTATCCATAAACAACTGCTCAACCACTTGCTTTCCAACAATATCTTATCAAATTCACAACATGGTTTCAGACCCAAACACAGTACTTCCACTGCTCTAATCTCATTTACTAACACAATTCACTCACACCTAAATAAAGGCCAGGCAGTCTCCTCCATCTTTCTTGACATGTCTAAAGCCTTTGACACTGTGTCTCCTCAACTTCTACTCAACAAACTCTCAGCTTATGGGCTCAGCTCATCATATCTGTCCTGGTTCCTCTCTAATAGACAGCAAGCAAGCAACCAAATGGCAAAATTCTCTTTCACCCCTACTTCCCATCTCAGTGGGCGTCCCCCAAGGTTTAATACTCGGCCCTCTCCTCTTCATTCTATTCACTAACAATCTTAGCTCTGCAACCTACCAAGCAGATATTGTTCAATATGCTGATGATGCTGCCCTCATATGCTCTGCCCCACACCCCAAGAACTTCAATTAAAAATGCAATCCTCCTTCCAGAGCTTAGAAAAATATCTATTAGAACATCAACTTATACTAAACTCTAACAAAGACAAACCTTGCCAAGTCCCTCTGTCAATTCACTCCTCTAATGGAACCATCATTGAACCCACTACTGACACAAAATTATTAGGGGTCACTATAGATAAGAATCTAACTTTCACCAAACATGTTTCCCTTACAATTAAAAAAGTACACATTAAACTGGGCACCTTATACAGGGTCAGACCATATCTCACCCACAATGCCATACTTGTCATTGTCCGTTCCCTCCTGCTATCTTCCTTCCTCTATGGATCTCAGATTCTCACCAACCTGTGAAAATCTGACCTAAACAACCTGGAATCTTGCTATAATAAGATTACCAGATTTGCAACAAATGCCCCACACAGTACACACCACTGTTCTGTCCTCTCCCAATTATAATGGCTCAAACTCCCAAATCTTCTATCTATCAAGCAACTTACTATAAATCACAAATTAATAAACTAACCCACCAATTGTCCAGCTCTTTCGAAGTTGGTTCAACCCACTGGGAATAACAGGACCCTCAGATCCTCAAATAAACTACTACTTGAGGTAACCCTCTCACACAACTATCACGGGGACTGTCTATATTCCCTTAAGATTTCCAAACTCTGGAACACTCTACCCCAACCCATTACTAACTGTCCCCACTTTCCTGAGTTTAAACAACTACTTAAATATCTGACAAACCACTGGCTCTGCTCCTGCCATACTCCTGGCTAATTCCACTATGCACATCTTTCCACCCTCCTTCTACCTTAAAGGGGGTTTCTCTTGCTGCCATTCTCTCCTACTGTCCTATCTATTCCTCTGTCTTATTTTCACCGTATGTACTTCTTATCAGTCCCACTACTGTAATCTCCTAACCATAGCAAACTAGCTAATTCCCTATATATGCTACATGCCTAATTATGTTGTGAAACTTTATTTTTTTACAATTCTATCTATTTATTTTTAACTTTGGATAAACTCTGTAGCTGAATTTACTGCTTGTAATAATTTGCACATGTTGTATACTGTACTGTATGTCTGGAGCTGTTCTCCCCACCATCCGCTGAAAAAGGGCTCCCAGCCCAGTCAGACACTTCCCAGTTAACAAATGTAATAAATAAATAAAATAAAATAAATAAATGTTTAGTGAGGTAGGCAGGTGTTAGAATCCAGCAGTGTATACCTGGTATGAGTGTGTACAAAATCTGCAAAACAAATATCTCCAGAAACATCCAATCCCAGGACCTAAACCTAGCCTACAGTACTATAGGATATGCTGGAGGGGCAGTTATGCGTCTCAGAGGCTGCAGCTTCTCTGGAACAGACTTCCCATCCATCTAAAACAAATTTCTTCCTTGCACTTATTCAAGCAAAACTTGGATTGGTAGGTGGATGGGTAACCATAAATTTAACCCTGGTTTGGTGCCTATGTCTCTATTAGACAGAGGAAGCTTGTAAATGCTCAACTATACATGCTCGGGTTTAATCAATACACACAACTCATGCAACAGATACCTTTCTAATATTTCTGGGAAACATGGCTAGGGTTAACAAGGCCCGTTAGAGTAATTAGCCTAGTATTCTCTAGTGAGCCTATGTTCTAGCTCTTGCTGGAGAATTTGAGCATCAGAAAGCCAGACGATAACTGCTTTCAGTTTGCAATCATAGCCATAATCCCTTTATATCTTATTTTCTGTCACAGAAATATATACCAAAGAAAAGAGGGTTTCAGAATAGAGCCCTGGTAACATTTTGTCTTCTACAGCAAATACAGCTGAACTTAATGGCATAGGATCTGTCAGGCAGCCAGTTACCTATCCAATGAACTATGTATACGAAAGTGTTAAGTGGGGAGAGTTTGTCAATAATTCTAGTAAGGACAAATAGTCAAAGTTTTGACAAAGTCCAGATAAGCAGTACTGACTGTATACTCCTTATCCATGGCCTCACAAAGAACTCAAGGCTGAGCAGACATGCTCTGCCTTTAACAAAGCCAAACTTGTGTAACTGCAGGTATACAAGCTCACCTGTATCACTCTTTATTAGCTGAGCTATAATACTCTCCACAGCCTCCCAAATAACACTGGTGAGAAAATCAGTGGTGAGCTATCTCTTCCCAAGGATATCCTTGCAATGGAATAAATTCCCACTCCAAGTCAAACAAAGTAGCTGCCCTCCCCCATCTAAGTCAGCTTTGATAAGCAGATGAGAATCTGTAAATTCACTGCTCATCTGCATATCTCTCAGTATGCCTTTATTTAGGTATAGCATTATGAGTTAGGCCTTCAGATTTAGCCTTGTTCTTCCTCAATATACTGATTTCCTTAGAAGTCAGACCTGCTTATAGGGACACATTTTATTAAATAAATAAATTAAGCCTATGCAAAGGTTCTCTATTACTGTATAGGGTATAGTATAGGAAGCAATTCTATTGTGAAAAGTAAGGAAGTGCTCCTCTTTCTGACCCTATGCTATGATTTTAGAAGTCAATGCTATGACTTTTAATGTTTAGAGGTTGCAAGGTATCCTGGCCTGTCTTCTCAGGCTCTTACAAATGGAGAGAACAAGTACTGGGAATTGCAAACTGTTTTCAGTACTGATTGTCTGATACAATCCTATGAATCCATGAGCCATGACTCATTCTCCAGCAGTTTACTGAGACATTCTAGCATCTTCTCGGTGAAGCCTCACCTATCGCAATGAACACAAAGATAATTCTCTTTCACAGTCTTCTCTAAAGCAAAAACAGCCACCCCCCCCCCAACCCTGGTGATCTAATTTGTGCTGCAATAAATGTTAGAAGCATAAGAAAGAAAACTGCTGAACTATATGCCTAGATTATCCAACATAAACCTGACGTTCTCACTGCAACTGAAACTTGATTTAAACCCAGCATAAACAAATCCAAAGTAATACCTCCTGGCTATAATATCATCTGTAATGACTGTACAAAGAGGAAAAGTGGTGGAATTGCTTTAATATTTCCTAACACCTACCACATTTTCCCTTACAGCAAACCAATACCAAAATTCAGTTCAGCAGAGTTTCTTTTGGCTTTCCTCAAAATAAACAATTATAAACAAATATGCATTACTGTCCTTTACATCCCTCCTGGTGACAGTGCATCTGTAGTGAAAAACATCCTACATAAGATATCCATAACATTTCCACAAGTAAAAATACTACTAGATGAATGTCAGTTGGATGGACATAATCTCTTAACACCCCTACATCTAGCATGAACTTATATGGTTTCACACAATTAATTAATAGCCCCACACATTATAGCAAGACATCAGATTCCCTATTAAACTGGATCCCAGTATTAGACCCTAGCAAACAGGTCATCACAGGTACAATGCTAGACTCTCTCAGTGATCATCTCCCAGTCTATACAACCAGACATCTCACACATCCAATTAAACAGCAGATTTATAAAACAACACTTAATTGTTTCAAGTGTAATCCAGAAATGTTCATTACTACACTACCATCTATTAACTGGAACTTCCAAGTAATCTGCCCCTTAGATGATGCTGTAAATGAATTCAATACAATGTTTATAAATATCTTAAGTAGCCTTGCACCTTCTAGAAGGAAGAGACTAAAAGGAAATAATGCAATTTGGCTATTCAAAAAGAGTAACATATTAATGCAGGATAGAGAAAATGCATGGAAAGAATGGCAATAAAAATGTAGAATGTTTTGCAATTGTACTAAAAAGCAAACAAATGAACGCAATAAACTATACTATAATAACTTTCAGAATAATACTAAACACAACCCTAAAACCATTTGGACATCCATTAAAGAAATATTTCATCCCGGCCAAAAATTCAACCCAAACCCCTCTCCCGATAACTCCTGAAACTGCAATAAATTTCTGCTCTTGTTTTACAGCTAGTATAGCATCTCTAACCAAGGATTCCTCAACATCTAATCCTAACCCTGCCCAAAAGCCACATATCACCACATCCACTTTCACCTTCAAACCTGTGCCCATACCTATATAAAACTACTCTTAAACAAACTTAAACAGTGCTCTTCTTCAGCTGATGACCTTCCAAGTGAGTACCTAAAAACAGCAGCCAATAGTATTTCCTATCCTGTCTCACTCCTTAAAAATAAGTCAATCCAGGAATCCCATATTCCTTCTCCCCCAAAAAAGTCACACATTATCCCTCTGCACAAAGGAGGAAATTCAACAGACATTAATAACTTTAGACCTATAGCAATCTTATCTCCCCTTGCCAAAATACTTGAAATATGTATTCAAAAATAATTGCTAGACTATCTCCTGCAGGAAGAACTCCTATCCCCTACATAACATGGCTTCCGTCCTTCCATAGTACTAGCACTGCCCTTCTAACTTATATAAATTCTGTCAATAAAGCTAGAGATAACTGCAGACTAGTATCTTCCATATTTCTAGACTTGTCTAAAGCCTTCAACACAGTTTGTCACAGCAGCATCTACTTCAAATGTTCTCACTAGGCGTCGCTCAGCCCACCCTTCTATGGTTTAAAGGCTACCTGTCCAATAGGCATCAGTCAGAAAAGTGGCAATCTATGCTCCTTCCTTACTTCCCGGTCACCACCAGTGTACCACAAGGCCTTTGCGCCCTCCTCTTTAACATTTTCACCAATACCATCTATACATCCAAACAACAAGCCACCCTAATAGAATACGCAGATGGTTCCACTCTCATTTGCATATCTGACAACAAGGTACATTTAAAAAAAAAATTACTCAGGAAGCTTTAACAGTTACTGAAACATGGCTTCATAACTCACAACTCATGCTCATCCCAAAAAAGATCAAACTACTACTTTTTCCCAAAATCCCTATCCCATGAAAAAACAAAATTTAAATTATTTTCTCTTGATAATACAACCACTGAAGTCACATTTCATAGCAAATTATTAGAGGTGATAGTGAACGATAAACTTACATTCAACCTGCATATACAAAATTGCATAACAAAAACTCATCAAAAACTAGAAATATTTTATAGAGCCAAAAACGTTCTCAATGACACAACTAAAACTGAACTCGCCCTTACTTATCTCCTCCCCACACTTCTTTATGCTGCTGCCATCCTTACTAACCTCCAGACTTCACAAAAATTAAAACCTAAACAATGCTATAACAAAGTTGCTAAATTTGCAGCAAAGCCTCTTTCAGAACCCACCTCTTTATAGCACTAAAAAGTCGACATTGGTTAGAACTGCCTCATCAACTAAAGTATACATAGCTTCGTAGCACCTAGAAAATTATCCAACATCCATCTGCCTATCCAGCACTATGTTCTCATACTATCATTGCTGTCCAGTGACCTAAAAGACTCGTCTCTCTAGAGATCTATCAAATCTGCTGGGCATTTCCTGTACTCATGCAAGACTGCTAAGGCCTGGAACTCCTTACTTGTATCCACCAGGTTAATACCCTCCCTCCCATCTTTCAAAACCCCTCTGAAAGATTTCCTAGCTAAAATCTGTCTCTGTTCTTGCTCAAAACCAGGATGAACTATATCCATAAATGTGAACAAGTACCTTTTCATTTATTATCCCTTCTTCATTTACTTCCTTACTTCTATCAAATACTTTGCCATGACTTTCTCTCTAAATATACCATAAGCCTGTTTTCATTCACTTCATATTACAATTCCTGTTTGCATTAGACTAACTTACCTTTAATTTTTTTACATACTGTCTAAAATTTCTATAAATGTTAAATGATTGTCATATAACTTGTATCAATTCTTAAACAATGTTTTTATCTTATCACCAATTTGTTATAATTATTTAAACTGCAGATGTTTTTGTTTTATTTTTGAAGATTGCAAATTATTGTTCTTCAAATGCTTTGTGATAATTTGGAGCTTTTCTCTCTGGACCACTGCTGAAAATGGGTTTCTACCCAGTTGGACGTTCAGGTAATCAAATGTCAATAAATAAATAGATAAATAAATAAGCTGAACTTATACTAAAGAAGAAGTTGAACAAACAAATATACACACAGAGACGCAAAATCATATGCACATACACACATCTGCAGATATTCATTATGATTTTCTATCATGCTTTCCACAAAGAGTGCATCTGAGGCAGTAAAGTGGTGCCTTTAAAAACTATTACAGGTGGTTAAAGGGACTGAGAAAAGCAAGGTGTGTGTCTCCTGAAAACAGCTACAGCAAAAACTGAATACTGTTTACTATCCCACATCACCTGAGCGCAACCCGTTGAGTTCAAAGAACATACATGTCAGTATTTAATAAGGTGAGTATTTATTTACTTATCTTTTCTTAAATGGGTAAGTGAATTGGTCAATGGACCATTTTCAGTCATGACCCAGGCCAGTTAGGCAAACGCATTTAAAAACTTTACAGAAATTTAACAAGAAGTATCCTGTACAAGGTTACATGCTTGATAACAAGCAACAAAGTAGCAAAATGGCATAATTTCACACCAATGACTTGATAACACAAACACGTTTGATAGCTCAGTTATAACCACATATATCTGGATGAACTTTAAGGTAGTAGATTAAAAAAATACTTTATATTTAAGATGTATAATATACTAGAGAAGATGCAGTCTTTATCCTGTAACTTTAAAACAAGAAAATATTCGCATTACTTTTATAGGAGCTATATCATCTTGGCTTGCTGATGTTGGTTTATATCATAGTAAAACAATGAATATGGAGGCAATCAGCTATTGAGTGGTAACACTGTTTTAGTAAGAATTGTGTTAGCAGTTGCATTTGAATTTGTGCGCCAGGTGTGGTTTTACTATCTTACAAAAATAATCAAATAATTTGATCTTTGTAGTTTTTTCCCAAAATGGCTTAGTTTCATTTCAGTGTACTACAGTCAGCTAGTGTCATCAAAAGGGTCTATGGTTAATCTTCAAATGTAAAAAAAACATCAAATGGCTAACCATCAAAATCATTTGAATGTTCACAGACTTTCACTTCTGCGAAATTGTGAGATGGGGAAAGAAGCTAGTTGCCCAACATTTCCCTGTCTCACACACTGCAGCATTTCAAACTCTTTTCCCCACTGTAGTGCAATCTCAGAGTTGGTATATATAGTTAGGGGGGGTATGGGGATGATGCCCCATAGGGGGTTGTGATGGTGAAACTCCCACCTAGGTGGGTTTGAAATGATGCGGTGTGTGAGACAGGAACTGTTGGGCAACTAATTACTTTTCCCATCTCACAATTTCACTGAAGTGAATGTTTGATGGATTGATTTTGATGGTTAGCCATTCAATGTTTACATTCAAAGATTAACCATAGACCACATTGAAAGTCTGTTATTTTCAAAATAACCAAGGTTTTCAAATCAAAACTGTACAGGTAACAATGACAGATTAAAATCTGATTTTTTGCTTGTCTTGGTTCTTAGTTAAACATTCTTTAAAAAACACATTTTATATGCACATTCTGGCATCATACAGTCTCAAAATATTAGGTGAACAAGTTTTGCATTCTAGATTTTATTTATGTATTTATGTATGTATTTATTTATTTATTTATTTTCATTTGTTTACTGGGAAAGTCTGAATTTATTTTCACTGGAGACCCAGGGTGAAAAACTCCACAGAGTATAAATTACCAACAATACGTCAAAATCATTCACAATAACATATGCAATGGTTACAGCAGAACATAAACATATTGCATTTCCTGTTTGTGTTATACCTACTTACCTTCAATTTCTCTATCAAATCATTGTCATATAACCTATATCCAATTCTTAACCAATGTTTTCATATTATGTCTAATTTGGTGTAATTATTTAAACTGTAGTTGTTTTGTATTATTTTTAAAGACTGTAAAATTATTACTCTTAAAATGTTTTATAATACTTTGGGGCTTTTCTTCCCAGGCCTGCAATGAAATTAGTTTCCTATCAGACTTTCCTGGTAATCAAATGTCAATGAATGAATAAATAAATCAAGAAATATTCAAAAAATATACAAGATAAATGCAAAATGCGTTTGAGTAAGAAAGAAAGAAAGAAGTATTGGCAGCAAAAGGTAAAGGTGCCCCTCTGCAGATTCACATAAGAGAGGAAATACTGAGTGGAGTGTTTTAAACAATAGTATGTGAAGTAATACAGATTTATAGGCCATTACTGGCCAGTAAGGGAACCAGCAGTATTGGTCTGAGATGAATTCAATAAAGGAGTTAGCATAAAGAATTTGAGGAAATGTGGAGAAAGCGAAATTTTGGTATTGGACTTAATACACAAAATGCATGTTTTGTGCACACAGATAATTTAAACAAAATAAGAATTAGTTAGAATGAAAGTTTACAACACAACTGCAGAATAAACAATTCAATTTAGTTATCAGCTTTGCAAACATAGAAAAAAAAAAAAGCTTCATACAAATATAGACATCCAAAATAACCCCTAAAAATCAAGCAGTTCATGGTGTGAAAGCCATGACCACATGCTGCAAATTGCAGGCCATTTCCATGTCTTGGGCACATATACACAGTTACTTACATGCAGGTATTTCCATATTCACAGTGAGAGTGACACAGTGATGCAGTGCTCAGTGCTACTCATTTTCACTGCTTGCTTCTTGGGATCAGTTGTTGATTAAAGTATTTTCTACATGGAGTCTGCATGCCTTCTCCATGTCTTGGCATCTTCCCACATCAGACATGCTAGTAGGTAAACCATAGATTTCTAAATTGTGTGTGTGTGTTTTCATCCTGCTAGGGACTAGCATTTCTGTCCAAGACTAGTTCTCTACTTTATACCAACTACTTCTAAAGGATAAGACCTATGTCTCCCATTATTTAAAACAGGATAAAGCAGATCTTGGAAAAATAAATTAATGTTTAGTATAAAAACACCAAATCAATGCACAAAAATGCAGGAAAATGGCAGGCATTCTACTAAGTGTTTAATGTGGTATTACCAAAACAAATCCTAAACACCAAAGCTCTGTAAAACCTGGGTTCATCTAGTAAATGAGATATATGTACTGCCATCAGGAACAGACTAGGAAGTAGACAGCTGCGGTGGCACAGAAGATAAAGATCTGCTCAGGTGACTCAAGTTTGATTAATGACTGGGGCACCTGACAGAGCTGGCATAGGATGATGAGAGTGAGTGGCTACTGCCAACCCACCCATCCTGCAGGAAGGGGGATGGAGGAGGCTCTAACTCATCACTTGGGTGACTCCTAGTGGTAGCACTAGATTTTGCAGCCATGGAGCACTTGCCTATGAACATTTGCCACCCCTGTACATACATATAGGTTCATAGGTTCATAGGTTCATACTAGGCTATCTGCCCTAGGGCATTTATAAGCCTAGCCAGAGTGTGTTTGGCTTTCACCACCCATTTTAAAATAATTTTGCTATGTCTTTTTTCGAGGTTAGTATACTGTGCCTCTGTCTAACAGTGACACAGAAGTGATACCCGGGGTAAACCTACGATCTCCCATCCACTCATCAAGATTCCTCTTGAAGAGAGTCAATGAGGGACTCTGCCTAACCTGGACTGGGATTTTATTCCAGAGTGAAGGGAGCCTCTGGGTTATGAATCTGTCCCTCCAGCATGTCCTATTTATTTCAGTGCTGAGTTTCAAGTCTCTCAAGCACATAGCTCGATGGGATTTGGATTTTCTGAGGTGCAGCATGTCCATTAATTCCGGGTTGGACATGGCTTTATACGTCCTGTATGTAACTGAGTGAGTATGCAGTGGCATTCTCGCTGCAGTGGGCAGTGCATAGTAGAGCCCACCTTTTGGATGGAATGAATTGTCCAATTGTATCCATGCAGTGGTGACATTCAACTCATCCTGGGGGAAAAAGTACAGACATAGAGAGCATATGATACTAGTACACCAGATCGTAAGAAGAAAATATGAAAGGGTCATTTGGAACAGGAAGGACAGAAGGAAAAGGTACAGGTGATAGATTATAGGAACTAATTACCCCATTGGTATCTGAAAGTACTTTTCCACAGAGGGGGTTGAGGTTGTGGACACAAAGAATAGGCTATCAGGATGGGTGGTGAAAAAGGACTCTGTAGAGGCATTCAAGATGGTATGAGACAAGTGAAAAAAAAGGGTAAGGGGAGTACTAGGGATGAGGGAGTACTAGGGATGAGGGGGTACTAGGGATGAGGGGGTACTAGGGATGAGGGAGTACTAGGGATGAGGGGGTACTAGGGATGAGGGAGTACTAGGGATGAGGGAGTACTAGGGATGAGGGGGTACTAGGGATGAGGGAGTACTAGGGATGAGGGAGTACTAGGGATGAGGGAGTACTAGGGATGAGGGGGTACTAGGGATGAGGGAGTACCAGGGATGAGGGAGTAGAGAATGGGAAGGTACTTAGTTGCAGATTAGATAATCTTATTATCTCATTCTGCATTCAGGCAAATATAATGTAATGCATGACCTGCCATGCAATTAATGAATTCTCCTGCAAATCTAGTCAAGTCAGTGTCTGTCATCAGGTAAGAAACATAAAAATGTGCCAATACTCCAGCAGGAGCTTTCATTAAAGAACTGAACAGTGATAGTACCTTACTAGGAAAGCCAGCATTTGTCCCATCTTTAATACCCTATTACATTTTTTCTTGAACTGATAGGTTTTTTTGAAGGAATAAGTAAGCAATTATGGCAAGTAAAATTTCTATCATTTCTGGAAGTGTTGAGTTTAATCCATTTTATATCTCCTTGTTTTTAGAGCAAGGCCGCAAATAATTTTTACTTTCTTAGTGAAGCCAGTAGGCTCACTAGATCTTTTAATCCTTTTCTGAGCTAGCCTGAGGAGGTATTTGTAATAGCTGTAGAAAATGTAGCCATGATATAAAGGAAACTCCTTTACTTTGTCAATAAAATGGCCGTATCAGGAGTGTGGGTAGCTAAAGCAGAGAATCTAACATTTAATGACAAACCAGTTCATGTACTATGTTTTTAAAATGGTAGTTTTCTCTGAATTTGCCAAATAAAGGAGAAAGGTAAATGCCTGACATTTTGTGTGAAAAACAAGTATGCATTTCTTCTCATAGGAACTGCGACAGCAAAAGTGACATAAAACACTTATTTCAGACAAAATGTCCATTCAAAATCTTCAGATCTCAGTTTTTTGCACTGGGATAGAATGTTCACTGTTTTAAGATAAACTTTCATTAACCACTAGATCCAAGCTTATTAAGTGGTCTGAGTTAATGAAAAGGGAAATTTTTATATCCATTCTCAGTCTGATGTAACTACAAGAAATATTACCTTGTCTACAAGTGGGATGGCTGAGGCTATTGTACAGATTCAGATACAATTAAATAATGTTGCTCAATTCCATTCCTGTTGGACTCTTGTAAAACATTAAAAGATAAATATGCCAAACAATAGTTTGATTTTTAACAGTACCTCATCATTTACTGACAACATTTTCTTCATTTGAACAAGTTAAACCTGAGTCAGAACCTGCATTTAGTAATACTTTTCAAATATCTCTCTGAGTATGGTAGCCTTTTTCAGATGTAGCAAGTGACAATTCTTGGATTGGACTAATCATTCATAGTACTGTGCGTATAAAATACAGTTGCTCAAAAAATTCAGTGTTGGACTGAGAATTTATAGGATCAAGTTCACTTTTGATTCCCTTGGAGTTTTACTGTAAGACAGTTTTGCTCAATTTTCATAGTTTTGTATTTCAAGGAGAAGAGGAAATGCAATATTCTTCTAGACGGTTAAAACATTAGAATGCTTTTGGTTAAGATTTCCAGGAATATCAAAAGGAGATAAAGAGCCATTTTGATGCTTTTCCAGTTAATAAACTATAGAAATGCACTATAATGATATTCAGGAACAAAAGAGTGGGTGAGTTTAGATAATGTCTAAAAGTGACTTGTATATATTGATTACTGATAAAAAGTGGTTGTTGTGAAACATTAAGAAACAAAACCAGCTGTTAAGGGTACCAGCAGTTACTTAAATATGAGACATGACTATACCTCTCAACCTCTTATTGCAAGAAATCAAAGGCCCAAAAATAGGGACACATTACAAATATTGCTCTTATACACTTGAAATTTGCTAGAATAACAGGGTTTATGTTAGTATGCATTTTCTGAAGGATTTAAAGTCTGAAACTCAAATGCATGTCATTATTTAGTGACTTTAATCCTTAGATCATACCAGTGATTTGTTAAAAAAAAAATTTTTGAGCAACAGACAAAAAATGAGCCAAAAATCTGGACATTCTGAGAAAATCATACAGCTAAGAGGTATGGGCATGACAGTTTTCCTTTAGTAGGTTATGATACAAATTTTCTTTTATCTCACACAGTTGTTGGAAGGATGGTATTTTTAAGTTTTGTTTAAAGAATATTTGGAAATGTATTTATTTTTGTAAACTGATTATTTGGTAACATCAGAGACTGTATTAATTACATTAATTTGTCCAACATAAAGGTTTCTGTAACCTTACACTGATTACAACACAGATGTGTATGTAGCTATAAAATGATGAGTGGTGAAGCCCTTTAAATGTAACACTGTCCTGTTGAATGCTGCATAATCTAAGTACGAGTGAGTTGTTCCACTGTTTTTCTTCTATGTGCATGTGTGTGTGTGTGTGTGTGTGTGTGTGTGTGTGTGTGTGTGTGTATTTGCAATCATGCATGTTTCCTTAAGCTGCCGGATTAAATTGCCAGAGTTGGAAAAAATAATAGGCAATGGGCTGCCACATTAAAGTCAGAACAGTTATATCTGAATGATAATAGAAAGCTTCCTGAACTTCTACTACAGACACATGTAAAGCATTAAAATCCTTCCTTAGCTTCAGTACTTTTAGACTATGGTCGTTATTCATTGTCTGAGGCCTCACATTTTCGTAGCAGTGATTTGTGAAAAGCAGTGCTTCATCGTTATACAAATTCCAGGTTTTCAGGATGACTATGGAAATGCATTGGACTTTTTATGAACACACCTCCCATTGCAAAAGCATAACAGGTTTAACACATGGCCTCAAACAGATGCCTTATGCAGACCGTCTCAAAAAACTCCAGCTTTACTCCTTCGCATATCGCCTACTCGGAGGCGATCTCTGCCTAACATACAAAGCTATGTCAGACCCAGAGCTGTTGGACATGCTCCACTTAACGAAATCCCAATCCCTCCGAGCTACACGCTCTAGGGACCTAAACCTTGTCACCACAATAAACAGAACATGCTGGAGGGATAAATTCCTGTCCCAGAGACTTCCCATACTCTGGAACAGACTAACTATCTTTGTCAAACAGAGCTCCTCATTAACACTATTCAAGAAAAATCTTGATGACTGGATGGGTAATAGGAAATTCACCCTGGGGATCACTTCTGTGGTTCTGCTTGACAGGGGCACAGGAAAATAATTTTCTTGGGTGGCGAAAGCCAGGGTACCTTTTTGGCTAGGCTTGTATAGGCCCCTGGGGCCAATAGCCTAGTACCTACCTATGAACCTATGAACCTATGAAAATAAATGATAGGAGATCAGCTACTATGGTGTTAAGGGTTTTGTACGTAGTTGTATGATTTTAATTCATAGACAGGCATCTATAATGAGCTAATCTGTATGCTAAGTGTGTAAATAGCCCTGAATTTCTGCAGAATATGGAGATGTGAAGGGCGATCAGCTGGTGTTTGTGCATACCTGGACATTTTTACTGAAGAGGTTGCTTAGGTAAATGTTTCATTCTGGAGCTTGTGCATTCCTGGAGATATTAATGAATGGGTTGCTTGAGTGAATATTTCATTTTGGTGCGTGTGCATACTAGGAAATGTTACTGAAGGGGATGCTTGGAAAAACATTTCATGTTGGTGCTTGTGCATACTAGGAAATGTCAATGAAGGGGTTGCTTGGGGAAATAATTCATTTGTGTGTCAGAAAAGTGTTGGTGTATACATGGTCAGACTGCTGAAGTGATTGCTGGGCAAAATAATCTATTGTTTCATTTTAGTGCTTGTGCATACTTAAGACAAACTAATGAAGGGGTTGCTGGAGGAAATAATGCATTTTTGTGTCAGTGATGTGCTTGTGCATACTTGGACAAACTGCTGAAGGGATAGCTTGGAGCAAGTTTGCAGACTGCAACTCCAATATCAAAGGTGAAGCATCACATTTAACAACAGATGTCAGACTATAATTTACAAAACTGCCTCTAGCATACTATTGATTACAACATTTCTCATTTGCTTCTTCTTATTTTTAAGGCCTTTTGCATTACCGTAAATGGACTGTATGAATCTAGCCTTTGCTACGCTCATTCGTAAGCATCAGGAATACTTCTATCACATTTGCACAAGCAGCTAGTAATATTGGCCTATCTCTACTTTGGAATTCAAGCAGTTAGCATTTATAGTACTGGGTTAGTAGAACGTAGTACTTAAAAGACCCATGACCATAACAGTAAGCACATTAATCTTGACAGCTTACTATGACTTATTTTTGGAATTCTCCTATTCTCCTACTAATTGTATTTGTATGTGCAAACCATTGGTATTGAAGCTATTCAAGAACATACATTAAAAAACAGTCCAGGTAATGTAAATGCCATCTTGCTTTGTGACCTGTTTCTGGTGTGCAGGGTGGGGTTCTTGTTCACATGTTATTTAAATGCTTTTTTAACTGTATTAACACTATTATTAAAATAAGAACAGATTCCAGTTAAAAGCAAAGTAAAAACTAGGATGCTATCAATGAGCATTAATTGTGTGTGTGTGTGTGTGTGTGTGTGTGTGTGTGTGTGTGTGTGTGTGTGTGTGTGTGTGTGTGTGTGTGTGTGTGTGTGTGTGTGTGTGTGTGTGTGTGTGTGTGTGTTTATTACTTGCACATGCTTAATCTCTCAAGACCAGTTCACATGAACACATGCATGTTGGAACGAGTTGGCATTTACTTAGAATTTCAATGCTCTCCTCAGTGTAGATCAACATTGATGTAATCAGTTGTGAATAAGTTCTCAGATGTCTAAAGTTAGGACACTTTGGTGAAAGTACAAAATAATTGCTGTCAGTGATCTCCTCTTTCTCTGATGTGTAATAATCTTGGAGTGAGAAAAACAGCTTCTAGAGGGGGGAAGAGAATTGGTCCCCACATAGAGCTACAAGGGGCTTGTCCCCATGCAAAAAAGTACTAAATTTGGTCACACACACTTATAAATTGAGCAGCTTATGTACATGCATTACAAAAATGAGAGGCCCTGAGCTGTAATCTGCAAGCTGTTATGAACAAGCAAATATACATTTTTATACTGATCCTAATTGCTTCCCACCCCACCCCAGACTCTCCAGGTGGATTCCATCCCACACTCCCTTACTTAATACAACCAACTCTAGGGTTGTAAAACTGCTTTAAGAATAACACTCTATATAATTGGGACTTCTGAGAAGTTGCATTTTTTAAGAAACGATAGGGATCCCTTATATATTTTTTATCATTGATGAACTTCAAATGGTTTTCCTATAGCCTGTAGAGTACAAACTATTCAAGGTTATATCTAGTCGTTTTCAGCTTGTCAGTACTGAGTTCCCTGATTTCTGCCATAAGAAATTAATGCTAGTCTAGGTTCTCAGTGGCTACAAGTAATGATCACTTCATTTAAAAATCTCTTTTCTCTGTGTTGGTGCAACTGTGCACTGACATACACAAACACACACACACTTATGTTGCAGTGCTCAGCAGCGCTCGTCTGCCTATAATAAAGGATCAGACTACAAGAGCTCTTCGTCCGCATTTTTTTTGTCTACCACAGACTAAATCCTTAGTTTAATAATGTTTTCGTTTTCAGATTTGACCATCAATTTTATCCAGCTTTATTAGTTCTTCTAGGATACTAGCAGAAGGGCACTAACCAATAGGCTCAACCACTAAAGACCACTCTACACAAAATGAGAAATGAAAGACCATCCCCCACAGAACCACAGCAGTGCATGCAATTAATTGAGGTCTCCTCAAAACAAAGACTGGACACACTCACTGATTATATATAAAGGCTGACTTTAAGTCTGAGACAGTGGGAGGGAGACTTGCTTGATTTTTTGAGGATTTAGTTTTTGACAAAGTGTACTCAGTAAGTTGGTTCTTCACTGAGTTGTAACCCTAGCTACATAATGTAAATAGTAAAAACAAGAGTAGAACAAATCTAAAAACCCTACAAGAAAAAATCTAAGAAATAAAACTATTCTGGGTTCCATTCTTAGTTGACAAAATAACATTAGTTGTAAAAATTGATGCCCAAGGGCTGTCCATGTGTGTCAGTGCTGATCTCCCCATACTTTTGTCAAATGTAAATTGGACAAGTTTCTATATGGTTGATTTCAACTCTCTGGCAGTTAAACTTCCCGGATAGTTTTCCACAGGAAATAACTGCTGGTATGATTTCTCAGTGTGAGCCAGCAGTGATGCATATTTGTTTCACAAATTTCCTGTGTCTTTATGTTGATGTGATTGTAGAGGCGGTGTATGTATGATGATCAGATGCCATAATGGTTAACGTCTTTGCCTCTCATGTACAAGGTGCAACGTTCAATCCTGACCTCCAACTAATGCTTGTTTGGAGTTTGCATGTTATCACTGTCCTTCTGTGGTGTCCATTCATCCTTCAAAAAACATGCTGAATGTTTCCATCTCAGATCCACCTAGGAATGGAGCTGTGGGCAGCAGCACAAACTCTAGATGGTTCCCTACAGGGGGAAGAGTTGAATAGATCAACCACTTTGGACATCTATAATCTGCAGTATCCTCAAAAGATAAGGGAACACACATCACAGACTGCATGCAGTGGCAGGGCTAGATACTTGACGGTGTAAAAAATAGCTCTAGGTGATTCAGTCATGTTGACTAATATCGCCAAAATGGGCATTGGTATTTGCCAGTAATAAGTGGGTTGAGGCTCCAACCTATGCCAGGGACCCATGCTAATGGTAGGAGGGGTGTAAATTCTTATTGGCCATTGTGTGCCCACCATAAAGCCCAGCCAGTGTCCATTTACCCAGCTTAGGGAACATGGGATAGCTCTATTAAGTGAAAGCTGGACAGAAAACCAATCAACCTGCCAAACATGAAAGTACAGTTGTACAAATATTTACCATAAAAGCAGATGTCCTTCTCTTTACTGATGCAGTATTCTAAACATAAGGGATCTCCTACCCAAGGCAGTCCAATGCTCAGCCAGAACACCAAAGCCTAATGATCTTTTATGTGCCATACATCACACTTATGTTCCCCACAGAGAATGTAGGGCATAAAAGGACGTATTGATGCAGCATCTCTGAACTGAATTGCCCCTGAAGAGAACAGTCTTCATAGGATAAAGGAGTTCAAGCACATCTGAAAGGAAAAAAAGGCAGAAGTAAAAGGGGAAAACCTCAGCCAGAAGGGAATCAAAAACAAAAATTAGAACAAGCAATGGGGGGGGGTTTCAAGGGAGGGAGTGAATACTACAACAGTGAAGAGAAGGACATCTACTGTAATAGTATGATTTTACATAACTGCACTATGTCCTTCTATATCACTGTTGCAGTTTTCTAAACAGAAGGGAACATAAAAAAACTCAAGAAACAGAATGAGAGGTGGAAGGCTGAGAAGAGCCCTCGGCTAACCCATATAAAATGGTTCTAGTAAAAGCTGCTCTGGCCCTAGAAACCATATCCAACTTATAATGCTTAGTAAAGGTATGCACTGAAAACCAAGCAGAAACTTCAAGGATGGAATTGGTATCCAACCCCTTGAAGAAGGCACCAAAAGACGCAACAGCCCTAGTGGAATGAGCTGTAACAGAAGTTGACAGATTTGCCATGAAAGGTATAACAAAAGGAAATGGTCTTGTATATCCAGGAGTAGATGGTTCACTTAAACACAGCCAAACCCAGAGGTGTGGCGAAGATGGTAGCAAGCTAACAGCATAGTTTCTTAGCTGTGCTATCTGAATTATATTTCTGACAGGATTTGTTAAGTATTTGAGGTCGTGAACATATCAATCTCTGAGTTTATCTTATACTAAGAAGTTTAGAAGTCTACATCCAAATTTTGAACTTTTATCATTTCAAATTCCTACCATTTATAAATAGAAAGGGCTCTGTCACTGATTAAACATGAACTACTCTAATTCTCAGGACCCTACTTTAAAGAAAAAGTTATAATTCTTACTTAACAGCATTCAAGATCTAGCAATAAAGGTGGGTAAAGTGGACAACAAGCTTGATACTTTCAAAGAAGAATGTAAAAAACAAATGGAACAGCTACAGGATTGTGTTTTACTTCAGAAAACCCAGATTACCATCATGGAAGAAACATTAAATGACATAGAAGGCAGAGTGTCAGAAGAAGAACATCAGGTGTCATTTTTACTTAAACAAAATACTTCATTCCTCAACAAATTAGATGATCTTGAAAACAGATCCAGAAGGAATAATCTGCACATTTATAGTCTGCCTGAAAAGACTGAAGGTGATAATATGGTTAACTTTCTCACACCCTGGATTCCCAACATTTTTAAAATTACCAGTATCTTTCTTTGGCATTGAAAGAGGTCACAGATCACTGGTGGTTCCTTCATCATCTAGCATGGTAAATATTAAACTGAGATCTATTACAGTAAGATTTTTCTTCTGTCAAGATAAAGAACGTCTTAAAAACTGCCTGGTCAAATTCACCAGTAAAATTCAATGACAATATAATAAGATTTGGCAATGGCTATTCCTCAGTATTAGCCTCCAGAAGAAAATAATTTATTCCCTTAGTGAAAGAGTTGAAAAAGAAGCTAATTAAAGTGTATTTGTAGCTCCAAGCAAAACTTAAAGTTTTGCTTTCAGATGGAATAAGAACTTTTGAAACATTGTACTCTGATCTATCCTTTTTAACAACTAATAACATTTTAGAACAAGTGGATGGAATGGATTGTTCCTCCTCTTTATTAAATAAACAAGCCAAAATAAATGGTTGGAAAACTATTGATAAGAAGAAGAAAACCAAAAGGCAAATCAATATTTAATATTTCTGTTTTTGTATTCTTCATAATATTCAAAAGCTTCACCTTTTTTTACCTGTTTCAACATATAACAATAATCCACAACTATGATACTCCTTGTGCACTCAAAAGGACCTTAAATCCAAAAATAAGGTAAAAATATTTTATCTTTTTATTCTTCTCATCATTACATATATCACTATAAATAATCATTAACTTTTGTCTAAATATTTCTATTAAATATTTTAAATAGCAAAAACAAAAGAAAAAACATTTTTAAACACTTGTACTAATTGCCATTATATGGGGCTCTATGACAGTACAGACTTTCTTTAAAACAAAAGAAGCCTTAATATACAAAATAAATGACAAACTTAATAATCAAGTCCCAATTCAGCAAAGCTTTAGTATTCTGAACAGTTATACATATCAAGAAAGGGTGTGTAATTTTGAGTGCATATCCGACGGTAGTTAAATGCCTACTGAATATATACAGTTACTATATTTATAAAAATGTTTCTGTTTTCTCTTTCATTTTTTGTTTACATTTGTACTTGTGTTGTATTTGTCATTTTGAGTGAGAAGACAATGATTTGGATGTTATTTATACTGCCTGCACATTTTTTGTTTATGTAGAACATGATTTAGTTTCAGTTGCTTCACATATACTTAAACTTGAGAGTTGTTTAATCAAAAATGAGCTCAAGCTGGGGATTCCAAGATGGTCGCCGGCTAGACTGCTCCCTATTCACTGTGCTCCTCACTGCTATGTAACTACCGGCTAATTTTAACAACTTTTAAGCAAAATTTCTCCACAGTTTTTTCTACAGAAATTCTCTCTGATACAAATCCTTCACTTTGGGTCTACTTATTTTTGGAAAAAGGTGAATTTTTGGATTAATTTACCTCAGAATACTTTTGGCCTCAACAGTCTTTGGACACGTGCACTATAGAAGCCTATCTCTCTGTCAGTTTTCCTGTTTTCACACCTCTAGCCTGGGCATGGCTGGCACCTCAGACTCCATGGAGACGCAGACATCCAAGGCCAAATTCTCTTCTATGCTCTCTCCGGAGAAGGACACTGGCTCTAAGAGATTAAGAATCACCAAACAATCTAATGAGAACATTAAAGTAAGTGCTAAAGATAAAAATGACTTTAACTTTCATTTAGAAGACTTATAAATGGCACTACAACCCATTCAATGTGCTATACAGAGTTTTTCCTGATCAATTCACTGATTTTGGTAAAACTTTAAAACAGATAAATGAAAGAATGGACATACTTGAAAATAAATATCTAGCCATGGAAATAAGAGTAGTGTCTATTGAAAGTGATTTAAATTCTAAAGATACTCTCATTGCTGATATACAAGCTAAAGTATTGGATTTAGAGGCAAGGAGTCGTAGAAATAATATTATAATTAGAGGATTGCCGGAATCTTATGAAAACCAAAATTTAATATCAGTGACTAAACAAATATTTGAGGCATTACTTAATTGTGAGACAAACACAAAAACATTAACTGTAGAAAGAGCGCACAGAGCCCTGCGTGCCAGACAAGACTCTACTTCACCTCAGAATATATATACAAGATTACTAGACTTTCAAGACACTCAGCGTATTTTAGAAGCAGCCAGAAGTAAAAAGCATCTCATCTGGAATAAACATAAGTTGACCTTTTCACAGGATTTACCCACACAAATAAAATTAAATAGACAGAAGTTATCTCCATACTGTGCAGACCTGATTAAAAGAGGAATAAAGTTCCGTATGCGCTATCCTAATACTCTTTCTTTCAACTATAATGACAGGAGTTATATGGTTTCAGAACCACAAGAAGCAAAAGACATATTCTTAAAATTATTCAAGATCCTTCCTTCTAATGACTCTCAAAAATAAAGCTCCTATCTAGTGTAAGTTCTATCGATATTTCTGTTAATGAGCTTACTTTTAGTTCTAAGCAGTCTTTAATAACAATGTATATATGACAAAGTTTGGCCAAGGAAAGATTAATCCAGTCTTTTTATTTGAAAAACATGTGTTTTACTGATGTTTTAGAGTTGTCGCAAATTCAGATTCTATTTTTTCTGTACATCAAGCCTTTACAATATCCCAGTATCATCACAACTCATTTTACATGAGGAAGTACTGTTTTTATTTTTTGTTAAAAATGACTCAAACAGAATGGAGGGAAAATTATCTGGTCTCTCGTGCTACAGAGCATCACTAATCTTGACTGAAATTCCATGAAGTTATGTCTAGAAACAGTCACGCTTCTTTTCCCTCTATAAAACTTTCAGGATGACATCAATAGCGCTAGGAGAAGCAATATCTGATTTTCCTGTCAGAATTAAGCTGCTTGAGCTACACGCCCTGTAATCTGCTGACAGGGTTTCAGAACGTATGATGAAAAAGATGTAACCTGATACCCTCAGTCGTCCATCTACTCAGAGTATGGCTTCCTGATTTCCTGAAGTCTTACATCCTGAAAGCTGCAGACTTTCTCGCTCGGAGACTGTATCCTTTATGGGATAGCGATGTTTTCAAAAGTAAGTGGCTTTTCTCTCGCAAGTTGGGACAATATGTGTTGTGTGCAGCAGGAAGCCCTTTACTCGTTTGGGACTGTCTCTGCGTATGTGCGGAGGTATAAGTGCTTCTATGACTGATATTTAAATTAGAACATTGTTTGTTTCATGTTTTATGGCTTTTTATAAGCTATAAGTTTCCTTGATGTTATGCACAGAACAAACCAAACAATACTGATATTGTATGATATACATATTTATTTGATTTCAAATGCTATTAGGTTTTAATGTTACTTATAAGGTAAATTTATAATGCTCAGTATGCTGGAGATGGTGTAATAACTAATTGAGGGAAATATGTAACTTTTTGCCTATAAAGTTCATACTTATAATTTTTGTTATAAATATGTTTAGCAGTATATTTTCAATGACTTTATTGGGATTGTTAGGAAATAACACAATGACTTCCTGATTTACTGAAGTCTTGCATCCTGAGAGCTGCAGATTTTCTCTCAGAGAATGTATCTTATTTGTAGCAGCTTGTTTTCACAATTAAGTGGCTTTTCTCTCGCAGGTTGGGACAATATGCTTTGTGTGCAGCAGGAAGCCCTTTACTTGTTTGGGACCATACCTGTGTACGTGCGAAGGTATTAGTGCCTCTATGACTGATATTTTAATCAGAATAATGCTTGTTTTATGTTTTATGACTTTTTATATGATATAAGTTTTCTTGATGTTTTGTGCAAAACAAATTAAGCATTTCTGATATTGTTTGATGTACATTTCTATTTGATTTCAAATGCTGATAGGTTTAAATGTTACTTATAAGGTAAATTTATAACGCTCGGTATGCTGGAGATGGGGTAATAACGAATTGAGGGAAATGTGTATCTTTTTGCCTATACAGTACATACTTATAATTTTTGTTATAAATATGTTTTACAGCATATTTTAAATGACTATATTGGGAGTGTTAGGAGGTAACACAATATTTAAGGGTAATCTGAAACTTTAGGCAAGCATTTCAGCGTGCATTAATACATGGCTCCATAATTTAAATACACCCATGTTAGGAATTAAAACAACATCCTACATAATTGATTTATGTTTATTAAGAAAATGGGAGACATGTTATTTCAACACGTTGAGTGACTTTATACTAGATTTAGTGATTTTCTCAATATCAAAACAACTTATTTATACTCGTGGCTTACAATTTGGTTTAGACAATAGTAAAGAAGACTTGTCAGAGATATAGTGTTTTTATGGTTTAATAGTACAAAGTAATACAGTATATATTTAAATGTTAAATTTAAATTTTTGTTATAAATATGTTTAGCAGTATATTTTCAATTACTTTATTGGGATTGTTAGGAAATAACACAATGAATTCCTGATTTACTGAAGTCTTGCATCCTGAGAGCTGCAGATTTTCTCTCTCAGAGAATGTATCTTATTTGTAGTAGCGTTGTTTTCACAATTAAGTGGCTTTTCTCTCGCAGGTTGGGACAATATGCTTTGTGTGCAGCAGGAAGCCCTTTACTTGTTTGGGACCATACCTGTTATTAGTGCCTCTATGACTGATATTTTAATCAGAATAATGCTTGTTTTATGTTTTATGACTTTTTATAAGTTTTCTTGATGTTTTGTGCAAAACAAATTAAGCATTTCTGATATTGTTTGATGTACATATCTATTTGATTTCAAATGCTGATAGGTTTAAATGTTACTTATAAGGTAAATTTATAACGCTTGGTATGCTGGAGATGGGGTAATAACGAATTGAGGGAAATGTGTATCTTTTTGCCTATACAGTACATACTTATAATTTTTGTTATAAATATGTTTTACAGCATATTTTAAATGACTATATTGGGAGTGTTAGGAGGTAACACAATATTTAAGGGTAATCTGAAACTTTAGGCAAGCATTTCAGCATGCATTAATACATGGCTCCATAATTTAAATACACCCATGTTAGGAATTAAAACAACATCCTACATAATTGATTTATGTTTATTAAGAAAATGGGAGACATGTTATTTCAACACGTTGAGTGACTTTATACTAGATTTGGTGATTTTCTCAATATCAAAACAACTTATTTATACTCGTGGCTTACAATTTGGTTTAGACAATAGTAAAGAAGACTTGTAGATATAGTGTTTTTATGGTTTAATAGTACAAAGTAATACAGTATATATTTAAATGTGAAGATCTAATATTCTTAATAACATTTAATCTTTTTAGGTTTGAGACATATTTGTACATTACTACTCTTACGCTTATGATTATATGTGTATAGAGATTTTACTATTTCACTAAATATATTTTTATCTTACTAATATCTCACATCACAAATCTATATTATAGTACTAGATTAACAATATATTTACATTTGACACAATTATATTTAATTACACAGGAGTATATAAGCACACTTTTGAATGGGGAATGATTATGTCGGGCATCTTGTGTTTGGATAGTTATGTAAATATGTTTAGTTTCATTAACTTTGCTATAGTCCTTTTTAGGACTTTACTTAAATTTTCTTCCTATATTTCGGTGATTTTGGTAACCAAGTACATACAAGGTACATATAGGTATTTTTATCTTCTCTCTGTAGATAAGGTAAGGTGGGTAGGCACTGGGGTAGGGAAGAGGGAAGGCTACGAGATTAGAGTTAATTCTATCTTGAAACGTACACTTATAGGTAATTTATGTCATATTGAGACTAAATTTTGTTTATTCTTCTTACTTATCCTTTATTTATATACAAACAACTTAATGTGTAGCATCTCTTAACAGACCGTTAATAAACGCATGACTAATTTATTAACAATTGATTCCTGGAATGTAAGGGGGATTCAAAACAAAGACAAGAAATCCTTAATATATCATTTAATGTATAAATCGCAAAGCAATCGCAGTCAATATGTTTTTTGCAAGAAACACATATTCCCAGGGATGACTGGTACACAGTAAGAAATAAAAGTGGATCAAAAAATAATTGCTTCAGGGACACTTCTAATTCTAGGGGTGGCTATCATAATTAAACAAAAATTTCAGGAACTATTATTGAAGAAAAATATGACAATGAAGGTAGATGGTGTTACTTTACTTCTACCATACAAAACTTGGATAAACCACTGTTGATACTAAATATTTACGGTCCTTGTAGTTATCAACATATTTTTATTTTACAGATTTACAATATCCTTTCTTCTTACAAAGATCACTTTGTTATAGTAGGTGGGGACTGGAATGCTGTACTAAACCCAGATATTGATCGTACAAGCTGTACCTCTACACATAATCAACAAGCATGCTTTGCTCTTGAAGATTTAATATTGGAGCATAATCTCATAGACCCTTTACAACTCACTAAATACTCAAATAAAAAAGATATATATACCTATTATTCTAAATGCTATAATTCATGGTCTAGGTTGGATTTCTTTCTTATATCTATTTCTCTTTCACAATTGCTATTGGATTTTATTACTGAGCCCAGATTTCTCTCTGATCATTCTAGAATTTTAGTAAAATTAAATCTAAATTTTAACCCTAGTCATGCACTTAAAAGGAATACTTGGACATTAAATAATAATTTGCTTTTTAATGAAGAAGTTAGTAAAGAGCGTATAGAAATAATTCAGGATATGGAAAACAATTTAGATTCAACAGATATTACCTATGATGTACAATGGGCGGCATGCAAAGCTAGGTTAAGGGGAATGCTTATTGGTAAAGCTGCATATCTTAAAAAGCAATTTAATAGTAAAGAAATATTTCTAAAACTAAAAATTCAGTCTCTTGAAAATCAATATAGGTTAAATCCGGACCCCTCATATGATAAGCAGATTATAGATTATCAAAAAGAACTTATATTATTACATCAAAATAACCTCTCAATACTGGAGCAAAGATTATTAATTACTTACTCAGAATGGGCTCAAGTTCCTTCCAAAACCTTAGCAAGAATAAAAAAAAACTTTGATAGATCCAAAATATCGCCCATACAATACAAAAATCAAATAAATAACACGGACAAGGAAGTTTTGCAACTTTTTTCTTTACTATACACAGATTTATATTCCAAAACCTCTAATTCTATAGAAAATAGTCATATAAATAGTTTTCTAAGTTCCATAATATTTCCCATTTTAAATGAAAAACAGCAAAGTATTCTTTCAGCTCCTCTTAGTCGCTTAGAAATCACGGAGTCAATTGATAGGCTAAAAATTGGCAAATACCCTGGTCCTGATGGATTTACACCTAATTTCTTTAAATCTTTTAAATCAGTAGTTGCTCCCTTTCTTCTTAAAGTGTATAATTACATAAAAATAAATGATATATCCGATCTCCACTGGAACACCTCAAAACCATACTAATTCTGAAAAATAATAAAGATAAAATGTACCCCCGCAATTATAGACCGATTTCATTAATCAATGTAGATATCAAGATTCTGTCTTCTATTCTAGCCAATAGATTGAAGAACATTCTATCATCAATAATTTCACCAAACCAGACAGGTTTTATGTCCCACAGACATGTTTGGGACAATACCCTGACTTTGGAATCCATTATACATCTTACAAGACATGACAACAACCCATTATATGCATTGATTCTTGATGCAACAAATGCATTTGACAGAGTGAGTTGGAATTTCCTCTTTCAAACTATGTCCTGTTTTAATTTCCCCATTACTTTTATAAATTTTATTAAAACTCTGTACAAAGAATCCTTTACTAGACTATATATTAACGGAATCACTTCAATTCCTATAAAGTTGACTAATGGTACGAGACAGGGTTGTCCTTTATCTCCCTTTCTTTTCAATTTGTATTTGGAACCCTTACTTTTGTACATGTCTCAAAATACATTCCACAAGATTCCTAGGATTTTCAACACTAATTTATTTACCTCAGCCTTTGCTGATGACTTAGTTATATTCTTTCAAACTCCTATCTCAGATCTTAAAAAAATAATTAATTTTATTGAGAAATTTTCAATTGCATCGAACTATCACATTAATTCTCAAAAGACTCATATTTTCCCTTTAAATCATTTGGCGCATAAATCATACTTTTTTCCTGATTCTCATTTCCATATTACGTATGGGGTTAAATATTTGGGTATTCATATGGAGCATAATAGCTTATCTTCATTTCAAAATAACCTATAAAAGTTTGGTCATCAATAATGCTAGATATGCGTAGATGGGAACTTCTAAATTTATCACTCCTATCAAAAGCTGCCATAATCAAAATGAATATTCTTCCCAAGTTTTTGTACCAATTTAACTCTTCAGATCAAATAATCCCTAAATCTTTCTTTGACAAAGTAAATAAAGAACTAACTAAATTTTTGTGGTTTCCTAAGGCAGTTAGGATATCCTATTATAAATTAACTACTTCTAAAGATGGGGGGGGGGGTTGGGATTGCCAAATCTATATCTCTATTACTTAATTATTTTGGCAAATAAACTATTGTCCATTTCTAAATTGAATAATATTTACCACAATAACTTACCAAGCTGGGTTAAGATATGGCATCAATATATTATATCCAAAAATATAAACCCTGCAGCCATTCCATTCATCTCTTCAGATATCATGAACACTCTCAAAATCTCGAATTTCCTAAAACATAAGATCAAAGCATTTCAGGAATTATTAAAACTTATCAGTATGGATAATACTTTTCATCTACTCCAACCATTTCACTTGAATCCTAATCTTAAGATGGATAATACATCATTTAACCTTACAAATTATCCCCTTATAAAAAAATATGAAAGTTTGGGAGTTTTTGAAACATAAAGATTTGTCCTTGACCGAATTATGGAAGACTCTGAAAGTCAACTGTAAATATACTATAATTCTACGTCAATTAAGGGATGTGGCTTTAGACAATTGTGATCTTACAAAACAAAGAGAGCAGGCTCTTAATAATTTAGAAATCAAAACGTTATCTCTACCTGAGAAAATGATGTCAAAATCATATAACTTATTAACTAAATTAATACAACAATCGCCATGTCTCTTTTCAAACTTCTGGGATAAACACAGTTCTCAATTAACAGATAATCTAAAGCTTTTGGCCATTAGAAACACCCTGGAATACTCCCCTTTCAAGAAATTAGTTTATACCCAATTGATGATAAATAATAATGCATATTATACTCCCTCCAAACTCAATAAGTTTGACGCAAATCCTCTTCTTGCCCTTGTTGCTCATTCCCTAAAGCTGACCTTTTACATATTGTTTGGTATTGCCACTTCACATTGGACCTCCTTGAAAGTAAGGTTACAGAAAATGGGGTATCACAAATCCACTTTATCATGGGAAATGGCAATTCTACACATACCTGTAATACATCTCTCTAATTAGACACACATGTGCTTGTATTCATTTGCTCTCTTATAAAACTTTACATTACCAAAAATTGGCTTGATCGTACTAAATTAAATTGGAATACCTTTAGAACAATGGCATACTTGTACATTTCCACGCATAAAACTATGTGGAAAAGTCCTAGTAAAAGGGTTTTAAATAATAAAGCTTTAGAGAAGGTCCTTTACATTATCAATAAGGACGAATAGTTGTTAAATTCCTTGTCATGGTACACAATCAGGATTTATTTACTCTCATACTTCACTGTCTCATATTGAATTTAGTCTCACTGCAGATTTTGATTCTTGGTTACCAACTGTATACATTGTATATATTGTTGTATGTTTTTGTTTCCTCACCTTCATAGAGTTGTAATGCATTATACAAGTTCACCTTCATGAGTTGTAATGCATTATTACAAGTTTGTATAACTTTTATCACAACTCCTATAATATTCAAAATATTTTGATGTTTGTTGTTATGTCATACTTTATAAATCAATAAAAAGAATTTTGAGAAAAAAAAATGAGCTCAAGCTACTTTTGAATCTTTTAAATTGCTTACTTACTTGACTCTCAGCTTCCTGACGAAATTGTGAGCTAAAACTCTTCTTTTTACCTTTACTTAGGTTTCTTCTTGCTAAAAACATTCTATTACCTTAAAAATCCCTTTGCAAATACAGTAAGCTTTCAGTTAATTGGAACTCAAGCAACCAGAAAAAAAAAAAAGAAATACAGTACATGCACTGTCTGCCCCCCGAAGAAACATACCTTACGTTTTTAGAGTTTTTGATTTTTAAAAAGGAAGATAGGAATAAATTCCCTCTCTCCCAACCTAAGAACATGTCAAACCAAACAAATAGTATAGGGTACAGTATCAGTCAGGCCTATTTTTAATAGTAACTCTCAAGCAACCAGAAACTACAGTTATCCAGCATCTACCAATCCCCATGGGTGCCGGTTAACTGAGAGTTTACTGTATGTGAATGGCTTATCGTTGATGTAATCATCAAGGTTAACGGTTGTACATGAGCCATTTCTGTCTTTTTTTTTTTTAGCTTTTTAAAGTGACAGTTGCACTCTTTATGTGGACAGCCCATTCAAGAATCGTTTCTGCTTGCATGATTTTTTCTTGATAAGACATGAGTGAATTTTTATTGGTTGTCATTTAATTAAGTAGCAAGCTCTCTAGTTTTGTCAATATATATAATTCTAACAGCATAACATGTTAAATAAAAATCATACTTTTAAATAAGTTAACTAAAGAGGTTAAAATTTTAAAAGTTAATAAAGAATCTGCAAAATAATGTATTTTGACTTACATATACCTGTTAAAAATGTAAAATCGATTATTAGTGCCATAGGAGAAACATTATGGCACATAATTTTATTAATTTATGTATGCCTCTCAATTGTACAGATTTTTGCAGAGCGTCTAGAATTTGCCTCATGGTTTTGGTCTGTTCATTATCAAATTATGGTTTTCTGGCAAATTACTGGCAATTCCTTGAGGGCTGAAGTTAGATGATGGTGACATGCACTTGAGTCTCAGACTTCAGGCTTTTCAGAAAATTCATGCTAATGGAAAGCATGTTATTTTATCAGATTTGTATGTTTGTATGAGTAATACTCTGTGGGTGTCTTTGTTTTTGGACTTCTGTCCCCTCATTCTATGTGGTTGTGTTCATATTTTTTTCTCCACGGGATTGGAAGGTATGCATTTATGTCATAAAAGAACTAACAATTATTAATGAAACAAGATGTTATACTGTCACTGATTTTAATAGTAAACAAGATATAAAAGTATAAATATAAAAAATAATACAAAGATTATTTAAAGCCAGAAATGCTTGTTGCTTGAAGAATACTCATTTGTTTTATTTTTGAACAGAAATGAATATGTTTAAAGCTTAGAAACAGGATTTGATCTATCAAATTAATGTATCATTTGAACTAACTGTCATATGAGGATGCATTGGAGTATTGAATAAATTACAGGTTTCATATTTATTTTGAGATAACTATTGTCTCTACTCGAGTGAATAAGATATACTACTTTTTGGTGTCTATGCAGTTATTTTTTTAACTGTAGCTGCTTTAAACTGATATTTCTATGCATTTACAACAATAACGTTATTACTCATCTTTTTATATACATATAAGTCTATTTTTTCTTAATTAGTTAAAAACTTAAACCATAATTATAGATATTATTGAATAGTTTAGTTATTATATTTAGAGTCTAATATTCTTTACAATTTTATATTTAAATCATTAAAGACTGTTGAAAAATTATCTGAATCAGTTGAGAATAGCAACACATTATATATAATTGTATTGCACTAGATTGTGTCTACCTAGGTTAAAGAAATGTAATAGTAAGTTGAATATATAATTCACCTGT
The DNA here is from genome assembly GCF_019279795.1 of Protopterus annectens. Taxonomy (NCBI): domain Eukaryota; kingdom Metazoa; phylum Chordata; order Ceratodontiformes; family Protopteridae; genus Protopterus; species Protopterus annectens. The sequence continues at coordinate 903,104,803 of NC_056747.1, read as the reverse complement.
TTACTTAATTTACTTAGCTACTTTCAATTTAAGATTAAACTTTAGATAGAGTGAAGAGCATGTCTTGGTAGTGATTTTAATGGGTATACTTATATGGCAATGCTATTCAAGTGTGGGGTTTTATACCTCAGGGATTTTTACATTGTATTTTAGTTCAATTTTTAATGATTTGTTTTTCAAATGTTTATCAGCAGGTGTCTACAAACATTAGCTACTTAGTTTTAACATACATATATATATATATATATATATATATATATATATATATATATATACACACACACACACACACACACACACACACACACACACACACACACACACACACACACACCATTCTCTTCAGAACTATATCTTTTCTTCATTTCTATAAAAGTAATAACAGATACATATGACTAATTATACTACTAATAATAATATTTTCATAGGATCATAGGAGGTTACTAGGCTATTGGCCCTGAGAACCTTATACGCATAACCAAGAGTTTAGCCCATGTTTAGACAAATCAAGAAATGTATCTGTATTAATGTTAATGGATTAAATAAGAGTAGCAAAAGGGGAAGTCTATTCAAATATTTAAAAATACTTAATGCTCAGATTACATTTTTAAAAGAAACACTTATTACAGAAAGATATGGAAAAACATAACTCCAATAACTATTCAGTATTACGCTCTCATTGTAAACAAAAAAGAGGTGTGGCTATTCTGTGGAAAAACTCTGTTTTGATGCCCAAAATCAAAATATATGATAAATCTGGCATGTGTTATTTGGCATTTTTCAATTTAAATGGAAAGATTTACACATTAACTTATATTGGATTCCTGGCTTGGGAGTTAAAGTGGTTTAACATCAGTTTGAAAACATTATACAACACTCAAAAGAAAGTGTAATATTGGCAGGTCATTTTAATTGCATATTACATGATAGTGATACTAACACAAAAATACACAAAGGAAACCAGCTCCATCAAAGGCATTAATTGACTTTACTGACATGTTAAATATTAAAGATATAAATGAATATGCTGAGCCAAATTTATTTTTTACCAATCATTCATGCCATCATGACACTCAATCAAGAACTGATAGAGTATAAATTTCAAGAGATATAACTTCAAAACTGTATACAGTTAAATAATTACATGCCCTTTGTCTGATCATAATACAATTACATTTGATTTGGCAATCTAAAGTACCTAGGGTGGCTTGAATTACAGCAACAGCTGAAATTTAATCAACTGACCATTGCCCATAAAATACTTTATCAACCTGCCAAAACACCCATCCTAACTAACCTTATTCACCCCTACAATAACCTGAAGCCCCTAAGTTCTTCTCAAAAACTTCTTGTAAATATCAATAAATCAAACAATAGAGCTGGAGACTCTCTCTTCTCTAACACTGTTGGGAAAACCTGGAACCTACTTCCCTCTGAACTTTCCACTCTTCCCTCTATAACTCTGTTTAAAAATAAATGTAAGCTCTTTCTTAAAGCACATTTAATGTGCCCCTGTACTAAACCTGACTGAACAATGCTCTCGCCACTTTATTCAACCCCAACTTCACATCTCTGTAACAATCTCTTCTTAACAACTACCGTTCTACCTCTCCCACACAGTCTTACCTATTTGTGTACTCACTAAAAAGGACATGCTTTATTACTTGATTTTTATTACCTTTAACTCCATTTTACTTTCCTTTTATTCCTCCTTTCCTATCTACGATTATATTATACAAGTTCTGCTATTAATCCTTTTGAACATCTAAGTCTTGTCAATATTTAGTATTTTTTTATACTCTATATACCTATGACCACTTATATTGTCTTCGTAATGATGAATGTAATTGCATCTGATATATGTACTTCTGTAGATGTGTACTTTAGTGAATCTGTTTTGGAGCTTATCTCCCCAGGCCTCTACTGAAAATGGACATATATCCAGCTAGACTAGCCCGGTCAACAAATGTAAAATAAAATAAAATAAATAAAATAAAATAAAAAATAAACACTAAGCAATGTGAAAGAATTTCCAGAATTCTATCATACATAACAAATTTGAAACACTTTAATGAATTTTATATTAAAGAGATACAAACTTTTCTAAATATAAATCTTACATAATATATCAGAAATATATGTATGGGATTCTTTGACATTGTACTTGTATGGTAAAGTTCTAACTTGGTTTATTATTAAGAAAAACAGTTGAACAAAGATTTATTAGATTTACAGATGAAAATAAATAATCTAAAGCTAGATATACAAAAAAGGAAATAATAATTTACAAAGAGAACTTGATGAGATGAACAAAAAATATTTACAAGTATTACGTCATAAAACTATGATTAATTTAGAAAAGATCAAATTAAATTCTTATTCTATGAATCCTAAAATCCAAAGAAGAATAATGAACAGAAGAAAGAAGATTATTAAATCCAATCAGATAAAAGACGTTTATATTCCGGGTACTAGGAAAAGAGTTTCAAGCTCTAAAAGGTATTTTAGAGGCTTTTAAAAACACTTCAAGTTAATTAACTCACATAACACAGAAATTGAATTTCAGAATGCAATAAAATTCTTCTTTAAGAAATATATCAAGAAAAAACTAACAGAAGATCAAATAAAGTTGATTGATAAATCTATTACAATGACTGAGCTTAAATCACAGATTAATAAGTTAAAATAAAAAAAATGCTCCTGGAATTGATAATATTATACCTGAAATGTACAAATTATTAACTAAAGAAGCTTTAGGCCCATTGTTTGAAGTATATACTTTAGTTAAAGAAATAATAACTGCCCCTTATTGGAAATCTACATTAATTTATCCATATCAAATTCACAAAAAGTAATATGACTTTAGTGAGCTTAGACATCAATAGTGCTTTTGATTAAGTTCAGTGTGATTATTTCTTTATTTTAGATGAATATTGATTTTCACAAGAATTTACTCAATTGATAAAATTATTATATGTTAAATCCCAAGCTTATATAAAGATTGAGTCATGCATATCTAGATCTATTGTAATCACCAAGGGTATGAAACAGGGGTGCCCTCTGTCCCCTTTGTTGTTTGCTCTGGTCATCGAACCTCTTAAAAATTGTATTAGGATTTTATTTATTTATTTATTTGTTTGTTTATTTATCATTTGTTTTACCAGGATTAAATCTGACTGGACAACAGGTGTCCTTTTTCAGCGAAGTCCTGGGGAGAAAAGCTCCAAGAAGTAATATGGTGAACAATACATAGGTTAATATGGAGGAAAATACATAGGTTAATACACGTGGTAGCTATGTTAATGTGTGAATAAAAATACAGTAAATATCAAACAAGCAACATAATACACATTACTTATCATATATCAAATGAACAGCATAACACATCACACATCACATATGTGAATAAAAAAGTAATAGTACATAGGTTACTCCAAGTGGTACGTATGTTGATATATGAGCAAAAGAAAGACAGGAAAAATTCCCGTAAGCAGCATAATAAAGTCAGAGGATCAGTGAATTTGCAATGATAGTACCATGACCGACACATAAGGTGCCAGGAAGTAAGTCCATATTTACAAATATTTACAGTTAGAAAACACAAGTGCAATTCTTGATTCGGTCAGGAGATTCCCTGAGTCTAATAATAAAAGTACAATATATGAACATGAGGTACCCAGAAGTAGGTAAATACTACTAAATGTGTAAAATATGCACAGAGTATCCAGGTGAGAGTATCATGTGGACATTGGAGCTTAAGAGATTGGTCTCCCTTTAGCCTGGATGGGTATAAGGTGGTGCTTTGCAATAGGAAAGGGGGTTAGCATAGAGGTGGGTTTTTAGGAGGTCTTTAAATATGGTTGCACGAGTTTGTATCCTGAGGTCAGGTTTCATAGTTTCATAGTATAGTACTAGGCTATCTGCCCTGGGGCATTTGTAAGCCTAGCCATAGTGATGTGGCTTTTGCCACCCCATGAAATGGTACAAAAATGTACAGAATAAATTTAGAATACTGTGCCTCTGTCTAGTAGTGACACAATGAAGGTCCCCTTATATAATAGAATTAGTTTACTGTGCCTCTGTCTAGCAGTGACACAGATGTGACCCTGGGTAACTTACGATCTCCCATCCACTCATCAAGATTTCTCTTGAAGAGAGTCAGTGAGGGGCTCTGCCTAATACGAACTGGGATCTTGTTCCAAAGCATGGGAAGCCTCTGGGTTATGAATCTATCCCTCCAGCATGTCCTAGTCATACTTGTGCCGAGCTTTAAGTCTTTAGCTCTTGTGGTCCTGATGGATTTGAATTTTTTGAGGTGAAGCATGTCCATCAGATCCTGATTGGACATGGCCTTGTACGTCAGGCAGAGATCACCTCTGAGCAGGCGGTATGCTACTGAATAGAGCTGAAGTTTCTTTAGTCTGGCAGAATAAGACATATGTTGGAGACCCTTGATCCTCTTGGTGAGGTACTTTTGTGGTCTCTCCAACTGTTGCAAATGCCGGGTGAGGTACATACCAAATGGGGCATTGTACTCAATCATGGGTCTGATGAGGGAGGAATATAGGGGTACAATGACAGCCTTTGATCTGGATGTGAATCCCTTCATGATGAGGTGTGCAAGGTAGAATGTTTTTCTAACCACTTTGGCAACGTGGGTGTCAAATGAGAGGTCGCTGTCGACTTGGGTCCCTAGGTCTCTGATTACTTTTTCCGTACTCAGTGGGTTGCTGTCTATGTGATAATTTGTGGGTACTTTGTTTTTCCCAAAGGGGATGACTATACATTTTTTGGCATTAAGTTTAAGGCCGTGACTCCGGCACCAGTTTTCCATTTCTGTGAGGCCTTTTTGTAGGATGTATGTGTCTGCTGGTGTATCAACTATGGCACCTAGTTTGCAGTCATCTGTGAACTTTGTCAGCCACAGCCCTCCCATGTTTGCTTTAACATCTGAGAAATAAATGCCGAACAGGAGGGGTCCCAGGACAGATCCCTGTGGGACACCACTTGTGACTGGCTTTGAGTCTGACATTGCTCCAGTGATTTTAACTTTATGGGTTCTGTCCTTTAGCCAGTTTGCAACCCATCTAGTGACATAAGGGTTTACTTTTAAGCTGTTGAGCTTATCTATGATGCCTGAGTGGGGTATTGTGTCGAAGGCCTTAGCCAAGTCCAGGTATGCTGTATGGACTGCTTTGCCCTCATCAATGGCTCTAGTGACTGTTTCAAAAAAGTCAACCAGGTTTAAAAGGCAGGATCTGCCCTTTACAAAGCCGAACTGGGTGGGGTCAAGTGTCTGTAGGTCCCCTATGTCTCTGTTTATGAGTTCCATAATGATTCTTTCCATAGCTTTGCAGACCAGGCTGGTTAAGCTTATGGGGTGGTAGTTTCCAGGGTCTGTAGAGGCATCCCCCCCTTGTGGAGTGGGACCACTGTTGCTGTACGCCAGTGTTCAGGTACATATCCCGAAGAGTGTTCCATGCTTTAGCCACCTCATAGGAGAATAGGGCTTCCCCAGAGCTGTTCTTGCATGGATTTACCATGATCAAGGATTTGTTGCTTGATCGTAGTTCCCTGCTGGAGTTGTGGAAGTTTACTATGCCAGCTAGGGCAGGGGTTCTCTCTAGTTGATATACAGTTTGATGAGTGATGATGAGTTTGTAGTAGTGCAATAGGTTTGGGAATTCTAGCCAGTGCAGCTTGAGTAGGGATTGACAGTGGTGGGAGCATGAATTAGTATTGGCAGTGAAACTGGCTATTTTTGTAGCAAGTAGAGAGTTTGTTCAGGTCGAATTTATTGATTTTGGTGAGAACTGGGCAGGCATACAGCAATGTTGATAAGAGATGACTTCTGGCAATGGTAGTCCTGAACTTGGGGGTGAGGTACTGCTTGCTACAGTACAGGCATCCTAGCTTTTTATGAACTTTACAGGTGGCTTGGGATATGTGTTTATTGAATTTAAGTTGCTGGTCAATAGTGACACCTAGTAATTTAGCCTCAGTTACTGGGGTGATGAGGGTGTTATTGGCTGAACGGATGGTGAACATGGAGTCATAGTGTTTAGTTGGGTGGAACTGCATTAGCTGTGTCTTTTTTGGGGTTGGTATTAGTTGATGGTTGTTTAGCCAGTTCTCTATCTCAGTGAAGGATTCTTGGGCTTTACTTAGTAGCAGATGGATGTTGGGTTCTGAGCAGATTAGGGTTGTATCATCTGCATACTGAACAATATCAGCTTTGGTGGTTGCTAGATGGAGGTTGTTTGTAAATGTATTAAAGAGATGGGGCCTAGGATTGAGCCTTGGGGGACACCACATGTGATGGGGAGTGGGGGGATAGGGAGTTGGCCCATTTGACAGATTGTGAACAGTTTCTTAGGTAATTGTTAAACCATTCCAGGGGGAGGTTATCACGGTTGAACTCAGAGAGGTAGGTAAGGAGTGTGTTATGGGAAACTGTGTTGAATGCCTTGGACAGATCTAGAAAGGTGGAGGAAACCAGTTTACCTTGATTCCTGTGTGAGTTTATAGTATTGGAGAAGTTAATTAGGGCAGTGTTAGTGCTATGGGATGGTCTGAATCCATGCTGGGTTTTAGATAGTATGTTGTTGGTTAGTAGGTGGGTGAGGAGTTGGTGGTCTATACATTTTTCCAAGGTTTTAGATATGGGGATAGGATCAGGATGGGGTGGTAGTTGGAGAGGTCAGTAGATGGGCCGCCCTTGTGGAGTGGGATGATGTAGAAGGTTTTCCACAAGGATGGAATGGTATGCATTGAAATTTATCTATTTATAAGTAGGGAGATGGTGTAGGCAATGGCTTTGGATGCAATTTGGAGATATTTGACTGGTAGATTGTCGGTGGCAAGGGTAGTTGGTTTAAGTTTAGCTAGGAGGTTTTGAATGGTTGATGTTGGTACTGGTTTAAGTGAGTAGGGAGGAGAGTTTGTTTTTTGGGGGGTACTGGTTGGTGATATGTTATTCACTAGTTTCAGTATTGAGGAGGTAAAATAGTTATTGAAATCTGAAGCTATGTTTTGGTCAGGGCCTTCAATGTTCAGTAGTGGCTTTTCCAGGCTAGAGAATGTTGTTCACTGCAGCCCAGAATGTTTGTGGGTTGTTACTGTATTTACTTTAAGGAAATATAGTGGTTTTGCTTGTCTGACTTGACCTGCTTTTTTGCTTCATTCCTAAGATCAGAAAAGATTTGCCTAGTCTTGGGTGTTCTGTGTTGTCACCATATTTTCCAGGCTTTGCTCCTCTCCTTGAGTAGGGTCTTTGTAGATTTTTCTAACCAAGGGGCAGGTTTACTGTGTGTCCTGTTTTGAGTGGAGCTATTTGGTTTAGAACCTCTAGAAATATGGAATTAAAGTATTCTACTGCATAGGGGGCCCAGTTGCAGTATTTTAGGGTTTCTAAGAATTGCTCTGAGGGGAAATCTTTCTGAGAATGGATTTGTAGTAGGGAGAGGATTGGTATGTCTAAGTTGGTGCCGAAGGAGAAAGGTTGGATTATGGTCACTGAGGGAGTCAGGTAGTGTCCTCCTGCAATGGTGGCCAGTGTTGGGCTAGTTAATGAGGATCCAATCCAAGATGGGTTCTCTTTTGGTGGTCTTATCAGTTCTTGTGGATGAATGTAAGATTTGAGTGAAATTGTACAGGTTTATGTGCCTGGTGGCTGTTGGGAGAGTTGAAGTCACCTAGGACTAGAGTTTCCTCAGAGAGGGAGTGGGATGCCCAGTCAAGTATGGATTCTAGGATATTAAGGTTATTTCCTGGTGGTATATAGATACTGAGTAAGTTTAATTGTTTGTGCTGGTTTCGTATCAGTTTAGTGAAGAGGGTCTCAGCATTGTTGAAGTTTGGGGTATCCTTTTGATGGTGCTGGACTTTTAGATTGGATTTAAAAAGAAGGGCAATGCCTCCTCCTCCTCTTCTTAGTGATCTATCTACTCTTAATATGTTGTAGCCAGGGGGGTTTATAGTGAGGTCTTTTATATGGGGTTTAAGCCATGTTTCTGTGATAACCGTTATATCTGGCTTGTAAAGAGAGATAGCTGAATGTAATTCTTCTATTTTGTTTATGATTCTACAAATATTTAGGTTCAGTATAAGTATATCAGTGAGTTTGTGCTTGAAAGGAAGACTGAGGTTGGATGTGCAATTGGAGCTAGTTGTTGAACCAGGGGTGGGGTGGATGTCCACTCCCAGTAATGTTTGAGGCTAGGGTGTTTTTTGGTTTGCGAGGTTTAATGTATTGGGGAAGTGAGCTGATAGAGAAGAGGGTGATTGGTGACTGGTTGTATGACTGTGAGTATGGATGGGTTATTCATGGTATGAGGAAGGGTGGGGAATTTGTTGCAGAGCATATTGATCAGTGGGTGGTGGTAGGTTGTAATAATGGCCATTAAGTAGAGACAGGTGGTTAGGGAAAGCAGAAGTGTGGCGATGGTATGGATGTGAAAGTGGAGGGTTGTTGTCATGATGTAAGTGAGGTCTGCGTAGTGTAGGGGTATGGATGGAGTGATGGGACATGATAAGAGTTGGTTAGTTGAGTAAAGTATGTGTTTGGAGATTGGCTGGTTGGTAGAGGGGGGATGGTATCTTATTGGGTATGGGTCTGGTTAACAGCTATAGAGTAGGTGTACTATGATTGGGTGTGGGTGAGTCGAGTGATATGGGGTAGGGATAAATCTACGAGTAGTGGAGGTGGGTGGAAAATGGGGGCAGGGTAGGGGAGCAGAAAGAGCCAGAGTGGTAGTGAGGGCAAATGGAGTGGGGCCTGCACCAAGCCCATGCAGATAGGTGACTGCTAGAGATTCATAGATTCATAGATTAGTACTAGGCTAATTGCCCTCATGAGCCATTTTAAGCCTAGCTAATTGCCCCTTGTGAGAATCAAACCCCGTACCTTGTGTTTGTAAGGCAAACACCTTAGCTATTATGCCAACCTCCCACCTGACAATCTAAACATGTTTTGAAGGAGACTGTGCTTTATGGAGGGACAGAGCTAGGCTAGTATTCTAAGTAGGCAATACCAAAGAATGTATTCAGCCACACTAAAAAGCTAGAAAAAGGTCTGAAAGCTTATGAGTGGGAGAGGATAGACAGGGCAAGGGAAGAGACCAGTACTTAGCAAGAGGCAGAAAGTATTAGAATTCATGCTACAGCAAGAGTCTTTGGGGGGTGGAGACAGGGCTCAGATTAATGAGGTTTAGTAGTTAATGGGGTATGGGTGACTGTCTTTCTGAGTGGTGTGCTTCCTTACAGTTAAACACAGAGAAATACAAATATCAAAGACAAATGTTTTAATAACAGTTTAGTTTCCAAAATTCACTTGTTTGCCAATTATATTTTATTAACATTGAAAGATCATAGCAATTCTTTACAAGCTTTATTTGACATAATAGATCTCTTCCAAAGAATTTCTGGCCTTAAATTCAATGAAAATAAAACTAAGGTATTACTTATAAATTGCAAGAAGAAGAGTGTAAATAAAAAGTTTGTTAAATATATAATTTGTGATAATAAAATTAAATACGTAGGGGTCACTTTAACAACTGATTTGAATGAAACACTAACAATTAACATTAATAATATCTTAAATAAAATTAAATGTCTCATGGAGAAATGGAATATATTCTTTTTTACTATGGATGATGGAGTTTTTCTAGTTAAAATGATTATCTTCCCAAACATACTATATTTTATACAAGCAATCTCTCTTCCTCCTCCCAAACATTATATACATCAAATTAATAGATTTATGTTATAGTTTTTGTGGTACCCTAATACATCTAGAATTGCATTAAATAATTATTTAAAGGATAGGGATGTGGGGGGGATTAATCTTCCTGACATTGAAATGCATGCCTTATCATGTATTAAGATATTCACATTATGGTTAAACCCATCATATTCAGCTTGGTGGAAACAAATTAAAGAGCATATTTGGTTACAATCAAATTCTTCATTGTTGTCACAATATATAAAAAATTATGCCTAATAAGTTTTATTTCATGGTAAGAGATTATGTTCTAGATAATAAAAATAAATGTATATATTCCAAATGTATTACTATCACGTTAACTACTTTTAATAAATATTTAAATAGAAATCCAGATATTAAGGCTTGGTCATTCTTGTTATTTCCTGTTGCATGTACACAGAATAATACTGCCACTTTTGACATTAACAAAATGACTGGATTTAGAGGGGAAAAACTTAAAATATTAGCATCAACTGTTGGATTTTGAAAAAGTTCTTCAAATGGCTGAATACGTTCTTTGGTATTGCCTACTTAGAATACTAGCCTAGCTCTGTCCCTCCATAAAGCACAGTCTCCTTCCGAACATGAATAATTATAATATAAATAATGAGTTGCGGTTGATAGTACAAGAATTAAGACAATATATTATAAATAAAATAGAGTCAAAGTATCCATCAACCAAACAAAATATTCCTAAACATAGAGAATGTTTGATTGTTATAGGCAAACACCTCAGGAAGAAGGTTATCTTTCTAAAATATGTAAAGTAATCAAAAACACAAAATTATATTATAAAGAAGGTAATTGGGATTATTATAAAATCATTAATAATCAACTCCCTGAGGAGAATGATAAAAAACTAATACGATTTCCTCAAGGCAAACTTCTTTTTCATTACAATGGAAATGATTCTCTTGGAAAATTATTCATTGAATCTATATCACACATCATAAAATGGAATTCATGTTTAGTCAAGAAATAGGATGTTGCAGATATAAAATTGAAAGCTAACTAGCAACACATTTTATGAATGTAATCTCCTTAGATTATTTTGGGAAAAAATTATTTTTGCAAACTGTTTTTAATAACAATTTTTAGTTGGCCAAATGTTTGTTTTTTGTTTAATGCCCCTATTCCTAAGTGTGTTCCCAGATCTAAATATTCACTTCTATGGATTGTATTAGCTATTGTTTGTAAAACAATTACTACAAATTAGAAAAGTGAGATTTCATCTACATTTAAAGAGTTCCAAAACATGGATCATAACATTTCACAAACGGAAATGGCTACTATCAAGTTGAGAACAGAAGAAATCATTTCATATTACAACTCTTGGACAAAAGTCACTGAGATACTGGAGAGAACCGATTGTAATGCAGTCTGAAACTGATCTTACTTTGAAGCAATACCTTGTATTTGTTCATTTAGACACTCCTGTAAATATTTTTATGTAGTTTTTTTTCTTTCTTTGTGTGGTTGATTAATCAATATGTATGATTTTAATTCTGAATTATGATATGCTATAGGAATCTTAAAAATCTTAATAAAAATGTTTAAGAAATAGAAACAGCCAAACCCAATGTCCTGAGATGAAAGGAAACAAAAAGCTGATCAGAGTTATGAATGGCCTTAGCTTTATCCAAATACCCTGAGCAGTCTGCACAAATCCAAGGTATGCAGGACCCTCTCACTAGCAGATTGAGGAGAAGGGAAAAAGGAAGGGAGTTGAACTGATTGATTTAAGGACAACTCATTTACTATCTTGGGCATAAAAGAAGGATTAGTATGAAAGGACACTCCCTGTGAAAAAACAAACAAATGAAGAATTGCCATAAGGGCTTGGAGCTCATAAACTCTCTAAGCAGAAGTAAGAGCCGGCAACAAGGCAGACTTCCAGGTACAATATTGCAAAGAAGCAGAATCTTGAGACTCAAAAGGAGCCTAAGACAATTTTTCCAATACAAAATTAAGATCACAAGTAGGAGGAGGTTTTTCTGGAGACCTAATGTGTGGGACACCTTTAAGAAATTGTTTGCTCTCAAAATGAGAAGCCAGCGGAGGATTCAAGGGCAGACAAGCAGAAATGACCAACAAATGGGCCTTCACAGAAGAACAGGTCAAGCTAGATTGGAGCAACTCACACAAATAAGAGAGGACAAGAGGAAGCTCCATGTAAAAAGGGTCCTGGTTGAGAGCATGGCACAAGACAGAAAATCTTTTCTATTTGGACATTGATTTTCTGTTTGAAGGTTTCCTTGCCTCCTGTAAAACCCTGATCATGTACTCAGAAAAGAGGTGCCTGAAAGGGATCAAAACCCCATCACCCACAGTGTCAGTTAAATAGTAGACAAGTGAGGATGAATGAGAAACCCCTTGTCCTGTGTGATGAGATCAAACCAGTAAGGTACCTTCTGGTGATTGTCCCTGGCCAGATGCATTAAGAGGGGGAAACCAGTGCTGTCTTGGCTAAAAAAGAGAGTCACTAGCCAGATTTTTGGGGAGTCCAGCTGAATCTTCTGCAGGACTCTTGGAAGTAGACGAGGGAAAGCATAAAGATACATCACCTTCCAAGGAAAAGAAAGGGTGCCTGCCTTACATGCCAGATGGCATTGCACTCTGGAAGAGAAGACAGGAAGCTGCCTATTCAGAGGGGAGGCAAAAAGTATCTCTGTGAAGCATCCATTTGTAAGCCTGTGTTTGGGCCTGCTCAGAGAGTCTGCCAGCAGATTGTCCTCTGAAGGAATGTATACTGCCTGGCAAGTTAACTGATAACTGAGAGCTACCTCCCAGGGCTGAAGAGCCATCCTGCAGAGGAGGTAAGATTTTGTGGCTCCCTGCTTGTTGACATACAACATCACATTAGTGTTGTCTGTGTACACCTTCAAGGGGCCTAAAGAGAACATGGGGTGAAAAGCTTAAAGGGACAAAATCAGAGCTTTCATTTATTTGATGCTGATAGATCTAACTTCTGATAGGGAGTCAGAGACACTGAACATTCAGGTGACCAAAAGAAGGTCCCCACCCCATGTCTGAAGCATTGGTGTACAGTCCTGAAGAAGGGACTGGAGTCTTTATAGACAGCTGTAGGTTTAGAGCAAAAAGTTGAATCTACCACTCATATTCCTTCTGGAGACAGGGAAGGAGAGGTACACTGAAATCCAGAGGGTGGCAATACTGCAATCAAACTAATTTGAGGTACCATTGAAGCTTCCACATATGGCAAGAGGGGAGCATTGGAATAGAAGAGGTCATGAATCCCAGCATCCAAAGAAACCCCCTGGATGTCATGCCAGGCAGAGGACAAAGAGAATGAAAGAAGGTTGTCAATGACAAAACGTTTGGAGGTGGAAGACAGGACAACATTGACAGTGTCTGAATCCTGAATCCCAGATACACATGATCCCAAGAGGGAGTTAAGATGGACTTTTGGAAGTTGACAGTGAACCCCATACTTTGAAGAAGAGAGATGGTGAACTCCAGATCCTGTAATGAGTGACAGTCAGAAGGCACCTATAGCAACAGGTCATCTAGATAAGGAAAAATCTGAATACCTTGGAGCCTGCATAAAGCAATTACATGAGCTAGGCATTTTGTGAATATCCTTGGGGCAGTAGAGAAGCCAAAGGGCAAAGCAGAAAATTGAAAATGAAAATGAAGTTGCAAAGAAATGTAACATTTTCTTGAAAAGAGGATGAATAGGGATGTGAAGGTCAGCATCTTTCAGATCCAAAGACACCAGAAAAGCCTGGGATAGTAAAAGAGGAAACAGAGTTTGAAGAATAAGTATCCAAAAAGAAGGGACCTTAAGAAAGGTGTTGAGCAGGGAGAGATACAAAATAGGTCTCCAAGTGCCCTGGAACCAAGAAAATCCTGGAATTAAAACCCTTTTCCACTTGAGAAGGGGGAAAAGGTTGAATGATTCCTTGGTTCACCAGGGACCCTAGAACCTCTGGTAAAGGAGGAAGTTGCTCTAGAGGAGGTTGATTATTCCCTGAAAAAATGAAGGAGAGGCTTCTATACCATGAAGTAACCCTGACAGATGATAGAAAGAACCCAAGAGTCTGAAGTGATGAGACACGAATCTGGAAGACAAAGGGAAAGCTGAAGGGACAAAGAAACCTGGTTTAAGAGAAGGGGGTAAATTGGAAAGAGAAACAGACTTGTCAGATAAAGAAAGCTTCTAGTCCACAGAAATCTTAGAAGAGGGGGCCTGCATCAATAATGGCATTCAAACTGGCAGCAAAGTAGTTCTGGGTAACTGTGTCCATATCTCCTTTTAAGCACCACATTGTGTGCTGGAAGCACAAGTGTGACATACAGCACATACAAGATCATTAGGTTTTGGTATACTAGCCAAGCATCAGGCTGCCTGGCGGGAAATCCATTCTGTTTAGAATACTGCAACAGTGAGATAGAAGGACATCTAAGAATTACTACACTCAGTGCAGGTATACTGACAAGGCAAAGCTAGGAAGTGGATGGCATGATGGTAAGGAGGAGGCTGGACATCCTATGTATAAATACAGGGTGGAAGGGCAATGCAGCAGAACCACTTGGCTTGTGATCCAGAGTATACTACTCTGAAGGAGGACAGAATAGAAATGGTGTGGGAATTGTGGTGAGGGAGAGGCTTCAGAAGACAGTGAGAGATGTCATCAGAATTAGTGACAGACTCATGGCAATCAGACTCCAGTGTAATGATAGAACAGTTTTCATAATCTCAGCCCATGCCCCTCAACAGGATTCTGACAGTGAGGAAAACAGTGCATTCATACACCAGTTGCAGTGCCTACTAGATAAAGCAGGGCAACATGAATTGGTGACCTGAATGCACATATCAGGACAGACCGAAGGGGATATGAGGACTGCCTGGGTCCACATAGGTGGTGCAACAGTAATAAAGAAGTAGAAGCTATTATAGACTTCTCTCTGGCAAATGACTTGATGGCATCTGTGATGTCCCCATTCTGGGCCTGTAATCAAGGAGCCTGAATCCTCACCACTGGCACTGGAGAGGGATGTTCAGCTGGAACAAAAATGGATACACTCAGTATTTTCAGATGCAGCTCTCTGCATCAGGCACAATTTCCCTAAGGTGCACACAGGGAACACAGTTAGTCCAGGGGCTTGGTCCTCTCTCTCTCAAGATTCCCAATAAGACTCTCCACTGGCACAGCTACAGGGTTGGGACCTCAGCCGATTGTCCAAGCCAAGTCCTCCAGTATCCTTCTCTGTGAAACCTCCACCCTTCCAGAGTAGCAATTATTTCACCCCAAAGACAAGGCAGAAGGCTTCCTAGTACAGACTTTTTTTACTTTGGCGCCACTGCAAATTGTAAGATACAATCTTTATGTTCTAAATTAAGTAATTTATTTTCTTACTATTTTTCAAAGTCAGGTGGATTGAGATTAACCTCTTCTCTTCCTGCATCCTCTGTTAAAATATATACATTTCAACAGTTACAATAATACATGTACATTTCTTCCTCTGTCCAGCAGGACATACTGTTGATGCATTTCGAACACAAGCAACGTTACAAATACATTTTCACCACAACCATCTGTACATACCAGTTTGATGTTCAAATAACGTATAATTCTTTACTAACTTCCAGCTAGCTGTGCTGCCATATGTTACACACCCGTTGCCATACTTCTCCTGGCATAGATGGTAATACCTCACATCATCACAGTAGCCAAGATGTGGTTCAGAAAGAGGGACAGTCACAAGATCACACACAAAAGTGGGCAATATGCAACTCAGGTAGACTTCCTCCTAGAAAGGAAAGGGCACTGGGATAGAAGCAGTGACTACAAAGTTATCCCCAGTGAAACAGTCAGTCCACAGCATAAACCACTGATTGCCACAGTCAGCTGCAAGAAATGGTCAGGAAAGGCTCTAATGTCAACAAGGACCACACTAAAGATATGGAAGTTGACTGGAGAGAAAGCACAATAGTGCAAGGAATTACTCAGGGGTCTAGCACCTCAAGAAGAAGAGGAAATAGGTGGAGTTGAAGAAGAATGGCAGCACCTCTAAACAGCATGTGTGAGGACTACAAAATAGATACACAGATTAGCCAGGTATGGAAATAAGATACATGAGGAAAGATGGTGGTGGAATGCAGAAATCCAGGAAGTCATCAAAAGAATGGAGGAGTGTAGGGAAAAGTTGGAGATAGAAAAGACAGACTAGGCAAGGAAGGAATATTTGTTGGCTAACAAAGAGACTAAGGGAGGAGTTGCAATAACAAAGAATAAGACATCAGAGGCATTCTACCAACTTCTGCAAAGTGACTTAGTGGATGGCCCAAACAAACTCTTATGAGGTGGCAAGGCAAAGACAGAAAAATAAAGAAGACAGTGAGACACCCTTCATAAAGGATGTCAGCCGCAACCTGCTCTCCAGTCCACAGGACATCAAAGGTAGATGAAAGAAATACTTCCAGTGGCTTCTGAATGAAGAAACCCCCAGAGAAGATGTACTACCCCAGCCACAATGTATGGTGAGAGAACAGGAGGAGACCACCATAGAAGAGGTAAGAATAGCACAAAGGAAAATGAAGTCAGGGAAAGCAGCAGGCTCAGATGAAGTCACAGCAGATATGACCAAGATGTTGGGTGAGAAAGGAGAGAAATGGCTCCTGAGGGTACCCGTAGCAGTATGGAGAAAAAGGTGCATCCTAAATGACTGGAGAATAAGCATACTAGTGCCGGTGTGTTCAGGAACAAAGGAAACATTCACAACTCTGGGCAGTATAGAGGTATCAAACTCCTATCAAACTTCATGAAAGTTCTAAAGAGGATGACTGATAAATGAATATTTAGAATAGTAGAAAGTAAGATGGGAAATGAGCAGTTCAGATTCAGATAAGGATGCAGCACAACTGACCCAATATTTGCAGTGAGAGATACTGGGGAAGATACTAGAAATGAGGAAGAGTCCACCTGGGCATTTCTAGACTTGGAGAAGGCATTTGACAAGATCCCAAGAAAGTTGATTTAGGCAGTCCTGCAGTAGTTTGAAGTCCCTGAAACATTGGTAGAACTAGTGCAAGCTATGTACAAGGATGCAAGTATGGACAGTCTTTGGCCTCACAGAAAGGTTTCCAGTGGGAGTGAGTGTGCATCACGATTCAGCTCTGAGCCCACTGCTGCTCACACTAGTGATGAACTACATTAGCAAACAGGTCACAGAGAGGGCAGATCAACAACATTACTGTATGCATACAATGTGGCATTACAGGCAGACCCTGAATAAGAACTTCAACAAAGGGTAGGGGAATGGAATGAAGAACTGAAGGCACATGGGATGAAACTGAGTACAGCTATGACAGCCATAATGGTAGCAAATTCGGAAAATCAAAAGAAGCTGAGAATTAGAGTATAAAGGATTAGTCCAGATAAAATCTCCTGTTCAAGAACACTCATCCATCTACCTGCTTAACTGAATAAACTACTGGAAACTTCAACAAGATGTCTTTATTCCTCCCACAGGGAGAGTATCATTTATTCTCTGTTTCTTATTAGGCCTGTCACCCTCTGGGTCACAGGTGGGATACCAGACTTCCTGTAAGCCCTCTGGATTACCTCCATTTTAAGAAGTTGAGAATGGAGATAGAAGGGAAAATAGTGGATCAGGTTAACAGCTTCAGGTATCTCAGAGGGGTGGTTGAAGAGAAGGGAAGTCTAAATGAGGGCAAAGCTAGAATCTGAGGGGCTGTACCTAACTGGCACAGAGTGTCAGATGTAGTATATGACAGAAAAAAATACGAAAGAAGCTGAAAAGTAAGGTGTATAAAAATAATGGTGCAACCAATACTACTGTATGGTACAGAAACCTAGGCAGAGCAGTTGATGAAGCTAGAGGTGATGGAGATGAAGTGCCTGAGATGGGTGGTAGAAAGCACACTCTGGGACAGATGAAGGAATGAAGACATAAGAGCAGATGCCAAAGTATCTCCAATTGCATAAAAGGTCAAAGAGAACAGATTACGGTGGTTCTGGCACATGTGCAGGAAAGCAGAAGACAATCTGGTGAAGATGATTTGGGACAGACAGGAAGAAGGCAAGAGGAAATGAGGGTGTCCAGCAAAGAGGTAAATATTGTGTGAGAGAAGACATGCAGCAGTCAACATTCAAAGAAGGTAGGAGAGTGGCATTGAATAGGAAGAGATGGCGACAAGTGACACGACACCCCAATCCCATATATAAAATCGGAAAAAGGGAGCTGATGATGATGATATACATACACACATACACACACACACACACACACACACACACACACACACACACACACACACACACACACACACACATATATATATATATATATATATATATATATATATATATATATATATCAAATATTGTGGGAGTTGGCCTCTACATGGAGGTTGCAGGTGCTTGCCTTATGCAAAAATGATTACATTTAATTTGTTCTTCTAGTTGAGTTCTAAACTGCTTTTGCTCAACATGCTGGTTCCCCACTGAATTGTAACTTGACAGGACACAGTGGAAATGATACATTTTATTTTCCATTTGAGGAAGTAACAAAGTGCTTTTATTTCTATTTCTATCTAAACTTGCAAATATTTAGGTCATAATCAACATTTGGTGTGTATCTTTAAGTTTTATTTTATCCTCTTACTCCTGTAATACCCATCAGGCCTTCTCCTTGGTCACACTGTTGACGCATTTGCTCCTTCCAAGGCCCACAGCCCATTCATTCTCCTGGAAGATGTACTTTGGGTGCTGAGAGTTGTAGCAATCTGCTATAAGAGTGGGACATTTTTTTATATGATACTATATCCCCACATCACACCTCAAGCTATACAATAATTTGATAATGACAGACACAAGAGTAGTACCTCAAATGCAGCCTTGGGTTCATGGTATTATATGCCCTAAGATAAGGTCAGAAGTCAGAATCATCCCATATAGACCATCTATTGTCCCTTCCCTAAAGGAGGGTGAGCGGGCAATTGTCACTCGAGTCTCACCTATCCAGGGATCCTGGGATATAAAAAGTTCATAGGTTGTTACTAGGCTAATAACCACTAGGGTTCTTACAAGCCTAGCCAGACACCCCCAAACTTATTTGAATCCTGAGTATCATGGGAATCTATATTAGGGAGCATGTTAGGGAGATAACTAAGGGATTTATGGGGCAGGTGTTAGGATAATCATTTTATTAATAGACTCTGTCCATAAGGGACATGGCAGCCAGACAAGATGAAAATTTACGATTTCTCATCCAGTTGTGAAGGTTCCGTTTGAATAGGATTAGAGATGAACTCTGTTTTATATGGATGGGAAGTCTATTCCATAGTGTGGGGATCCTTTGGAACACTTATCTAGCTCTTCAGCATGTTCTGTTTATGTCATAATTTATAGATTCATAGGAGGTTATGAAGCTAACAGCCCTACAGCCCTTACAAGCCTGGTCATATTTATCGCCCATTTGCCCCAATTGTCAACTGTTAGGTGATTGAAGTTCACAGAGGAAAGAGTCTATGGTAGTCAATACTGACTTCCTCTCTCCAGAAGAGACATGGGTTTCCACCCCAGGATTGAATTTGTGGTCACCCATCCATTGATCTAGGTTGTATTTGAAGAGGGTCAGGGAGGGGATCTGTTTTACATGAATTAGAAGCTTGTTGCAGAGAAGTGACAGCCTCTGGGAGATGCATCTATCTCTCCAGCATGATCTGTTCATTTCAGGGGCTAGTTTAAGATCCCTGGAGTGAGTGACCTTCCTACAGTTTGGTTTATGAATGCGTAGCATTTCTATCAGGGCCAGGTGAGAGACTGCCTTGTAAGTCAGGCACAGGTCACCCCTTAGCACCTTGTAGGAGACAGAATATGGTGACAGGTCTTTCCATGTAAGACTTGTTTTTTGTACCTTGTAATTTCTTGGTGCAAAACCTTTGTGTTCTCTCCAATTGTTTCAGGTGTCTGGTGAGGTACCAGTGAGGTACATGCAAAAGGAAGCATTGTATTTAATTACTGGTCTGATGAGGGCTGAGTATAATGGAATTATAGCAGCATTAGATCTAGATGTGATTCCTTTGCTTATAAGATGTGCCACACAGAAGGATTTCCTTACTACTGTGGATATGCTGTTCTCAGGGTTCAGACTGCTATCAACCTGAATACCCAGATCATGTACCCTTGGGGGGGGGGGGTGCTGTCTTTAATGTAATTAGCAAGGATGTCAGCTTTCCCAAAGGGAATAATAATGCATTTTTTTGCATTTAGCTTTAATCTGTGTCTTTGACACCAATCATTAATCTGCATTAACCCTGTCTGCAGTATATTAACATCACTGGGGAACTCAGTGATTGCTCCCAGTTTGCAATCATCAGCAAAACTGGTCAGCCACAGGCTGTCCAAGTTTGCCTGGACTTCAGAGAAATAAATTCCAAACGGTAAGAGACCCAGCACAAAACCATGTGGTATGTCAGTGTCACTGGTAACTAGTCTTTTGTGAGAGATGAAGTCTCCCACTTTGACAGTATGTGTAAGTGAAGCTCAGATCTCTGGTTCTAGTGTTTCTGGTGCTGTTTGTTTTTCACATGTGCAACAGATGTATCAGGGCTGGGCCTAAGGAAGCCGTGCAGGCCAGACAAAGATTCCATCTCAGGAGCCAGTAGGAGACTGAATACAGAAACACAGCCCTTAGGCAATCAGTATAGAATAGTGTATTCATTCCCTGAATTCTGCTGGTAAGAAACCTCTGTGGGTATCCCAGCTGTTGCAAGTGTGTAATTGGGTGCATGCCAAAGGTGGAATTGTAGTCAGTGATGGGTTTGATACCAGCCAAGTAGAGGAATACTATAACTTCCTTTGACCTTGATACCATGCATTTACCTGTAATTCAAGCAACACAATGATTTTCGTAGTATCTTAGCTACATATTGGTCGATCCAAACCAGCATTTTCTTGAGTTTCTTTGTGCCATCTGCTGAATCACTTTCAAGAAGGTGGCACAGTTTCTCTAATGCCTGTTTCTTTGTCATTGTAACTGCTTTCTTAATCTCTCTGTTACCCAGCTAGTTTTCCTTCTTAGAAGCAAACAACAGCCACAAATTAAATAATATGAAGTTTATTGCACTCTAGCACGTTGGCGAAGGTACTAGAGTGCAATAAACGTATTATTATTCATCTGTGGCTGCTGTTTGCTTCTACTGTTCCTTTCGTTATTGGTGGTTCCTTAGTTTTCCTTCTTAGCCTAGTCTGTATGTTCTAATTACCACATCTTGCTGTGATCCTTTTTTTGAGGAACTTCCTAAACTCTGCATTCCACCACCAGAATTTATTATGTGCCTTAGTTCCATACTTGGTTCAGCTATAATATTCCAACTTATTGTTTTGAGACACTGTTATTCTTCTTCAACTCTACCTATTTCCTCTTCTTCCTAAGGTGCTACAGCCTTCAGTATTCCTTTAGGCTTCCTTGCTTTTCAGTCTAATTCCAGGTCATTAGCCTAGTCTTTGCTGACATGCAAGCCTTCTTTAACCACTGCTTCCAGCTGATTGTGGTCATCAGTGGTTTGTGCTGATTCAACCCTAGCTTTCTTGGGTTTCTTGTAGAAACTCTACTTGAATTGCATGTTGGCGTCTCTTGTATGTGATCTTGTGACACTCCCTCTCGATGAACAAAGTACTGGCAACCATCAAGTCATTTGCCACCCAGAAGCCTAGAATGGCTTCTCCTTTATTCATGCTGTGCCACCCATGTGGAATATCCTGTTCTGTCTGTCCTGATATGAGCATGCAGGTTCACCATTCATTTTGTCCCACTTTATCTAGTCCATCCTGCAGTTGCTGCCTGAATGCACTATTTTTCTCACCATCACAGCTGAGTTGTATGGCATAGCCTGAGATTATGAATACTGCCCTATATTTACACTGTAATCTAACTGCTTTGAGGTTGTCACTAATTCTGATGACATCCCTCACTGTCTTCGTAAGACTCTGTCTCATAATTGCTTCACAGTTTCTTGTCTGTCCTTCTACTTAGTACACTCTGGATTCAAAACCAAGTGACTCTGCTGCCCTGCCTTATTGCATTTTCTTCTGGATACATTGGATGTCCTCCTTGCCATCATGGCATCCATTTCCAAGCTACATTCTGCCAATGAACCTGTACTCACTGCAGTAATCCTTAGTTCATTTTTGGCAGGTTGATTGGTTTTACATCCAGCTTTCCCTCAACAGATCTATGCAGGTAACCCAGGCTGGGCAACTGGCCACTAGCTAGCCACTAAATTATTGACTAAAGACTGCTAGGCTTTATAGTTGGCATGCACTGACCAATAGATGCTCATATAACCCTTCCACCATTAGCATGAGTCTCTGGTGTAGATCTGTGTATGCCAAGTCCTCAACCCACTTAGCACCAGAAAATAGTCATACCCATGTTTGCTAACATTAATCAACAAGATTAAATCACTTGGAGCCAATGTTTACACTACTGACTGGCTACTGCTGTGATCCATGTTCTCCTATTTAGAGGATACTATGTGCCACAGCTGATGTCTAAAGTGGTTGTTCTGCACAACTCTTCTCCCAGTAGGCATCACCTAGACTCTGTGCTGCTGCTCACAATTCCAATCAATTTTGAGTGCATTCTTCTACCATACCTCTTCAGTTCAACTTCATCCTTGAGGTGGAAACACCCAGCAAGGTTTTGGGAGGTGGTAGGAGCCTCACTTAGACAGAGAGAGAGCATGAGAACTCCACAAAAACAGTGGCCTGTAGTCAAGACTGAACCCTATACTTTGTGAGTGAAGACCTTAACCATTAGGGCAACCATTTGTAAATGCTATGCACTATGGACCAAATGATACCATATACTGAAAAATTACATATGAGGGCTTTGCAGAAAGTAGAACATATATGATTTGCCAGTGTTATTAGTTTTGGAAAATAGCAAACCCAGAATATGTTTGGGGGGTCTATCCATGTAAATGGATACAGTTGCTCAGATATTATATACCAATATTTAATTATTCTCCAGTGGAAATCATATAATGTTTATGTTTTTGAAACCAGAATCATTTACATTCTTTTTATTTTGTGTTTACTAGCTCAAATATGTCATACGTACTTAGAACTGGTTTATTGTTTTACAGTTTCACAAAATGGATAAATTAAGCATCTCTAATTGCAGTGCTCTCTTAAAACTCTTAACTATATATCACTTAATAGTCTGTTGTACAGGATTCAAAAATAATCTTTCAGATCCTTTTTATCTTCTGAACAAGCTTGTTGTATCATTTGTAGGACAAGTGCACATTTTTTCTTAAACTGTAGGACAACCCGGGTTTATGCGACTACTGAGGTGTTAATCTATATACTCTGGAATCTGTTAAAAAACTCCATACATGAGGGCAGTCAATAAATAATGGCTGTACAAAAGTAATTAGAGCATCCCTCTGATTGCTTCAGTCCTGACTGACCAATCAGAAAAGCCATTCCATTGTGAATGGTATTCATAACATTAAACATGTTTTAATGCCCAACCTGGAGGAAAACATGCATGGAAGCAGTCTAGGAATTGCTGAACAAAACATTGCAAATGTTAGCAACATTGATGTCAGACACCACTGACATCCCAAACTGGTACAACTGCAATGAAAGATCCATCTGATTGCTCCATTTCAGTGCATCATGACAGCAAATGCTGCAGACACATGTAGACACACCATAAGATCATCACCATGACGCATCTAGGCATTAAATACTGCTTGCTCATATTTGCATCCATAATTCCAAAACCAGTTATGAATAAGGTTTTAAAAGATCTCATCCTAAAGCTTACACAATAGCAAACTCAACTGCATTAATATTTGACCTCTGTCTAGTGCAGGTAAATAGATACTAACTGTTGTTTTTATGATGTTAATTTATGTAGACATAATTTTCACATTGTTCTAAATATCTCAACAACCAAGTAACACAGACAGAACTCCTTAGCCTCAAATGAAACCTCTCACCTAGATGAATAAAATGCTGACAGTGTGTGTGTAACTTGAGTGGCTGCTGAGAAATTGTAAGTAGTTTATAAAATATTACAAATCTAATAGTTACTGTGTTTACTGTGACTTATAAAATTCAGTTTAAGACCTAGAACCTAAAGAATACTACCATTATAAAAATGGTTTGTGCTGAAGAGTTTGCCATTTATACTACTTTCATAATCTTTATGATTGCAGAGGTATGAAAATTTATTTGAAATGTAAGGACATAATTTGATTCCATGAAAAGGCTTAGACGCTGCCCATTGGAATTTAGAGTGCAAACTTTCTGAGCTCCATTGGAGTGAATGGAGTATTTAGGTTCTAGTTTAAGTAATGCATGAAACATCTTTAATGACTCTTAGCTTATCCATTTGTCATATTGTTACTCCTCAGAACATGAAAAATTAACAAACAGTGTTTTTGCAGGCCATCCTCACCCCCCCCCCCCAACTAACTATATTTACTAATTGTGAGACTGTACAATCCTCGGGGAAAAAGCCTGTTACCCAACCCCAGGGACTGTTTGCTCTAATACAACGGATGACCATCTGCACTGCTGACCAAAGTGCGTCAACAATGCAAAAGTCGGGTTTACTAAAATTGACCAATAATAGGTATCCCATGGAATTCATGAAATTGATCAAATGGAGGTTTACTCGATAGCTTTCATGTCAACTTAGTTTGTTCAACAGAAAAGTTGACTGATATTTGTGCTAGATAGATACAATAATATGGTTGGGGAATATGCCCTTCCCAGTACTGGTTAAAACTCAGAGATGCCTCCTTTCAAAAAAAAGGTTATTTCTTGGTGCATGTTCTCTGCTTTGTAGATGTTTCATCGCTGATCTTTTGCACATCAATATACTGAAGATATTATTTTCAATGAGTGTGTGTGTGTGTGTGTGTGTGTGTGTGTGTGTGTGTGTGTGTAAATGTCAGTCTACTTACATCAACAAAAACACATCAACACAAGACAGTGCATGCTTAGAGGCTAATCTTTAGAACATGCAAAACTGCACAACCATTTTAGCTCCAGTTGGATATGTAACTGCTTATTACCTACCTCTGCCATCACTTAATTTAATATAAACGTATCTGCCTATTTCCAGCCTTTAATACCAACTCCTGCTGTTTTCTTTTTATCCTTTGTCTCTTCTGCTACCTCTCTAGCCCCTTCTCAACCCTCCTTTAGCCACTGTCTCATTTTTCTCTTACCTACATTTTTGTCCATCTCTTTTTTCCTCCTCCTGCCCCTTCTTTGTCTCTCCTTGTACTTCCTCCCTACTCTACCTATACCCATCTCCCTCCCACTACATATTATCTCCCTTCCTTACCCTAACTTACGCACTCTGAGCACAGCCTTTATACTTCACTGTATATATTTAGCATCTAAATCCCCTGAAAATGTCATTTTTGTCATGTACCTTTAAGTTTTATTGACCTCTGTAACACATTTTTATATTGTAACCTGCTTACAATGCTTTACTTTTGTATATTTGTACTTTTGCATATTTTTATTTTACTAGTGTGTAAAAATTGTAATTTCCATTGTTTATTTGTATTTATTATTTATTGTATTATTCTTTGACTGTATTCTTTTTATTGGAGCTTTTCTCCCCGGGCTTCCACTGAAAATGGGCTCGCTTGACCCAGTGGACTTTACCAGTAAACAAATGTCAATAAATAAATAAACACTCTCTGCACCCCCTGCTAATTATATATACTAAATCTGGGATGGCACAATCCCCAAAATCCTCAGGGAAAGGGCATATCCCCTACCCTAAAGACTGTCAATATCTTACATCTGTAAACCACCTGTATATGTCGACCAAAGTATGCTGACAATACAAAGGTCAACTTACCTGCAAACTGATCTATGCAGGGCACCCTATATGTGTATGCTGGGCATTCAAATATATATATATATATATATATATATATATATATATATATATATATATATATGGGTCCATGTCATATGGTCGACTGTTCATTTGACCTAAATGTCATTTGGTCAACAGTTCATTTCATCGACAAGCATTTTAGGTGGAGGGCTTCGCCCCCCCACACCCCCCAATGTGGGGGGCTGTGCCCCCCACACCCCCCCACTATATATATCAACTCCAGGGTCGCACAACATTGGGGAAGGGGGCAAATGCTTGTCGATCAAATGAACTGTCGACCAAATGACATTTAGGTCAAATGAACAGTCGACCATATGACATGGACCCATATATATATATATATATATATATATATATATATATATATATATATAAATAGAGAGAGAGAGAGAGAGGTCTACTTAACATGACTGAAAACTCAAAATACTGAATTTCATTTGACTGAAACCACAATACCTAATTTTCAGAATACTAAAAATTAATTTGACTTAAGTCTCATTATACGGAAAGCTTACAATGTTGAATTTCAACATACTGAATTTAAGCCATAAACATGACGTGTGTTTCTCTGCAACTCTGACTTGCTAGAGATAAAAATTACTGTAACTTAAATGTTGATGGTCAGAATACTGATTGTAGCATAGAAAGTAGTGTTGTAGCTTTTCTAAATGTGGATATGTCTCTTCACATTTTTATGGGAAGTATCTAAAGTAATATGGCAGACATTTCATGTGCTCCTGGCAGTAGTGGCCATGTGTACAGTACTGTAAGGTAAGTAATAGGTATATGCCCTTTTCCCCACTGTAGTGTGATCCTGGAACTAGTATATATAGTTAGGGTGGTGTGGGGGCCATAGCCCCCCATCTAGTTTGGTTTTATATCATCCAGTTTCTATTAAGAAGGGAAGTAAGTCGTTTTTATGTTTTAGAAAGAGTTACTCATTGGTGTTGTAAGTGTGCATGTCTATGGCTTAAAATTAAGTATTTTGAAATTCAGCATTGTAAGCTTTTGGTATAATGAGACTCAGTCAAATGAGTTTTCACTATTTTGAAAATTAGTTATTGTGTTCTCTGTCAAATGAAATTTAGTATTTTGAGTTGTCAGTCATGTGAAGTAGATCCGTGTATGTATATATATATATATATATATATATATATATATATATATATAATTTGTTAACCAGGTTATTCCCACTAGGCTTGTGGCCTCTTTTCAATAGAGACCTGAAGTGGCTTTTCAACTACTGGGGTAAATTTGGCCAGGTCATCAGGGAACTTCCCCTGTTCATTAGGATAGTGCTTGTTCTGTTCCTAGCACAGTGGCAATTGGGAGAACAGCACTTAAGGAGAGCCTAGATGATGGATAGCACACAGGTGAACACTGATACAGTGTTCGAAGTTTTACAAGATTCCAAGGAGATATTTCAGCAGAATTTATTTGTTTCATTGGAAGCAAATGTTAAAAACAATGATGCATGTGTTATTAAAACCCTCCAGCTGGGAGGGTTGCAGGATAATATTTTGGGTGAATTGTTGTGGCAAAGCAAACCAGAGAGTGGAAAACATGTTTCATTAGGTAAAAGTATGGACAAAATTCAGTTGGAGGAAACAAAAGCTATCTTGAAAGAAGATTGCCAGAGAAAGAAATCATATGCCGAGACTGTCAAAAAAACTGCAGAGAAAGTAATGAGAGATGAACAGAGAAAAGGAAATGTCAACACTTAGAGGACATTTATGGTGATAATTCAGATCAAAGAAGAAAAAGAAATGGACAGGTATGGCATTTGGGATAATTTAATGGTCTCATTGGAAGTGACAGCTCAGGAGGTAAGAGCTTTTATTCTTATTAAGAGGCTTTTTGTGACATTATTTTTGAGATTGGTTTTGTTCTGAAAAGTTTTTTTGTGGAATTATAAGAAGAATAAGAACTGCAATCCATGGAATTCATATGTTGTTAAAGCATTTCTCAGTGAAACAAAAAAGAAAATACATGTTCAGTTTCAAACTGAAAAAGGTGAAAAAGAGGCTGTAAAGACACATTTAATCAAACTTTGTTTGAGGCCATACAGTTCTGGAATCGACAGTTCAGTGCTAGACATTGGTGTTCAGCTGCACATGGTACCACAGATATCAATCAGTGATCCCACAGGTTGGACTTTCTGAGCAGGAGATGTTCTCTGAATTACTTGTCCACTTTAGGGTCATATAACTTGCAAAAATTACTTCATTGTTTTACCAAGACATCAAGACTACAGATACAAAGGCAATCTTCTCACGGAATGTTAAAGGATAGTTTTCCATACCACTCTGTTATATGGGGATGCTTTCAGTGCACTATAGCTGTTGGTGAAGAGTTGCAAGTGCTGTGTTATCAGGGTAATCCAGCTTGTATATAGATCTACTTGACATTGGGAAACTGGCTCTGATGATGATGATGGGAGCTAAATCCTGGAGCAGTCAAAAGTCACAGTGTCAGTGGTAGAATCAGATAATGGGATGCCCAGATCCCCCAGCCCCTTCCACGAACACATTTCTTGTGTCTGTGCAACTTGTTTACATTCTTAGAATATCAACAAAATTTGGAATTTAGGTACACTTTTGGTGCATTGTCAACAGTGTATCTACGCCCTTGATGCATCATCAAAATTGTTTAAATTTCCTCATACCTAACCTTTTTATGCTGCTTATTAAAAATGAAAAATCCATCTAGTGCACAAGCAAAACAAAGATGCATACACTCCCAAAACATCTTAACCCCCAAATGCAAATCACATACAAAGTATGGATAGTATTCCCAGTTCACTTTTATGTAAAAAAAAAGTTGCACACACACTGCACAAAACACACACCTCAGCAACACTGCCATATAAAGTAACGCCTTAAAAACAAAATTCATTCTTAAGAGAAGAATGACACCAACCTCTAGTGACAATCAGCCAATATGAAAATGGCATTAACAGCAAAGTGGATTCAATAACCTTTTCTTTAGTAGAACAGCCACGTGCATTGTGATTTCAGTACCATATAATCATAAATATTAATTTTCGAAGTAGAAAGGACTTTATTTCACAAGCTTCTTTTCCAGTGATGTAATTCATATAAAATATCATGCCCTATGCATTAGAGAAGGGCTTGGGATTAAGCCCCTCATGAAGTCACACAAGGAGGTTGCAACACAGAGAAAAACATTAAGGGGACATACCTCTCAACGGTACATATTTTCGCAGAATGTCAGGATTTTTGCCTCATGTTTTTAGTCTGTTTTTCATAAAATTGTGCTTTTCTGGCAAATTAGTGGCAAATCATTAAAGACTGAAGTTACAAAATAATGACAGACATTTAAGTTTCAAACTGCATACCCTGCAGAAAATTCATGCGAATGCACACCCTGTTATTCTATCACCTTTCTAAGTTTGTAAGAGCAATATTTAAAAATTGTCCCTATTTTGGGCCTTTGTCCCCCTTTTATTTATGGCTTTGTCCAGATTTCTTGCTCTAGGAGGTTGAGAGGTATGCAAGGGGGCTACAAAAACAAAAAAAATAATGTACATAAGGTGGTTATACCCATATCCATGAGGTTTTCACTCACATATGGTCAAAAAAAGACACCAATGCAATTTAAAGCAACATTGTCTAGTTCTGCTCCTGTTCAAAGAGCCACTGCTGATTGGGCAAAGAGGTATTTTGTGCAAAATGACTAAGCATATTTAAGTTATTCATAGTATTTATTATGCTGCATGCAGTGTTGTAGACATGAATCTGAACCTGTTAATTTAACAGGTGCTTCTCAAATGAACAAGCCAGAGCTAATAACTCATGTGGATACAATGAATGAACTCTCCGTAAATAAGGAGCCCATGGGCGATACAATGAACAGAGAATTACCTTTAACCAACGCTTCTCTTCCATGTAACCAACAGTGCCTAAAAATTAATGAAGGATTGGGAGCAAGACCAAAGTCTGATGGCAACATAGCTACGGGCTTTAATATATCTGCTCTACCTTTAAACTTCCCGCTCCCATACAAAAGCAGAGCACCGGCACGCTCGACAAGCAGAGGCAGAGGCAAGAGGAAACTATCGGGAGAAACACCGGAACCAAGGAGAAAATCAAGGAACTGAACACTTTGTTTTTTAATTTGACTTCCAGAGAATTTACTTCAGATGAACAATCTATTCTTAACAAAGGCTTATCTTTTATTCCTTCCAGAGGAAGTGAGCTCTCTGAAACTTTGATAGCACTTCGCCTTTTCGCGAGGAAGCTATCACTTAAGGTACTGTTTTCAGATTCTATGAATAATGAGCTAGCATATGAATCGCAGGCTTGTAAAAGAAAAAGTTTGTTCATGCCACCTATGCCTAATTTGGTAGAATGCTTTTTGCGCTCATGTGAACATGATTTTTATTTATATTATAAAAAGAAAAAGCACAGAGGTGTTTATGTAAACTTAAATGCAACACAGAAATGTTGTCTTGAGAGACTTTGTGATAATGATGAGATTGTATTTAAACCAGCGGACAAAGGTGGAGGGGTGGTTGCCATGGACACTTCCCTATACATGGAGCTAATGTATAAAATGTTAAGCAATGATTCAGCTTATAAGTTGATAGATAAATCGCAAGTGGAATCTTTAATAAGGGGAGTGCACGATACTGTGTATGATTTGCTAATGAGCAGATGTATAGACAAATGCCTATATGATTTTCTACTAATAGATTCTCCACTGATTCCTTTAATCAAGGGGCTCCCAAAAATGCATAAAGGGTTAGATCCACCCCCTTTACGCCCTATAGTGTCTGGTAGGCACTGGGAGAATGCTTCTGTGTTTTTACAGTCTAAATTAGGCCCGTTGGTAAATTTAGTTCCCACAATTTTGAAAGACTCTTATGGGCTGTTACAAGACCTCAAACAAGACTCAATATGTAAAAATCTACAGAGGGAAACACTGATGGTAACATTAGATATTAAAAACTTGTTTACAAGCATCCCTAATGATTTTGGCCTTGAGGCCATAAGGGAATGCCTACATGAGTATGGTATCATGGACAACAGTGACCAAATGGTAGTCTGTAACCTGCTGGATATAGTACTGAATAACAACATCTTTTTATTCCATGACCAAATATATGCACAAACATGGGGAGTGGCCATGGGCACCCCCTGTGCAAATGCTTATGCGAATTTGGCCATTTACCAGTGGGAAAAGAGATTCATTTTTGGTAATGAAAGATTTAATAACATCATCCTATATAGGCGTTTCGTGGACGACATCCTTTTGTTTTGGAATAGTGATGAAGATTCGCTGCATGAGTTTGTAGCATACATGGAATCTACCACCTCTTTTTTAAGATTCACTTATGAGTATTAGATCCATAGTGTGAATTTTCTTGACATCACCATTACTAAAGATGATAATAACAAAATCACCACATCACTATACAGAAAGCCATGCTGGAGAAATGGCATTCTTCATTTTGATAGCATGCATCCCCGTTATATTTTTCGAAATGTAGTAAAGGGTCAAATGGTCAGAATCTCAAGGCTTTGCAGTAAACAAGAGGATATATTGAGCCTAGTAGATTTTCAGAAAAGCTGCTTTGTTGATAGGGGTTATCCCTTAACCCTGGTGAGTGATCTAACATTAACAGCATTAGAGACCCCGGTATATAAGAAAAAAGGGGGTCTTAACCGCCACTTTGGAAGGAATAAGATGAAATTACCAGTTGGCCTTAAATACACGAATGATGTGGATCACATCATGAATATTATAAGGAATAATTGGAAGATTTTGCTCCTTGATTCCAGTTTGTTACAAATAGTGGGGGACAAACCAGTTTTTAGGTTTAGCAATAGCTTAAACCTTAAGAGATTATTATGCAATGAAAAAATGAAACTTCAGCAACTGGATATTAGAGCAAGATATAAGAAGGGCACATACCCTTGCAGAAAATGTTGTATATGTAAGTATGTATCCACAATTCAGACATTTGAGGTCCCAGGCATAAATATGGCTTTTAAGCCGACATTTTATGCCACTTGTGATACAAGTAACGTCATATACCTAGCTACATGTGATTCATGTGAAGCATACTATGTGGGTATGACTTCACGAAGGTTTAAAGATCGTGTGTATAATCACGTGTATGATATTAGGAAGGGAAATATCACTAATGTGCTGGCTAAACATTGCCAACAGTTTCCCCAACATATGTTTAAATATAGAGTGATTCAAATGGTGCATCAGAACAAAAGAGAAGGTGACTTAATAGGTACTCTTGAACTATATGAGCTAAGATGGATACTAAATTTTAGAGCCCATATAGAACCTGGCTTAAACTCAACACTCAGTATTCGACCAGCTCTATTAGGGAATGGGTGATTCTATCCATACCTAGTTATGTTTTTGCATTTAGGTTATTGCACACATAATGGATTCGTTTGGTACATTAATTTATTTTGCTCTAGCCTTTGACCAGTTTTTTGTATATTATTTACATTTATTTTATTCTATCATACTTTATCTTATTCTATATCATACATGAATATGAAATATATAGTATAGTAAATATAGTATGTTTTTATTGTGTGTCCAATACAAAATTGGATGTATTCATTATTGTTATGTATTTAGATTCATTAGGACAACCAGCATATAGGAATGATCTATTTTATTCTTTATTCTTATTTTTATAGTTGTCGCCATTCAAATAAATATATATATATATATATATATATATATATATATATATATATATATATATATATGATCTGGCCAAGTATTTTGATATACTGAATAGGATATGGAAACAAAGTGAATGTTTAGATTGAATATTAATTATTATAGCTCTTTCTTAATAGATTTATTTATGATTAAATTGATTATTTATTCTCAGCCAATAGTTCAAATATATTACAAAAAGAGTTTTTCATGAAGCATATGACTGTTTTAAAATGCCGTGGGTATATGAGATGCTGTTTCCCTTTTAAAATACTTCACTAGATTGTTTTAATTGATGCTCTTAAATGAGTAATTGGTGGAAGATTTTGTATATAAGGGCAGAAGTTTTTATTTTTGATTGTAACCTGATGAAGCGCACCGGGATGGTGCGTGAAAGCGCTTGTTCTTCTTGTTAAAATAAATTATCGATTTCACATCGTGGTGGTTCCTTGCAGTTTTTCCACTTGTTGTAGAAAATATGCAAATAAAGCAGTTTGTATTCTACTAAGGATGAGCCTGCAGACTGCATGACATAAGAACTGAACATTTACAGCATAATATTCATTTCCCATATTATGCAGTCCTAATGAATACACTGTATGCACTATTAAGATTTATTTGATGCTATAACACCATGAACACTGCCTTAGGGCTGGTTATTACTCTCCCTGTCTTTTCACAGAAAAAGTATTAGAATCTTTGCTATTCAAATTAATCATGATATGTATTTAAAGTTTTGCATATATTATTTTATTTAAAGCTGATCTACATTAAAAGATGTCTCAGAATTGAAATTCAGGACTAAAATGAGAATTAAAGTTACAACTGACCTCCTAACACAAAAACAAGCATTCATGATTGCAAATCAAGCTA
Organism: Protopterus annectens; assembly: GCF_019279795.1. NCBI lineage: Eukaryota > Metazoa > Chordata > Ceratodontiformes > Protopteridae > Protopterus > Protopterus annectens. The sequence goes on along the minus strand of NC_056747.1, from coordinate 903,071,517 downwards.
ATTGTTCAAGATTAAAGAAATGTCCTTATGATGCACTTTGCCTGTTTTGCAATCAAACTAAGATGTAGGACTGTACATTTTAATTAAAGCAATAATATTAATTCATCATTTATATAAATGATTTAAGTTTTAAAGAGATTCAACAAAAGCATGCTTCCAGACTCAGCAGTGTCCATTAATATATATGGGCTGGAAGCATTTTCAACAAGAGTACAATCCTGATAGTTTAATTTGTTCCTTTAACAGCAAGATCACTTGAGGGCACATTAGTTATCACTAGTCAATGACTGAATATTTAGCAATACTTCAACTTTAAAGTCATTCATTGAAAGCTGACTTTCAGTACCATCTCCAGATTGCATTTGCATGATGGGGGCAATATTATATCTCCTAGATTCTAGTTTTTTTTTTTTTCATTACACCAAAGTAAACTGTACCACACAGTTTAACCCTATACCCATTGGTCTGTGCTCGTGTCTTGGTGTAGGAAGTATATGTTGTGCAGGCCTCAGGAGGACATCAGGGTCAGATTTTCATTATGCTGGTATGGAAGCTTTATTTATTAAACATTTCACAAGCTCACACTGTCCTGGAAATTAAATATACAAAGCAAAATGTAATCTTTCAATGGCAACTAACATTAATTCATCACATATCTATAAACCTGGGATTTGAAATACACATGCCAATGGACAATGGCAAAATAATGAAATTCCTAAATAACTGTATAAACTAGAAAGTTAAAGTTACAGCAAACAGTATTTAAGGCTGGCTGTATACAATCCACTGAGGTTTCTTCACTGAGAAATTCATGAAATCAGGAATGTTGTCACCAACTCAAACTACTGTCATGTAGTCTTGGATTTGGTCACTGTTTCTGATCCTACATCCTTTGCAGGAAAATTCAGTCTTGGCAACCAGGGTTTGATTAACAAGTCCAGACACTAAAGTAGCCAGCCATTGAAATGAGCTTGCATGGCCATGGTCAGTTCACCCACCCAGTGGGAGGGAGGGGAGACAACTCAGCCTACTGTATGGCTGCCTGGTCATACAAAATAAGTGATATACAAGCACTGAGAAGGGACTATTGACAGGTTATCAGACTGCCAAAGAATGCACAGCGCTGTAACAAAATATGACTTTTGTCTTGAAATACACATGCAAGCACACATACATACTCATACAAGAGTGCACACGCACATGTACACACACATGCTCACATACACACACACACACACACACACACACACACACACGTGTCCACACGCACATGCAAAAAGCTTCCTAACCATGCTAGATGACTGCTGCAGTCTCCAGTTCATGGCTCTCTGTCTTGGCATTCTCATATGCTAGTGAAAGAGGAGAACAGGATCAGAAGGGGATGTGGTCTATATGGTAATGAAAAACAAGAGTCAACCTACTGCTGCTAAGATCTCATTCTAGGAAAAAACAGCCCTCTTTTTAGAGCTCTCACTCTGGTAATAAGCATAATGCTCATTCAGAATAAGCTTGTCCTCAGGCAGGAACATCCATTTCTTCTTTTTTCTCTCTAAACTTCAACCCTGTCTTCATAAAGACTGTAGTTTATGATCAAACCATGGGTTATGGAGGGACTTCTAAGATGGCTTCACGTTGAGCAATTGCTTAATTCTGGCTCTCCCAATCTGAAAACAGAAACTTAGCTGAGAAAGCCAGTGTACCTAGATTTCTGGGTACATTTCAGTAACTGACTAGTGAGTGTTCTGCCTAGATGGCAGGAAAAAAGAAATATAAAGGATCTGGAGGGAAATCAGCTATAAAACTTGAGAAAAAAACAGACTGGGAAAAGTACTGCAGTTGTTCAGAAAGAAGCAGTGCAAGTTCCAAACATAACTTCCAGTAACCTAGAGGAAAGTATAAACCAGCTGCACACAGACCTGGTTAAAATAAATGAAACATTAATGGACTATATCAACACAAACAATAAAAAGCTGGAAAAAATGGAAGATGCTTTAAATGGATATTCAGATAAGGTGACAGAGCTGCAAAACTCAGAGGCTGAATTGAAGAAAAGGCTGGCTGAATATGAGACTGCACAAGAAGAGATGTTTCAAAAAAATAATCAAATTACAGAAAAGAGCATGTACCAGAGATGCTGGAAGGAACAGACTGTATTAATTTTATGACAGCACAAATAAGCAATTGGACTAGTATTCCACAATAGGAATTGTTGATTGGAAGAGCACATTGTGTGTACATTCCAATCCTGGCTATGAGAAAAACTAGACCTTTAATAGTAAAAATACAATCTTAGCAGCAGAAGGAGTTGATTCTGACAAAATTGTGGCAGAAGGACAAAGTACTAAAAGTGGGAGACAGCAGAATGTTTGTGGAGAATGACTATTCATTGCACACCAGGCAGAAGAGGAATACATTTCTTCCATTATATAGGGAATGTCAAGAAGCAGGAGTGAAATTCAAATGGCTGTGCCCAGCTATCTTCAAAATATGTTTCCCTGGAGGAGCAAAAACATTTTTGATGAAGCACATGCTAAGGAAGAAATACAAAAGTTTGTTCTACAAAAAGTGAGCTGTGAAACAGAAGGAGATTCTGCTTCTTGTTCTTCTGGTAATAAAAACCACAGAGAGACTGTGCTAGTGAAACCTTTTCCAGTGTTCCAAGGGAAAAAGGCACAAATGTTGACTAGAAGAATTTAGAGTGTACTGGAGATGAAGCAGAGAGAGAGTTTGAGAGATGGAGATGAATAAGAATAGAACAAGAGAATCTGGAAATATTGGACTTTCTTGGACTTTGTTAAACTTGTAAGGAACTCTAAAGCATATGCTCTACTTCATGTCATTACTGTTTGGAGACTAAAATCAGTAATCTGGAAATTGGCAAATGTAGGATTATAAAGTAATAATTATATCTGTTAAACAGAAGAAAACAAGAAAATCTGGAAATATTGGATTTCTTTGGACTTTGTTAAACCTGTTGGGGATGCTAAAGAATATGCCCTACTTCATGTCATTAATGTTTGGGCGAATACTCAGTATGGGCGAGAGGAGATAGAGTGTTAACTGTAAGTAAAACAATTTTTTCTTAACAGTATTATGTAAGTGGTGCATGATTTTCATTGCATGTTATAAAGTAAATTTTTTTCAGTAATTTTTAAGTGCAGTGGGGATACTAATGTAAACAGGTGGTCCTGTTTGTTCTTTTTTTCTTTCTCCCTTCTTCTCTCTTTATTCTTGTTTAGTTTTAAGAAATGTAGGCACTGCAATATAAAAAAAGGTGATTTGGTTAAAAGAGCATGACAAAAGAAATATTAGTGTGCTTTCTCTCATTCTTGTATAGGAGAATAACTGTGTTTGTGAAGTGTATTAACTTTATATAGTAACAAGTTGTGGGAGAAAGCTGGTAAAAATTATAACATCTTTTTTCTAGTAAACAGTCCTGCATCTGGTTCTCATGTCACTAGCAGACAATCCTATAGAGAGAAATGGCTTGCAGAAAATGTTTTCTGAAAGCATTCAAGTGTTTTCTCAGCTGTGAGAGCTACAGAGATAAGGTAAAACCAAACATCACTTAATAGAATCACAGTCTCTACCATGCATCTTAGCATGGATAATCTTTCGTTTAGATTAGTTTAAGTCTGTTTGTGTGGCTGACTATTTGGAACTTTTGTTCCTATTAAGGGGGTAAAACTTCAATATTTGAAGATGTAGTTTATTTTGTGTGTTATTATTAAGTAAGTAAGTTTTAGGTGATGTTCTGGGGTGTATATTTTTATTTGAGGGTTTTCAATAAAACAAAATGTTCTGCGAGATTTAACATAGGCTCTAATGGAGATGACAAGAAACAACTGTATAAAATATTAATGTGCAAAATAGTGCATGCATGTAACACAAAACCAGGAACTAGACACTTAAAAACTGTTATACATAAAAGGTGGGAATAATAATCTCTCAAGAATATGATTCTTTTTATAATGTCTTTAAACATTAATGGTTTCACAGATGAACTCAAAAAAGAAAGAGTAGTGAACTATATTTAAAAATGTAGAGTTCAAATAGCTATGCTACTGGAGACACACTTGGAAAGAACTGAATATGTGAACTTAATAAAGAAAGTATTTCAGGATGATTATTGAGCAGAATACCTGGGTTACAGGAAGAGAGTAGTATTTATTAATTGCAACAGGAACTGCAACAGTAACAGAAGATGAAATAAAAGAGAATAACTGTAGGCTGTATACTAAGGAACTACTGGCAAGGGATGAGGATTACACGGGCATGTATTTATATTCCACTAAAAAATGCTATAATGGAGCTAAAGAAAAATTTTGGAGAAATAATCAGCTTTCAGCAAGGAATAATACCTATAGGTGGGGACTGGAATTTGATTTGTAACAGTGAAGATGTGTCTGGGGGCCTAGAAAGGGAAATATAACAAAGGAGATATTTATGAAATCTTTTGGGATGGAAGGTGTGAATTCAGTACTAAGAATTTGGAGTGGATTTACATATTATTCCCCAAGATACAAAAACTGGGCTAGGCTAGATAGAATTTACATTCTACAGGAACATGTGCATTTAATTGAAGGTCTTGATATGCACCCAATAACTATTTCAGATCATATGCCAATAATAACTAAAATAAAAACACAGGGTAATGAAATAAAAATGAGACACTGGCACTTTCCCACCTATCTATTGAAAAAAAGAGGAATTTAAGGAATGAGTAGTGGAAATTATTCAGGAGTTATTAGAAAAGATAGAAACTTGTTCTGAAAATACAGCTAGGGAGTGGGATAAAATTAAAAGTGGTATTTAAAACAGGGTGAAAATAAAGGGAAATATAGTTAAGAAGTAACAAGAATTATTTAGAGGGACTGACAAATATTAAAGTATTGCAAAATAGGGGAAATCTCACAGAAGAAGAAGAGCAACTACAAAATGTTAAACAGAAAATAAGGGACTACCTTGATAATATGCATGAGTTTAGACAGATTGCTGTTAAGCAACTGTTTTTTGATAATAACTTTAGATCTGTGGTTCTCAACCTTTGTGAGGCTGGGGCCCATTAAATTCTTCTTTTATAAGACAAGGGCCCAGTCCCACAATTTTACTCATAAATACCCTTCCAAACCAGGAGGATGTCAAATTGTCAGCAAAGCCCTTATCACATATACACGCTAAGTATTTATATATGCAAAGTATCTAAGTTAATAAAGATAAATGTATGAATCTCTCAATTCTAAACACTAGTTCCAACAGTAACTAACATTTTGAATATAAAAATGCAGCACTTCAACAGTTTAATACAGCAATTATAACTTCTTGAAAAAGTTAAACTTAGTTTCTTTTATTTCAACTCAGTTTTTGAAGTTTTAAGTTAAGCTAGAACACTTTGTTGTTGTTTTCTTTACATTAGCTTATTAATTCTGAGACGAATTAAAGTGATAGACAAACAGAGACAGTCAGAAAGTTGCAAGTGCTTCCTCTGTTTTGTTTTAAGCACAGTCATGGCAGAAAATGCAGTTTCAGAAAGATATGTGGTGGAAAAACAAAGACAAAATCTCATTGCTATTTCATGTAAATCTGGATAATCATTTTTCATTCTTATCCAGAATTTTGAATTACTCATAGAATTAAAAGTACTTTTCAGTCATTTGTCCGACGATAATTCAAGAAGTTGAAGAGTCTCTTCATGGGAAAGGGCTATCTCTTTTGCTCAACAAAAGGGTTCATAATCCACATATTTTGCCTCTGGGGATCCTCATGTTCAGTATAATACTTTTCAAATGATAACAACAACATCTTCAAGTGAGCTGCAATAATATCTGAAACTGAATTCTGTGAATAGAAAATATCTTCTTCCATAATATAATCTGAGTACAACTGAAGCATTTCATTGTTTCCTTCTGCAATCATATTATGCCAGGGTTTAAGTTTCTTTTTGATTGATTCAATTTTGTTCCAAGCATTAAATACTGTTGTATCTGGACCTTGAAGTTTTAAATTCAATTAGTTTATGTAAGAAAATATGTCACTGAGATATGCCTACATGGCTACCCATTTGTTATCCTGGAAATAATGGGACAGGTCACTTTTCTTAGCAATTAGAAACAGCTTGACTTCCTTTCGGATTTCATATAACCTCTTGAGAACTTTACCTCGGGACAGCCAACAAACCTCCAAATAGAAAAGAAGATTTTGATGATCAGAGCCCATTTCATGACAAAGTTTTTTTAACAGTCTTGTGTTTAAAGTAGTGTTTCTCAACCTTTGTGAGGCCAGGGCCTGGTAAATTATTTTTTTATATGACAAGGGCCCAGTCCCAACAAATTTACTCATAAATACCTTTCCAAAGTAGGAGGATGTCAAATTCTCAGCAAAACACTTATCACATACACATGCCAAATATTTATATATGCAAAGTAACTAATTTAATAAAGATAAATGTATGAATCTTACAATTCTAAACACTAGTTCCAACAGTAACTAACATTTTGAATGTAAAAATGTAGCACTTTATCATATTAATACAGCAATTATAAGTTCTTGAAAAAGTTAAACTTGGTTTCTTTTATTTCAACTCAGTTTTTGAAGGTTTTAGTTAAGCTAATGAGACTTTTGTTGTTGTTTTCTTTCCATTAGCTTATTAATTCTGGGATGAATTGAAGTGATAGCCAAACGGAGACAGTCAGAAAGTTGCAGGTGGTTCCTCTGTTTTGTTTTAAGCACAGTCATGGCAGAAAATGCAATTTTACAAAGATATGTGGTAGAAAAACAAAGACAAAATCTCATTGCTATTTTATGTAAATTCGCGTGATCATTTTTCATTCTTATCCAGAATTTCAAATAACATTTCATTGTTTTCTTCTGTAATCATATTATGCCAGAGTCTGAGTTTCTTTTTGAATGATTCGATCTTGTTCCAAGTATTAAATATTGCTGTATCTGGACTATGAATTTTTAAATTTAACTCATTTATGTAAGAAAATATGTCGCCAAGATATGCCAGCATGGCTACCCATTTGTTATTCTGGAAATAATGGGACAGGTTACTTTTCTTATCAATTAGAAACAGCTTAACTTCATTTAGGATTTCACATTACCTCTTGAGAACTTTACCTTGGGACAGCCAATGAACTTCCAAATGGAAAAGAAGATTTTGATGATCAGAGCCCATTTCATGACACAATTATTTTAATAGTCTTGTGTTTAAAGCACTGTTTTTTTATATAATTAATAATTTTAATGGATTGAGGCAGGACTTCATTTAGCGCAGGTGCCATTGTTTTGAAGGTCAGGTTTTGCCTAGGAATGCAACAATGTGTTGACAATAAGTTATTGCCTGCCATATCCTTAATTTTAGTGACTTCACCTGAATATCTACCTGTAAGACAGGCAGTGCCATCAGTACAAACTCCATCACAATTTTTCCATTCCAGACCTATCTCTTTAAAAAAAAAAAACATTTAAGACTTTGAAAATTTCACTGCTGGTAGTGCAAGTAATTCAGAAACATTTAAAATGATTTCCTTCATGTCCCTTTCATCATGCTCAATATATCATACATACTTAACTAAAATGCTGTTGTTCGGCATATCTGTAGATTCGTCCAGTTGTAATACAAACAAGTTCGACTTTTGAATTTTTTCAATGAGTTGCATTTCTGTATCTTTGCCATATCAGATATCCACCTTTCAACTGTATCATTCAGCAATGGGATGTCTTTCATTTTACTTTCCACAGACTGGCCTAATTCTTCATTACAAACTGTAATCAAAGAAGGCTTAATGAGACATTCGCCAATGGAATACTTTTTTTACATTTAGCTATCTATAATGATATTAAAAATGATGCCGTCAGAAGTGAATTGTCAGTAATTGAAGCTTGGGAAATAATTTTCTTTTCTATTTTAAGTGCATATTTTTTATGCATAAAGAATTCCAGGGGTTTGTTTTACGAGATTGGAATGTTTTGTGCTGAGATGTCTCATAAGTCACAATGGCGTCATAGCTTCAGTTCCAAGAACAGCAGCACAAATGACACATTGAGGTCATGGCAACTGGTCAGTGTCAGGGCATTGTATGAAACCAAATTTTAAATAGCTGTCCATGTACTTATGAGTGAAGGCAGACTTTTTATTGTGTGCGCTACTAGTTTCCCCCTCCTTTTGTACATCCTGAAGATTGCTCTGTAGGCTTGAGGTGCATGAATCAGTATTTTTTTGCATCACAGACACCTTCAATATGACTTTTCTTAACACCAAAATTAAACAAAATCCCTTGCATCTTATTCATATTAAAATGTAAATCTGTATGCCTGTTTCTTTAAAAAAAAAAATCACAGCACTCAAAACAAGCATTAACACACTGGGGTAACTTGCTAACCACAGAATAATTATAGCTGTTTCTGAAAACTACTGCCCTTATCTGCCACTTCCCATGCTTGGCTGAAACAAGCTGATGGTCTGCTCACAAGATTTTACAAAACTAAACCACACAGTTACAGCAATTAGAGAGGGAATCTATACACAAAGCACAATGCAATAGCATGCAGGTGGTGGCCAAAGTATCATACAAAGCAAGTAATATGTACACTGAATATGAAATGCAATAAAAAACTAATATATGCATAATAAATTACACGCACCCCCCCCCCCAAGACCATGTGTTGCTACTTATGGCCTTAAATAGGTAAAAATCAGTGCACCGGCAAGTTAGTTCCTTGCTTTTCAACTTCTGTCTGTATATATTTCACAATCAATAACTCACAAACAGTACTAAAATCTAACAACTTTCTATGTTTATAAGAACAATCTTTAAAATCTGTCCTATTTTTTGTGGCTCTGTCCAGATTTATTGTACCAAGGGTTCACAGGTATGGCCGAAAGGTATTCAACCCTCTTGATGCTGCTGCCAAGGATGCCTCTCACTCTTCACTCTCTCTCTCTGTCGCTAATGCACACACACTTAAACACACACACTTTCTCATTCATGCATGCATTCACTCACACAACACTCTCACTCTCTTCCGATCTCTCGCTCACATACCCACTTTCTCATTTATACAAGGTGTAAAGGCTGCCAGGCCAGCTAGCTGGAATTTTGTAAATAATTTTATATCATTTGTGAATAGTAATATGATTTGTAAGCTTGTCCTACAAATGTAAGAAAACTGTATGTTATGTACTGAGTTTCAAGAATGTAACCACAGTGTACCCTACTGGAAAAGAACAGAGTTAACTTGCAAACTCTAAGAAAAGGAGTGATTTGTTTATGACGGTGTTTATCTCAGCTAAAAAGCAGAATGTCTGCAGCTAGAAATTCTTTCTATTGTCTGAAAACAGAAATAATTACAGGTTTCAAAGGTAAAAGTGTGTAACTGTTTTATGACTTCCAGTTCCAGTCAAGCTTCTAAGAGATAAGTATTTTTGAGACAGAGGTGACAAAGAATGATGTAATCAAAGATAACCCAGCAGAAATGTTTGATAGTAATTTAAGAAATATCTCAGAGAGTGAGTCCATGCATTTTGTATTTGTCTTTGGATCTGACAACATCCTCTCATCAGCATTTGTCTTGCTCTGTAAGTATGTTATTTAGTTAAAGTGATTTCTCTTAGAGATTGGAATACAATAAAGATTAGTTTAGATGTTTTTTGTATTTATTTAAGACTATCCTGCAATGTTATTTTAAAGTATTTCCTGTGATTCTGAACTCTGTTGTCACTGTGTTGAGTTGAGTATTGTCTTGTTCTTTTATTATTTATTATTAAATATATTTAAACCTTTTAATTATGGCCGGTTTCTTTAGAGATATTTAAGCTCTTAGAGTACTCGCATATGTATTTGGTGACACTATACAGGTCATTCAAATAGCCTTGGTCTTGGTCACACTTACCATTTGGATAATAGTAACATTACACAGTACAACTGGTCACCCTTTGGGAAGGAACTTATAGTAGCTGATAAGTAAGAGTGGTTGGTGGCAGCTGGTACTACCTTATATTCTTGGCAGAAGGGGGCATAGCTAGTAAGCCTGTGCCAGCCTTGCCTAGGAGTGACTGTGTGTTTGTATATAAATCAAATCTCAAAGTGTGTGTGTGTGTGTGTGTGTGTGTGTGTGTGTGTGTGTGTGTGTGTGTGTGTGTGTGTGTGTGTGTGTGTGTGTGTGTCAGCTACTTGGACAGGGACATGAAGCACTGGCTGGACAGAGAGGTTGCTGGAAGTTTTGGCTTGACCACTCAGCTGAGATCTTAACCCTATAACTATGCCAGTGGGGAGTCTTATTGGGGATCTGGAGAAAGATGGAGAAACCAGCCCCAGACTGACTGTTATCTATGTGTGCTCTTAAGGGATACTGTACTTTACTGTGTGTGTACTTGTCATCCTCCCAATGTGCACGTTCCTCACTGGTGTTAGTGGTGAGGATTGAGGCTCCTTGATGACTGGGCCAGTGCAGGGGCATCACATATTAATTGTTTGGCAGTGGTGGGATAGCCACACCACATATTAATTGGTTGATAGTAGTGAGATAGCCACATCACATATTAATTGGTTTGTAGTGGTGTGAATATTGAATTCCTGTAGATTTTGTACAGTGATTACTGAAAGTGTTTTGTACTCTAAATCAGCCACACAGTGAACATTCAGAGTTCGTATGACAATTTTTAAATTTCTTTTGTTACCTTAGTTAGTCAGGGGTAGCAGGCAAGCATGTCAGCAGAGGAATATGGCAAGCTGACAAGGAGCCAGTTGGCTGAGATGTGCCAGAATAAACGACTGGTGCATGCCAACCTGACTAAAGCAGACATGATTGCAACTTTAGTCACAGCTGCATCATAGAATAGCAACCAGGAGGACAATCAGATTGGCCATGGAGATGTACAGCTCTCAGAAAATGGACAGCTCAACCTTTCTGCAGAGGACTTAAAAATCCATCTGGAGTTAAAGAAACTTGAGCTAGAGGCCAAGCATTTGGAAACAGATGTAGCAGAAAGACAGAGGTGTCTAGAGACTAAGGAAAATGAGAAACTGCAACATCTGAAGGCTGAAGAAAATGAGAAACTGTGAAGCCTGGATGCTGAGGAGAAGGAGAGGCAGAGGCTACATGAAAAGGTGATGCTGACTCTTTACCAGAGTCATGGAGGTAATGGGGAAGGGAGTAACCAAACCCCAGAAGGAACAAAGGTCAGTAAATTCCTTCGACGATTTATAGAGGGGGGATAATTTTCATAGTTTCACTCATATGTTTGAGTGGGTATGTAAACAGTATGATGTTGACCAAGGGCTCTGGGTACGATTCCTGACCCCCTTGCTCCATTGTAAAGCTGTAACTGTTCTTTCCAAACTGTCTGATAATGACTGCTTAAATTATAATGTTGTAAAGAACTGTTTGCTAGAATTTTTTAAGTTAACACCTGAAGCTTATAGGAAAAAGGTTTGTGAGCATAGACACAAGGCAGATGAAAGTGTGTGAATATGTTGCTGAACTAAGCACTTATTTTCATAGGTGGGTAAGTGGATGTCAGGTCACCACTTTTGAAGGGCTAGCAGACCTTTTGGTGAGGGAACAAGCCCTTAGAACTTTGCCTGAGGACATGCGGATCTGATTAGCTGATAGACAATGCCTTGCTGTAGATGAGTTGGGGAAGAAGGGAGACCTATACCTAAGCAAGCAGGGCATCACTGCACAGGAAAGGGACATGTAGTATATAGATGTTCATGGAGGCAAGATGGGGAACAAAAGGTGGGATAGCCAGTAAATGGGAATGACAGAATGCCAACAGTAGGTTGTCTCGAGACAGCAAGGGTACCAAACTACCACACTGCAGATGTCCAGGGAATGATTTTGATAATGCAGTACCATGTTTTTATGCAGTTACCCCCAGTCAGGCTTGGAGACAAGCATGTGGGTCTAGTAGCCTGGGGGAGACCCAGACAGACTGCACACATGCAGCCAGAACTGATGAGGTGGTTACTTCAGGGAGGGATCTACCCTGTAGCAGTGAGACTGAAGTTGAGCCACAGTTGCTTGTGGGTACTGATGTTCCCATGGACAGAGTGACTGCAAGGGCAGAGTTGAGTAGTAGTACCCAGGCTGACAGTGAGGCACCACTGTCAAGAGAATATCAGACTTCTTGTGGAAGGGGAGCTGGGAAGGGTTACAAAGAGAGAGATGAGATAGGCACAGCTCTCAGACCCTACATTACAAGGCCTGAGGGAGGTAGCTAGTGAGGCTCTTAATTCTCAAGGGAAGGGGGAATCTTATACTGGGACAAAGGGTTATTGTATAGAGAGTGAACCCCTGAGGGAGGGCTAGAGGGTGAGAGAATACAGCAGTTGGTAGTGCCCAGAGCCTACCATCTGGCACTTCTAGCCATAGTCCATGATATTCTCTTTGCAGGTCATATGAGCATAAAACATACAAAGAGATGTATTATGCATACATTTTATTGGCCTTGGATTTCCAGAGATGTAACAGGGTACTCAAGGACCTGTGAGCAGCACCAAAAGGTAGGCAGGGCAGTAGACAAGGTGAAAGCTCTTCTGATGCCTTTGCCTGTGATTGAGGAGCCATTTCAGAGGGTAGCTATGGATATTGTAGGGCTTCTGTGTACCCCAAGTTCCACAATGAAAAGTTATATCCTAGTGGTAGTATATTATGCTACTGGGTACCCTGAGGCAGTGTCTCTGTCCTCCACTGAGGCAGAAAAGATGGCAAATGCTTTATTAGAGATTGTCAGCAGGGTAGGTTTCCCAAAAGAAATACTGACTGACAGAGATGCCAATTTCATGTCAGACCTGCTAGCTTGTCTGTGGAATTACTGTGGGGTGAAGCACCTAAAGGCCACCCCCTACCATCCCCAGACTAATGATCTTGTTGAAAGGTTAAACTCTACACTCAAGACCATGCTACAGGCATTTGCAGGCCAGATAATAGGGACTGGGACAGATATGTGCCCCATCTGTTGTTCGCTAATAGAGAGGCTCCCCAGGAATCCACAGGTTGTTCACCCTTTGAGCTGTTGTATGGGCATAGGGTGAGGGGACCTCTAGATTTAATTTGTGAGGAGTGGGAGGGTGAGTGTGAATCCCACAAGGAGTCTGTTGTGGCATATGTCCTAAACCTCAGGATAAGGCTCAGGAAACTCATGGGCTTTGCCAGGAGAACCTGGCAGAAGCCCAACAACAGAAAAATGTCTGGTATGACAGGAATGATAGAGAGTATGGTTTAGGTCAGCAAGTAATGGTTCTCATTCCAGTCAGACACAATAAGCTGCAGGCAGCATGGGAGAGACTCTACAAGGTGGTAAGGAAGGTCAGTGATGTTAACTACATGGTAGAACTACTAGGCAGGAGACAGGGGCACAAACTGTGCCATATTAACATGCTGAAACCTTACCATGATAAAGAGGCCCTTGTGCAGAGTATTTGCAGTGGATTGCAGGAGGAGTCTGAGTGAGATCTTGTGACTAATCTCCTCAGTGAGGCTCAGACTGACACCTCAGTGGAAGGGGTAGCAATGTTCCAGCAGCTTTCTCCTACCCAGGTTCGAGAAATCCGAGCAGTGTTAGCAGTTTGGAGACATGTTCACTGGGAAACCAGGGTGCACCCACCTGGTGCAGCACCTTCTGGATACTGGACCCCAGAGGCCTATTAAGCAGGCCCTTTACAGGGTGCCTGAGAGAGTCAAACAGACTCTGAGAGAGAAGATACAGGAAATGTTGGAACTAGGGATAATTCAGGAGTCCAGCAGTCCCTGGGCCTCCCCAGTGGTGCTGGTACCCAAGAAGAATGGCAGCACCAGGTTCTGTCTGGACTACAGGAAATTAAATATTCACACAGAGTCAGATGCTTACCCAATGCCTAGGACAGATGAAGCCATAGAGCAGTTGGGTGGGGCTAAGTATCTTACCACCATTGTTCTTACCAAGGGATACCAGCAGGTACCCTTGACTCCCAGTGCTAGAGAGAGGTCAACCTTTGAAATGAAAAATGCCCCAGCAACTTCCAGAGGCTGGTAGATCATATCCTAGCAGGAGCAGGAGATTTTGCCATTGCTTTCCTAGATGATATTGTTATCTACAGCCATTCCTGGCAAGAGCACCTTCAACATGTCAGGGAGGTGCTGGACAGGCTACAGAGGGCAGGGTTGACCATTAAACCCAGCAAATGTCAGGTGGGTATGGCAGTGGTCTCCTACCTGCAACATAGAGTGGGGAGTGGTAAGATCAGGCCAGAACCTACCAAAGTGGAACCCATTCAGGCATGGGCTGCACCTGTTACCAAAAAACAGGTGAGAGCATTTTTAGGGACAGCAGTGTACTACAGAAAGTTTGTCCACAATTATAGTACCATAGCTGCTCCCCTCACAGACCTGACAAGGAAAAACAGCCCAGATAAGGTAGTGTAGCATGTGAGTAGGCATTCCAGAAGCTTAAAGGAGCTTTGTGAGGATTCTTTGCGTTAGCCAGTCCAGATTACAGCAAATAATTTGTTGTGCAGGTAGATGCTTCAAGCCATGGGGTGGGGGCTGTACTTAGCCAGATTTCTTCAGAGGGAGAAGAGCACCCAGTGGTTTATCTCAGTCACAGGCTCCAAACCCAGAGAGGAATGTTATGCAGCTATAGAAAAGGAATGTCTAGCCATAGTGTGGGCACTGCAGAAACGTCAGCCTTATCTGTTTGGAAGTAAATTCATTGTAGTTACAGACCACAATCCCTTAACTTGGCTACTTTGAGCCAGCCAGTGAAATGCCAAGTTACTAAGGTGAAGCCTAGGGTTGCAAGCATAAGATATGACAGTGCAGCACCACAGTGGGGTTAGCAATGCCAATGCCGATGGGCTCTCAAGACAATGGGGTAAGGTATTCCCAGATAGGCTCAACCCTCTCAAGCAACGTTTCTCAAGCGTCACTTGAAAAACTAGCTCGATTTTTTTTGGGGGGGGGGGTTGTGAAGGCTGCCAGGCCAGGTAGCTGGAATTTTGTAAATAATTATGTGTTATTTGTGAATAGCAATATGATTCATATGCTTGTCCTACAAATGTAAGAAACTGTACGTTATGTGCTGAGCTTCAAGAATGTAACCAACAGTGTACCCTACTTGAAAAGAACAATTAACTTGCAAACTCTAAGAAAATAAGTGAATTGTTTATGATGGTGTTTATTTCAGCTAGGAGACAGAATGTCTGCAGTTCGAAATTATTTCTATTTTCTAGAAACAGAAATATTTACAGGTTTCAAAGGTAAAAGTGTGTAACTGTTTTACGACTTCCAGTTCCAGGCAAGCTTCTGAGAGATAAGTATTTTTGACACAGAGGTGACAAAGAATGATGTAATCTGAGATAACTCAGCAGAATTGTTTGATAGTAATTTAAGAATTATCTCAGAGAGTGAGTCTGTACATTTTGTGTATTTGTCTTTGAATCTGACATCCTCTCATCAGCACTTGTCTTGTTCTGTATTTAGGTACAGTGATTTCTGTTAGAGATAGATAGGACTACAGTAAAGATCAGTTTAGATGTTTTCTGTATTTACATGAGACTGTCCTACAACGTTGTTTTAAAGTATTTCCTGTGATTCTGAACTCTGTTGTCACTGTGTTGTTATTGAGTATTGTCTTGCAGTTTTATTATTTATTATTAAATATATTCAAACATTTTAATTGTGGCTGGTTTGTTTAGAGATATTTAAGCTCTTAGAGTACTTGCATATGTATTTGGTGACACTGTACAGGCCACTCTTAAATACCCTTGGCCTTGGTCACACTTACCATTTGGATAATAGTAACATTACACAGTAGAACTGGTCACCATTTGGGAAGGCCTTATAGTAGCTGATAAGTAAGCGTGATTGGTGGCAGCTGGCACTACCTTATAGTCTGGACAGAAGGGGCCATAGCTAGTAAACCTGTGCCAGCCTTCCCCAGGAGTGTCTGTGTGTTTGTATATAAATAAAATATCAAAGTGTGTGTGTGTCAACTACTTGGGCAAGGACACGAAGCACTGGTTGGAAAGAGAGGGTGCCAGAGGTTTTGGCTTGGCCACTCAGCTGAGATCTTACCCTATAGCTGTGCCAGTGGGGAGCCTTATTGGGGATCTAGAAAAAGAGGGAGGAACCAGCCCCAGACTCACTGTGATCTCTGTGTGTTCTTAAGGGAAATTGTACTTTAATGTGTGTGTACTTGTCATCCCCCAATGTGCGCATCCCTCAATGGTTAGTGGTGAGGATTAAGGCTCCTTGATTACTGGGCCAGTGCAAGGGCATCACACAAGCATTCACTCACACACCACTCTCACTCTCTTCCTATCTCTCTGTCACACACCCAATTTCTCACTCATACATGTATTCACTCACACATTGCTCTCACTCTCTTCCAGTCTCTCACACACCCACTTTCTCATTCATACAGACATTCACTCACACATCGCTCTCACTTTCTTGTGATATCTCTCTCTCATACACTCATTTTCTCATTCATATATGCATTCACTCACACATTGCTCTCACTCTCTTCTGATCTCTTTCTCTCTCTCTCTCTCACACACACACACACACACACACACACACACACACACACACACACACACACACACACACACACAAACAGTCTCTTGCTCTCTCTTTCTCTCTGAAACTGTAGGCTTTGAGGGAAGAAATGGCTGTAACAGGCCCAGTACTGTAATTCAAAGCAAGCTGTTTAACGGTGATGTCTACACTAAAGTGAACCAACAATGAATAAACGTTGGACTTAAAACATTTTAAGATCCTCAATGAAGCCACAGACTTGGGTCCTTGCTGTGGTAATGCAGGCAACCCTGACCCATTTGTTAAAATCCATGTATGTTTTGCCGTGTCTGACAAACTCAATGAGTATGCACCCTTTAACAAATTTTCAGAAGAAATAAAGCAACAAGATACTTTCCTCCTACTGAGAGTTTTTTAATATAAAATGGCTACAGTCTAAATGCAGCCTTCTGCTCACCAGATGTCATGACTTCTCTACACCAGAGTTTCTCAACCACTTGTTGCCCAGTATAGTTGATGTCAGTTCCTGGCGGTTGAGAAACACTGCTCTACAGCACAAAAGCTTTTAGCACAATGACTCAGGCAAGAGAAAGTAGAAAGGGCTGTCACCAAGCTTATGAAGCCTATAACAAGGAAGATAACAATGGATCTTGCTATGGAAATGTTTATGTAAGAGTTAAATATGGCAATTCTAGAGGGAGAGGTGGCTCAATCATTAACAGTTAGGATAAGAGGAGATGAGGTAAAAATGGTGATGTATAACCAATCTACAGGAAAGTCCCTAGGAATAGATAGTATTCCTGTAGAAGTTTGGAAGCTAGGGGGTAAAACTGATGAAGAGCTGGAAGGTTTTGTTTAACAGTATTTTAAGAGGAGGAGAAGTACCAGCTTCCTGGAAGAAAATGGTAGTAGCTGTACTACCTAAGGAGGGTAAAGATCCATCAGATTCAGTTTCATACAGGCCCATTTCAATACTAAATCATGATTATAAAGTGTTTATGTCTATAATGGCTAAAAAGATGGCAAAATCGATAGATATGGATCAAGGTGGTTTTGTGAAATGGAGGCAAACATTTGACAACATGAACAGAACAGTGATGACCCAGAGGGAAGCAGAATGTTATATAATTCCACTGTTGATGGTGGGTCTTGATGCAAAGAAAGCATTTTACAGAGCTGGGATTTTATGAGCAGAGGAATGGAAGCATTTGCATTCCTTGATAAAATTATAAGGTTGATTAGGAGGATATATGAAGGATCAGAGGTGAAAATTAAAATGGTTGGGGTCCTCTCTGATAATCTCTGCTTGTGCAGAGGAACCACATAGGGATATCCTCGCTCTCCCCGTTGTTATTTGCATTATATTTAGAAGCATTGGCAGAGAAAATAAGGGACTCAGAAATTCAAGGATATAATTAGTATGGTGGTCAAGAAAAGCTGGCTGTATTTGCGGATGAGATTACTTTATACCTGAGAAATCCAGAAAGGGACACTACAGTGCTGTGGAATATATTGATACAGTTCCAGACCTTTTCAGGATACAAAATGAATTAACCTAAAACAAAAGCAATAGAAGTAAATTATGTACCCACATACAAATTGGTTGAGCAATATCGATATTTATGTAGACATGATAAAATAAAATATTTAGGAGTGTGGATTAAAAATGAAACCAGTGTGGCAGCTAAGGATATGCAGGAAAAGCCTAAACAAAAGCTAATATAAAAACTGAGAAAATGGAAGCTTTGTTATATGGATTTCGATAGCAAGATACATGCAATTAAAATGTTTTTAATCTCTTTAGTCTTATACATTGGTCAGGCATATTTTATCAACCAAAGGAGAAAATGTGGATAACAATCAATAAAGAGCTGAAGGATTTTATCTGGGAGGGGGAGACAGCAAGAATCAAGTGGGATAAGCTTATTCTTCCATTAGGTCAGGGCAGATTGGGATTACCCGAGTTGAAGGGGTATTTTAGAGCAACACAGTTAAGGCTCCTATACATAGCACAATCATAAAAGTATAAGTGGAAAGAGATGAAAGGGGGAAGCTCAAGTAACAGGGGAAAGACTGGGATTTTGGATGAAGACCTTTAAGGAGAACAACAATAATCATAAAGAGTATTATATTCATAAAGTAGCAGTTCTTCTAAGAATTAAGCCAACATGGGAATGGGAAAGGATATTCTGCTGATAGGGATGACTGCAATTAGGGATACAGACAATAGGCAAGAGTGGGCAACAAGGTATTGGGAGCAAATAACTAGAGAGGGTAAGGTAACAAAATGGGAAGACACCAAGAACTTATTTGGACTGCTGGCTGGAGAGTGCCTTCCATATCAAGGATTGCTATCACAGTACAGAAAAAAGAGAAAGAAATAGGGGGTCCTAAATGAAAGGCCAGCACTAGTAGAGTTTTCAGTAGAATCTAGAACAGAAGTTGCCATTAAGAAAGGAATAATTAGTATATACAATATTGCATGTTAACTATAAGAATCAATCAGAGAAGGTTAGGAAGGATTGGGAAGAGAGATTAGATAAGCAATTCGTAAAGAAACAATGGTGGTATATATTTATGTTTCCCAAATATGCAACAAAATCTAGAAGATTTAGAATCTTTGCCTGGAAGTGCCTACACAGGTATTTTTATACCCCAAGTAGACTTGAAAGATTGTTTCCACAGGTAGTAGCAAATATTTATTATTTGTTTATTGACATTTGCTGACTGAGAAAGTCCATTCGGTCGAAAGCCCATTTTCATTGGAGGCCAGGGGAGAAAAGCTCCATTTACAAATTCAAGAACTATTTAAGACTATATTATATTTACAGAAGTGTCCAAAAGTTTTTTTACACAAATTTTCTAAAAATTAGAACTACATTTAGTATAAAGTTTTATACATTCTGCAGTATATACAATTTTTTAAAAAATAGTAAAACATAGAATACAAAAATTTTCATAATCTAGTTAGTGTTAGTTGTATAAATAGAATATTCTTAGTAGCACTCCAAATATGGAGAAAGACAGTGGATACTTTCTCATTAAAAAAGTTAACATTTTTGATGCCTATCAACACAACAGCCCATTATGGGTTGATAATGAGATTATGAGAGAAAAAATACAAAATGAGATCATATTCACAGGAAGGGTTTCTTGAAATTGGTAGGCATTATACTACTTTGATATGTTAAACATAACTTAAGGTGATCCATGATTTTGTAAGCAAGGGCATATTGGATTGTTGAGGAGATTTTTTTAAGTTGTTTGAAATTTTTTAAAGAATCCAATTGTGTGATAGAGGGAGGTACTGTGTTCTATAGTTTAGATATAGAGTTTGAGTACAGGCTTTGTCCAGCCCTTTTATTGGGTTTGGAAACATTTAGGATTTTCTTGTTAGTAGACTGAAGATTTCTGGCAGGGGTGTAGAGTTGTAAGAATGAAGAGAAGGGCAATTGTTTGTGTTGTATATTAGTTTATAAGCTAGCGTTAGTTGGGTGTAATGAAGGAAGTGGGTAATTCAAGCCATTTCAATTCCTTAATGGCTTGACAGTGGTGAGTTTGGTATGATTGTCCAGTGGCATTTTTTGCTATTTTATGACAGCATGATTGTAGTTTGTTGCTTAGGGATATATGCAGGTTAGTAAAAATGAGGGAAACCATAGAGAAGGGATGGGAGTAGGAGGGTATTTGCCAGTTTTAATTTTGTGGGTGTATCCATGTATAACTTGTGTCTGTAGAGTTTGCCTAGTTTAAAGTGTGCTTTTTTATTGTGTTTAGAATATGTTGCTCAAAAGATAGTTTATCATTGATAGTAATGCCTAGCAATTTTGCTGACTTCACTACTTCAATTTCAGTCCTATTATGGGAATAAATCTGAAAGTCATGTGGAGGTGGCTTAGATGAAAATAATAGTAATTTGGATTTTTTGGGATTTAGAAGAAGTGCTTCATTTAGCCAAATTTCTGTGTTTGTAAAGGCCTTTTTTGTTATTTTATAGATGTCAGAGAAGTTATTGGGGGAGGATACGATAGTAGAATCCTCAGCGTATTGGATGATTAAACTTTGAAGAGAGACAGAGTAAAGATCATTTATGAAAACATTGAAAAGCAAAGGTCCCAGAATAGATCCCTGTGGGAAGCCTGTTTTACTGACTATTTATCCAAATTGTTTGTTTTGCCATTTAACTGATTGTTGTATCTTGTTCAGGTAGTTGGAAAACCAGGTAAGGGTATGTTGCATCCTAAACAAAACCATATTTTATGTTGATGAGATAGTCATCTACAATAGAACCACCAAATATAAAGCAGCACTACAACAGCTCTTCAAGATCTACATGCATGATTGCAATATAAGAAATTTACTTTAAATGCCAAATAGGGAAAAGTTATATTATCAGGAACTTGATAGAAATTAATTCAATTATCCCTTATACACCCTGTTGTAAAAAAAAAAACATCCTACTGAACAGATTTTATGCTACAAATATTTAAGTGTCAGCTTGGACCCTACTTTAAATATGTCACTAAACATCACCAAATTAAAAGCAATTGTTACCACTACTCTGGATTTGAAAAATCTCAAATTCTTCACATCAGGTGTGGAAACAAAAATGATCACATACATACTAAAACTGCAGCTAGAATATGCCTTACTTTTAATAACTATACCTCCACAAGAAACCTCAAAATTCTCCAAACAATACCCAATCAAATTTGTAGATTCATCTTCCTCTTAGCACAATATTAACATCATTATATCACACTTCAGTGGGCTAACTGCCTAAATATAAAAGTGCATGCTGACCTTCTGATACTTGTCTATAAAATGCTCGACAGCAAATCCACCGTACTCTTAGACAAACATTAAGCATCACTCCCTATACAGTAGGCTCCCACAACAACAATGCTACAGTTCTTATCTGATCAAAAAACTCGCTTTCATCTACAAATTGTGCTTTCTCTAGTCTTGCACCAAGAATATGGGAACTCCCACCCCGCTGATATTTGCAATGCACCTATTTTTAGAAAATTCTGATAAAAGCTCTGTAGTTTTTAACTGAAAAAGTGAAGTCCTGATTCAATCACCCATCTAAAACATAAATTAATCTAACACAAACCTGTACTAACATTCAATCATTCTTTTGCAGCTAAACAACACTAATTACACAAATTACTGTTTCCATCCTATCCACTAATCCTTCACCTTCATCCCTTTACTCACTCCGAAAATATTTCTACTATAAAGTGTTTTACAAATCACAAAGATTTTTGCCAAGGAAGATTCTTTGCTACTAATTTTCAAGGCAAGTATAGCACAAAAGGATATTTCCTTCTAACCCAGTCCCTTACATCAATACAATACATCAATACAATATGCTGGGTAGCTAGAACAAACAGCAGCATAGCATGACTTCTTTAACCCATTACTCTTCACAAAGATATTTTAGGAACTCTGTTATCAGCCTCACAGACTATTAGTGTTACCAACCTGATGCAAGGCAATTCATAATGTTTTTTCACCATTTTAGATTGACTATCTTAAGGTGAAGAATCCTGTGCTTGGCTCAGCCCACTCCATTCGCCCTCACTTCGTCTCACTCTGCTCCCCTACCCTACCCCATTCCCACACACCCCTCTTTCCTGTAATATATAGCTAACCCCAACCATACCTCTCCCCTCCTCCACCTATCCACACACACAGTCTAAATTCTCAGCCCCTCCCCTCAACCCCACCCTCTCCACCTAATCACTACAGTACAACTCTACCCTCTCTCTCTCTCTCATCCCACTCCTTCATTCTACTCACTATGCATTTCCACTACTGCATACTTACAAATACTCTTTTAATCCTGTTTCTCTACCTCAACCACAGCTCCACCACTCTCCACATATATCATGTCAAACCCATCCATTTTCTAGCACTTGCAATATCTACCTCTAGCCCTCTACTCAACACCTTCTCTGACATCTGCTCACAACTGTATAATAACTCTACCTCTCTGCTTGCCTCTTTCATACACAAAAAAATACCATCCAATTTCCCCTGCATCCAGACATCATAAACTGGCTAACAAATTAAGACAACTTATGTCACACTCCATCACAGACATCAAGCTGCGTGCTGATATTCATCCCAACCCATGTCCCAATAACACTCCTTCCTCTCCACACACTTCAGCATACTCTTCTCATTCCCACTCACATTCCCACCTCTACCCCCCCACTGCCAAAACCTCCAACTCTGACCTGCTTTTCAACAATTTCAACCTTCATTGCATAATGAATAAAGTTAATAAATTCCATGCCACCTTAGCCACTTACTCCCCTGACATATCATTAATAACAGAAACCTGGCTAAAGCCCCACATCAAGAACAATGAGATTACCCCAAATGGTTATAACATTATTAAACTAGACAAACTAAACAAAACAGGAGGTGGAGTAGCTGTACTATTTAAGGACAACCTTAAAGTTGAACAACTGCAATGCTCCCCACCAAACCTACCCAACTCTGAGATTCTAACTACACGTTTTGTATTAAACCCAACAAAACAATGGTTATCATAGTTTCCTACCTCCATCCAGGCAACAACCTACCCATCATTGAAGATCTGCTTTCATGGGCTTCCAGCCATTTCAGCCAGGAAACAATTATACTGGGTGATTTCAACCTGGATTGCCAATCCTGCACATCCAAAAACCCATCTTATTTCCTCAAGCTCTACAATTTTACCCAGACTATAAATTGTCCAACTTGCATTGACAAACATACCAATAGACAGTCTACATTAGACTGGATACTAACTAACAAACCCAGCCTAAGTTATATAGCAGGTTGCCTCCCAGACTCCCTCAGTGACCACTTGCCTACCTCTCTATATACAGAAAACTTGTATACACACAAAACAATATCTCCTACAAATACACCCGTTAGAAAAAAATCTTCTCCATCACAACTTTTAACCTAGTTCTCCAACACTGCGATTGGACCCCACTTAAGTATCTTCAACTAGACCTTGCAGTTCAATTCAACTCTCCCTCACTAGCTCCAACTAGGAAAGTTCACCCAAAATCCAAATCCCTGCCCTGGTTAACCAAAGACACTAAACTTTTAATCAAGCAAAAGGATATAGCTTGGTCAGCTTACCAATCCACCAAAAACTTATCTAACCTCTCTACTTATAAACAATTGTGGAATATAGCAAAAAAAAATCAAAGTAGACAAGCAGTTGTACTTCATAACATGTCAGCAACAACATAACCCCAAAAAATTCTAGAAAAGCATCAACTATCTTCTATACCCAGGTCTTACCCCTACCCCAACACCAGTAACAACTAACAACTCAGATCTCATTGCAATTCAAATCAACTCCCATTTCATAAACTCCATAACCTCCCCTACTAGACAATGAACCAAACACACTGCTCATTTTTCCCACCCCAACTCTTGATAATCCTAACAATTTCTCCATTACTTCCATTCAAACAAGTTACATAAAATCACTCCTTACTAAACTTAAAGCCTGCTGTCTAGCAGTAAATCAGCTCCCAAATTAATTTCTAAAACTCACAGCCCCATCTATCACCTACCCCATATCTATCTTGATCAATCACTCAGTTGCTAAACACTATGTCCCACTTCTTTGGAAAATATCTCCATAAAGGTGGCCCTTCCAAAGATCTAACCAACTTCTGCCCCATAGCCATTCTTTCCCCACTAGCTAAAATCTTAGAAATGTCCGTCCACAAACAACTCCTTAACCACTACCTTAGTAACAATCTCTTATCCATTTCACAACATGGTTTTAGAACTAAACATAATACTACAACTGCTCTAATCTCTTTTACAAACACCATTCATCATCTCCTAAATGAAGGCCAAGCTGTCTTCTCTACCTTTCTTGATATGTCAAAAGCCTTCGACACCATTTCCCACCAACTTTTTCTCAACAAACTCTAAACTTATGGCATCAGCTCATCTTCTCTGTTCTGGTTCCTCAGCTATCTTTCCAATCAGCAGCAAGCCACTAAATGGAAAAAAACTCTTTCCCCCTACTTCCCATTTCTGTTGGTGTGTCTTAAGGCTCTATACTTGGTCCTCTCCTCTTTGTCTTATTCATAAATGACCTCAACGCTGCTAGCATTCTAGCCAGCATTGTCCAATATGCTGATGATGATACCCTTATATGCTCTGCCCCCTCTCCCCTAGAAAGTCAATAAAAAATGCAATCATCTTTCCAAAACATAGAAAAATACCTGTCTGAATATCAACTATTCCTAAACCCTAATAAAACTTAATTAGTAATTTTGAAACAAAAAATCCAAACCATGTCAAGCCCCTCTTTCAATCCTCTGTTCAAATGGAACCAAAATTGAACCCACAACTCATATTAAACTCCTAGGTGTCACTAGTGATGAGAGTCTATCTTTCGAAAAACATGTCTCTTTGACAATCAAAAAAGTGCACATCAAGCTTGGCACCTTATATAGGGCCAGACCAAATCTTACCCACAATGCCAGACTTGCCACTGCCCAATGTCACCTGCATTCTCCCCTCCTTTATGGATCTCATATTCTCACTAACCTTTGCAAGACTGTCCTAAATAATCTAGGATCCTGCTATAACAAAATTGCCAAGTTTGCCACAAATGCCCCACACAGGACCCACCACTGTACTGTGCTCTCTGCTCTCCCCAATCTTGTCCAGCCTAGTCACAATCCCAGGCCCCTTAGATCCTCCAATAAACCTATGCTGAAGGTCACCCACTCCCACAACTATCATGGTGACTGTCTCTATTCCAGTAAAATTACCAAACTCTGGAATACCCTTCTTCAAACCATCACCAAAAATCCATGCCCTCATGAGTTCAAACAACTACTTCATAACTTCCTAGCTAATCATTGGCTCTGCTCCTGTCATACACCTAGCTAACTCCACTTATCCAATCCCACCCCCTTTCTGGTCTACAATTAGTCTACATCCTCTTACTACTACTTCTCTCTGACTATTACTATCAGTTCTTGGCTCTTATTACTCCTCCTCTCAAAAAGGTGTTTGGCATCCCTGGGAATACAGTTGTATTCTGCTGACTTTGTAATATTCAAGACTGTTCAACCTACTGTTTCATATGTAACATTCTATTTGAGTAATATGTTATTAGTCATGTACCATCCTTTTCATGTTCTGTACTTAAGCTTATAACAGAATTTCTGTGTTTTTCATATTCATATGTCAATATTGTACTGTTTTTACATTGTATTGTACAGTTTTTTTTCTGGAGTTTTTCTCCCTGGGCCTCCTCTGAAATCGGGCTCCTGGCCCAGTCGGACTTTTCCCAGTTAACAAATGTAATAAATAAATAAATAATTCTCATGTATTTATCTAATTCACCTTATAAAATGTTCTTGTATTCTAACTTACAAAAATATTGTATTATTTGCTATAATTTCAAACGTCCTTCTCTAGATACATCTTGTTATATTTTTTGTTGAACTTCTTTTTACCCTTGGTGTTTCACTGCTGTACTGTGAAATGTCTTTACATGCATTCTATTGTAATTCTTGACAATGGCCAAAAAGAATCCAGAATGGATCAGTTCACTGTCTTGAGCAACAAACATAAAATACATTAATAAATAATATTTGGCTTTTGTCCGTGAAGCTGGAAGAAGTAATCTAGTGACCCATCCTCCCCATATGAGAAGAAATTAAAAGCGAATAATGTGCTTACTGCCCAGCTAAGAACCTGAAGTTGGAAGATATAAGTTAATCTTGCTACTACCTAGGAGAACTGTGCTAAAAGCTATATGTAAACAATCCTTGCAAGCTACAATGAGCAAATGAAATAAGGCTAATAAGTCAGGCTAAATTAGAACTGAAAATTCCAGAAAATATAAAATGGATGAATTGTAGTTCACAAAATACTGGCAAACCATTTATGTGGTTATGAACTGCATCTGCCCAATATAAAATAACCAATGCAAGTGTCTGTGCTCTCCTAACTATATGCATTGAACTGCATCTGCCCAACATAAAATAACCAGTGCAAGTGTCTGTGCTCTCCTAACTATATGCATTGAACTGCATCTGCCCAACATAAAATAACCAGTGCAAGTGTCTGTGCTCTCCTAACTATGAGCACATTAACCAGCACTTTAACCTTCTAATGCACTAGACCAAGATACTGTACTACAATACTCAATACATTCACTTCAAATATTTCAACAAAAAAATCTAGAATTACCTATTTGTTAGGAGATGTTTTTACCACTTCTGTATGTTTATCTATCAACATTAATCAAAGATCAACGTGTTTGATATATCATCAGTTACAAAACACTTTTATCTCATCTTCCTTCAGGAGTGTATACAGTAGATTGTTTCAAGTGTAGGAGTTTTATGTTCATTTTCGAGCATTTTTTGTAATATGTAAATGCTCACATAAATGCCATTGGCATATTTTAATTTTAATCTAAATCACATGCCTAAAGCTCTAATGACATCACTCACACACACACACACACACACACACACACACACACACACACACACACACACACATACATAAACCTACACACATTCACGTACTCACATATCATCTACAGGGCACATAATTTGGATGAAGGTGAATTCTTAGGTCATGAAATAGCATTTACTTTTTTCAGTGCTTTCAGTCCTCCTTCTGGGTTCCCAATAAGAAATTAAGTTCATTAATTTTGGTCTTCTAATCTGAATGGTTGTAATGTTTTGACTGTAGTAGTTTTTTTAAATCAGTGCACTTAGCCATTTACCACATAAATTAATAAATATCTGAACTGACTGTTGCAGCACCCTTCCTGCTGATTATAAATTGTATCTAGCCATCAGATCACTTTCAAATATCTATGTCCTACAACATGGACTGGATCAAACTAACACCTGGTGTCAGTAAAAGGCTCACTCTCAGTTCAAAAAACACTTTATAGTCACCTTCGTTCAAACCCCTTCCCATTAATGTGCAATACATCTAAGCATACCCCATAACATAAATGCTTTCATGATTTCAGCACCTATGTTAATAATGAGCTGTCCTTCAATCATCATATGTCGGTCATAATGAGGAAGTCCTTCTACCTTGCTCATCTTATCTGTCAAAGTATAATCACTAGATCCAAGCAGATCCTTTACTGGGCCCTTCCAGGAATACAGTGCTCCCTTAGGGATATACCTATCTAAACACATAAATAAGCTTGAAAGATCCCAACATTTTCTGACCAAAACAATATCAGGCCTGGCCAACATATGCTATTCTGACAGGCTAAAAGCCCTCGTCCAATACTCCACATTCTTCACACTCATAATAGGTGACCTTTGTTTATCCAGTAAGGCTTCTAATGACTCTGCATTTTTTAATCTACACCCTCAGCAAGACTAACAGCCTATCCGATACTCAATCTAAAGACATCAGTTGGCACCAAAATGTCATCATCATCATCATCTGTGGATGTGACAAGTTAGTAACCCAATGGAACTTGTCAGACTTACAGTGGATGAAGCATGTTAGCAGCTCAAGGCCTTAATCCTCTGAGATAACCAGCTAGACTATTACCTTCAAAGTCATTTGTTATCCTCTCCACAGTATACGTTTTATAACATAATTGTTTTTCATTATACGTAACTACATGTAGCCCCCCCCCTTTTCTTAAAATTGTATTTAGATAATCATTAAGTCTGTCATGTTGGCTCACATGAAGTTTTATTTCTGCCTACTGAACCAACAGTTCTTTTTCATACTTTTTAACCTTATTCTAAAGTTTTCTGTAACTGACATGGCTGAGCTCATCTCATTATCAGTTTACCATATTTTTAACAATTTAGCAATATAAATTTCACTGTCCATAATAATTCTTCTGAGTCAGACTTTTTTCTCTCCATAGCTGACTATCAGCTGTCACTAGCACCTCTCCCTGTTCACTGGGTTTACCGAGCCTGATTTAGCCTCACCCATATTCTGCCCAACCCATATCTTTGGCTGGTGAGGAGATCAAACTGCTGCTGTACAGTGTTGTTTTTTCTTATGCCCCAGCTTCCCCTCCCACTGCAGGCACTTGCTGGTGTCCCAGGGAGACCACTGACTGGGGATTTGCTGGCATGCTGTCCTACGTCTGTGGTGACTCAGCCAATGTCCTCTGCATGTTCCATGTAAAGACAACACTCTTCTCTGTACATCCCCTCAGCCTGCACCAGTATACTTCTCAAACTCTTAGCACAAGAAATCTGGACAAAGCCTAAAATAATGGGGGGGGGGGGCAAAGGCCCAAAAATAAAAACAAATTTTAAATATTGCTCTTCTAAATTTAGAAAATTGCTTGAATAACAAGCTATGTGTTAACATGCATTTTCTAAAATGATATAAAGTTTGAAACTCAAATGTCAGTCATTCTCTAGTGACTTCAATCTTCAGTGTTACCAGAAAACTACACATTTTAGGATGAACAGACTAAAACTATAAGGCAAAAACCAGGACATTGCAAAAATCTGGGTAGTTGAGATGTACAGTGACCATGAGGTGTACCCAGGTGTGAGCCCTTGAGTCCTGTCCTCCAGATGGGTGCAACCATCCTTCCCTGCAAGCAGCACAGATGATCAAGCAACTAATCAAACCTGGGTCTTCTAGGTTAGACATATGGCTTTATCCCTTTACAAACTACTCTGAATCAAAGCTGCTGTGTATGCATTATTTTCTTGTTATTAAGGTAATGCAATGGCATTTCCAGCTGGGAATGCACACACACATATCCATGCGCAGTTCAGCATGCACACATTATAGTCAGTAACAAGGAAATTTACAGTAAGCTCTTCTAAAATGGTATCATTGATGCAGTGGTTACAGTATAGCTTAACACAAAACTTTGCCATCAGTGTAGCCTTAAACGCTGCTTGGATAGGACTAACTGAAACTGTCCTGGAATGACATATATAGCACTAGCCTTATAAGATACAATAAAATGCTTCAATATAAAATATGACCAGCATTTACATTTTATTTCTTATTCCTTCATTTTTGATAAATGACACTCCAACTTGAGCACTCAGATGCATTTAGATGGCATTCTATTGGATCTCATTTATTTGTTCATGTAATTGGCAAGATAATGACAGCCAGCAATGGTAAATGTTTAATAGATATTAAGTAGCAGTAGTTTCATGATTCTAGACATGTGAAACTCTTAAATATTAATCCTTTGTGTTCACTACTTGATAAATTCTGCCATTTCACCAGCATGGTACAATCAGCCCTGGTCTTCTCACTTACCTTATTCTGCATTCATTCTCCAGCCACATGACCCAGGGCTGGACATGGCATTGTCATTTAATCTTCAGCTTGTTTAGTTACCTTGTTCTTGGGGCCAGTTTAATTCCATCCTACTTCTTTTAGACAAACCAAGGTTTCCTATCAGGACACTTAATGGAGCAGTGATCACTCAGAAATGCATAAGGCAAGGAAGTCTTTTCCTCTTCAAAAATGCAGATGTATAGTGTAAGGAAATCCACAACATAATAAGTGCTAACAGAAAATGGAAGACATTAAACAAAAATAATGCCCAAGAGAGTGGGTATTACAGGGAAATAATGGGCCATCCAGAGTGTTGCAAAGCCTAATGCCACAGGTGGTGAGCCTCCCCACCCCATAGGTTTCATTGCTTCCCAGTAACATCATACTGGAGGACATTATTGCGCTCAGAAAATGGGCTACTTGTAGTTATGTTTTTTAATATATGTTCTTAGTTTGCATTATTAAATTAAATATTATACACATGATTTAATGCAAAACAGTTCTACCTCCAGAATCCTTTTATACAGGTTGTATCTCAATAGATACAGCATTACAAAATTTTAGTTGTATATGGAGTGCCATCTCCCCTGGAACTGGTTGTTTCATACTGGCTTACATACACATACAAACAGTCGGACACACAGAAACACATTTACAGAAACACCCACCCAGAAAAACATGCACTTTCATGGGCACACGAGCGCACACACACACACACACACAAACACCAGACAGAGTTTCAGTTTTAAAGAGTTTTATTTCTTTATTTTCGTCGAAAATTAACATGGATTGGTGTTTAAGTATTAACTACCTGAAACAGTGTTTATCTATACGTTTCAAGTTCAAAACACATAATAAGCAAATAGCATATATTTGAGAGATATAAAGCATCTTTACCTGCCTGGTGAGAAAACAACAGTCAGAAAAACCTCTACCCCATGAAGGCATTCAGATGACTCATCTTAATAAAAAGCTGCCCAGTACTGCATTAATAGAGGGAAGAAGGGTCATCAGAAGGAAACTTTTTCTCCTGTTGGTACACTGATTTTGAGCTATGACTAGGTGGTCCCATTATTCACCATACCTTTCCTATATATTAATTCATCCATATGGACTCCTGAGTGACTAAGGAGATTTTATTCATTTATAAGCCCATTTTTTAAAGTTTGATTATAAAAAGGATAACTAGAATATCAGAAATGGATCAGTCCATAGTGGAAAAGGTATTCTCTGATGTCAGCATGGTTAATATTTAATGTGCATTTCTTTACATTCTTAATGTAGTTCTAGTTAGCTATGGAAATAACACTGTCTATGGTGGCATTTATCATAGGATACCATCAATTATTAGATGCACAACCTGCCTCATACCTTACAGTGAACATAGAACTATGATTATATACTATGATGAAGCATATTTTGTTATATGTTATTCCTTAATTCCTGCAAATCAAGGATCTCAAAAGATATTGATGGCATCATCTCCTTTTCCACAAATTAAGCTTAATGTGCAAACAAAATAACTAATAATCAAAATAATTGCACTTTTAAATATATAATATAATATAATAGAACAGGTTCCTGTAAATTAGTAGAAAATGGACTGTGCTAATGTCAGTTGAATATCGTGTACAACCCTTATAAAATTCTGAACGATGCAGCTATTCATAGAAGCTATCTGGATAGAAGATAGAAACATAAGTGAGACAACCACAGTCTACTGAAAAGTATGGTTTCCAATGCAGATCAAAAGCAGATTGTAAAAGACATTCTAGAAAGTTCATGTGCTACCCAAAACGAGTATAACACAGCAAGTTGTACACAAACTTCATAACAGAATTATAGCAAGTAAAATATCTATCAAACCATAAAAATAGGTTGAAACAAATCCAGATGGTGCTTAATTAAATCAGTTATAGTATACCAAGGTGCTACAAAACTGCCAACATCTTCCACAGCAAAATACTGACAATTCAAATTAGCATCAATTAGTACTTCCAAGATTTGTGTTGTCACTATAAGATAATTAGCATAATGATTATAAAAGAGATGTTAACTCTGTCACAATCCATATTATCAATACTGGTTTTATTAGCCTTATCAGTCAAAGAATAGCATGTGATCCAGACTTGAAACATTAAAACCAGTTTGTAAATACCCACATGATCTGCATCATGTCCACTGGATATTAGGACATCACCTGTACAGAAAATATACTTCTAAATCATACATATTGTGAACAGAGTACTAATACGAATTATAAAATGTGAGTAGGCCATATACAGAACTCAGTGATACCCCTACATTATTCAAGTGTTGGTTATTCTTAAGCACATTACATGCCCCACCTTAATTGAAATGTTTAATGCTAAGCACTGTGTAGAAGTGAATGAGAAATACAGTGGTATGAAATAATGTAAAATAAATGATAATTACCATAAGTTTAAATGTTGTCCCAACAGATATGCTCTCATTCTAAAGAAGTAACAATTTTGACCAAGACATGACAGCAAAGAATCAACATATGATCATAAGATTATATGAAGTTACTAGGCTATTGGCCCTGACATCCTTACAAGCCTAGCCAAGATTTTTGCCCATGTTACAAGTCAGCACCCAATGCCCCTGTCCTGCCAGGACACAGGTGGAACCCCAGGGGTGCATTTTCTGTTCCCTATCCAGTTATCCAGGTTGCACTTAAAAAGGGTTAATGAGATACTCTGTTTGATATGGAGAGGGTGTCTGTTCCACATAAGGGGGGGTCTCGGGGGCACAAATCTGCCCCACCAACAAGTCCTATTAATGTCACAGACCAGGCTGAGGTACGCATGCGGGTTACAAGAGTGGAGTTTGACTTGCGGATATGCAGCAGTCCCATCAAGGTGGGGTCTGAGACTGCTTTGTATGCCAGACAGAGATCACCTCTGAGGAGTCTGTATGACACTGAGAAGAAGGACAGGGCTTTTAGCCTGTCTGTGTAGGGTAGATGTTTGAGGCCCTGGATTCTCCTGATGAGGAACCTTTGTGGTCTCTCCAGCTGCTGCATGTGCTTTGTGAGGTATATACTGAAAGGGGCATTGTACTCAATAATGGGTCTTATAAAGAAAGAATACAGGGATGTTATGACCTCCTTTTCCATGGATGAGATACCCTTACTAATGAGGTGGGCCATGTAGAAAGCTTCCACACAACAAAGGCAATATGATGATTGAAAGTCAGTTTATCAACCTGGGTGCCCAAGTCCCTTACGATTGATTGTGTGCTTAGGACCTTGTTATTAATGTGATAATATGTAGGGACAACACTCTCCCCAAAGAGGATGATGATGCATTTTTTTGCATTTAATTTGAGGCTATGTTTCTGGCACCAGTCATTTGTTTTGGTGAGACTCTCTTGGAGGATGTCCACATCACCAGGAGAATTGATGACAGCACCCAGCTTGCAGTCATCTGCAAACCTGGTCAGCCATAGCCCACTGGTTTTGGCGTCCACCTCAGAAAAGTATATCCCAAGTGAAACTTGCAGTAGTAAATTTTAGCCTTTTGTTAAGAACAAACATGCAGTTTTAAAAGTACTGTATTTTCATATTTTTATGTTTCCTAATTGTGTGTTTCTGAACAGTGTGCTGTGTGTGTCTCTCTGCAGTTATTTTGCTATAGAGGGTGTGTTGGTATCACTTCTTTGTTATCTGATATTTAATAGCCTAGAGGGATTCCTCTGTACTTTAAGTGCTAGCCACAAAGTTTGACAAATCATTTTATGCTCAACTTCTGAGAGACCTGCTTGGCTACAAACATCTGCATTACAAGTTGAAGCTAAGTGAAACTTGCAGTAATGAATTTTAGCCTTTTGTTAAGTACAAACTTGCAGTTTTAAAAGTACTGTATTTTCATATTTTTCTGATTCTTAATTGTGTGTTTCTGAACAGTGTGCTGTGTGTCTCTCTCTGCAGTTATTTTGCTATAGAGGGGGTGTTGGCATCACTTCTTTATCATCTGATATTTAATAGCCTAGAGGGATTCCTCTATACTTTAAGTGCTAGCCACAAAGTTTGAGAAATCATTTTATGCTCAACTTCTGAGAGACTTGCTTGGCTACAAACATCCGCATTACAAGCTGAAGCTAATTGAAACTTGCAGTAGTAAATTTTAGCCTTTTGTTAAGTACAAACTTGAAGTTTTTAAAGTACTGTATTTTCATATTTTTCTGTTTCTTAATTATGTGTTTCTGAACAGTGTGCTGTGTGTCTCTCTGCAGTTATTTTGCTATAGAGGGGGTGTTGGTATCACTTCTTTGTTATCTGATATTTAATAGTCTAGAGGGATTCCTATGTACTTTAAGTGCTAGCCACAAAGTTTGAGAAATCATTTTATGCTCAACTTCTGAGAGACTTGCTTGGCTACAAACATCTGCATTACAAGCTGAAGCTAAGTGAAACTTGCAGTAATGAATTTTAGTCTTTTAAGTACAAACTTGCAGTTTTAAAAGTACTGTATTTTCATTTTTTTCTGTTTCCTAATTGTGTATTTCTGAACAGTGGGCTGTGCCTCTCTCTGCAGTTAGTTCCCCACCCTCCCTCCGTGTTCTTGTGTTGGTATTAGTTTTGGTGGCTCGAGAATTGTCCGCCCCTCCTGTAAGTCTGTATTAGAACACTCCTCCTGGGTCCATCTCATTTGCTCACTTAACTGAGCACAGTGAGATCATATTCTGTGTCTAGTGTTCACTCTACTTAATACAGAGAGAAGTCTTGAGAAGGCCAGCCCACTTACGTTCTTCCTTCCTCTCTTCTTGCACTTAAAGAAAATCTTTTTTTGCACTTTATTCATTTGCTTTTACTGTATTTGTGGTTCATCCCACTTTATTTTGCTTTTCTTAAAAGTACTCACTTTTATTTATTCTGCTGTATTTATTACTGCTTGGTTGTATCCTGATTAAATTGTAACTGTTATTCTAAGTCTTTTGGTTTAAGCACTTGGGCTTCATACAGGCTGTTTTACATTAAGAAGGTTTGTGGTCTGCACTGTTGTGGCAGGATAGGTAGCTTCCTTCTAAGCTGGGGAATTGCTGATTGAAGGCCCAGTGTCTGCTATTCTAAAAGTGTATTAGTTTTGGCTTAAGCACTTGGGCTTCAGGCCAGTTATTCTACATTAAGAAGGTTTGTGGTCTGCACTCTTGTGGGAGAAGAGGCTGGATTCTGCCCTTCTGAGCTGGGAATTTCCGGTCACAGGCTTATTGTGACTGCTTATTTGAACTGTTTCTTTCTGAAATTGGTGCGCCTTGTTGCTGTAGCAAAGACCAGATTCAGGCCTGCTGAATCTAGCTTTGTTTATATAACTTGACCACTGATCCAGGCCATCTTTTTTTGGAGAAGGTTCCCCTGCACCCTAGTAAGCAGGGTGTGTGCAGTTAGAACTTGTCCGATTGAAGACTGCTGGAACAGGGCTCAGTTTTGAGCTTTTTTCTGGTTAATTGGGTTACTTGTTTAAATCAGTTTGTTCGTTATATATTGTTTAAACATATATATATATATATATATATATATATATATATATCTAAATATACACACATATATAAATTGCACTTTATTCATCTGCTTTTACTGTATTTGTGTTTCTTCCTACTTTATTACTGGGGGCATTGACTACAGCTCTGATCTGCGATATATAACAATAAGTATCCTTTTCTGTGCTTTTAAACTGTTTTTTTGAGTATATCTGCTTTATTTTCTGAAAAAAAAAAAAAAATATATATATATATATATATATATATATATATATGTACTTGTTTCCCACCTTTCTAAGCTGGTATAGTCCAGTTTTCAGGTTAGTACTGAATTCAGCGCTGTGTTACAAATCTTTGTGTTTGTCCATACCTTACTTGGATAGAAGGAAGTTTCTCTGTTCACCTGTGAGAGAGGGGAGCTTTGAGCAATCTGTCTGTCCCTGGAGGAGTGGTTTCAGCCCAGAAATTAGTAGTTTCTTAGCTATTTTGGGCTAATTTCTCTCTCTTTCATTTCCCTGCTATAAATACCATATCTGCCTGGTTTTGCGTGCCGGGCAGCGCTGGTTAGCTAGGGTAAAACTATTCCCGGCTCCACAAAGTCTCCTCTTCAATTTTTCCCTTGGACTAGACAAACTTTCAACTTACGCACTCAAGCCATTCATTTCTCAGCCTGGCACTTGCTCAAAACTTATATCAAGCACTTATAAACCCTAGCACTAGACCCTCCTGTACTGTACAGAAGAACAAGGCTCTCTATTCGACCTTACCACCCATCCAGTAAAACAGTTCACTGTACCTATCCAGGCATGTCCAAAGGGCAGTTTCTGGTGTACTCTCCAGTCCAATTGGTGAATCTGGGCACTTTGAGGCAATGTTACAATTCTCTCATGTACACAGACAACCCCCTCCTCCTACCACCAAACACTAATACATGCGAGAGATGCATTTATACAGCCAAACTAGAGGCTAAGCTCTATCAACCCAAGACTGGATCAGACAGTCAAGAGGAGAAGGGATCACACCACCAGTCTTACATAGACCCATTAAACCAGCACTGGCAAAAAACACACATAAATACATGGAAACATACACGGAGGCTCTAAATGAAAATCTGCAAAACCAACAGAGACGTCCAAAGCAAACATCCATGCAACCTCCACCCCCCAACACAAACCATGAAACACATATTTCACAAAACCAGTGTGCCATGCAATCACAGCCTTTAAGGCAAAATAACATACCCAGCACACTAGTAATAGGTGACTCTATAGTCAGGCACACTGATGTCCCACTCACTAGGCCAAATAAGGAGAAGGTTACTGTTAGCTACCTGTCGGGTGCCAGGATCCGCCACATAACAAAAGCACTCAGGTCACTCCAGAACAAGTACAAATATGACTCTGTCATTGTCCATGTTGGTGTGAATGACCTGAGTCGTACCTCCCTGGACTACATGAAAAGTCACATGGAAGAGCTCTCTGATCACGTGGCCCAGGCTGGTATGACCCTGACCCCGAGTACCATCCTGCCCTCACCAAGAATGATACCACGGTATAAAGAAATAATTCTCGATTTCAACAATTGGCTAAGTTTCTGGTGTCATTCAAAGGGGATCCAGTGTCTGTCCATCTGGAATGACATGCTCAACAAGCCACGCTGCTTTGCTAGAGATGGCGCTCACCTGTTACCCTTAGGCTTTTGAATACTTGCCAAGGCTCTTGCCACCCATATAGTACCTTTTGTAGGCAAGGTTCAAAAGACAAACCCACTGCCGTAAATAGCACAAGTAACAAAAAACTGAGGGTAATGCTATTCAATGCCAGAAGTCTAAACCTCAAAATGCATGCACTTGAGGCACTCCTCAGTATGGAGAAAATCGATATATGTGCAGTAACAGAAACCTGGTTTAAGGCTCCAGAAAGCACCCCAGCACTACCAGGCTACAACTCATACCATACATTTTGGCCACAGAACCCAAACCGAAATACAAAAGGTGGGGGTGTATCCATATTCATCAAGGATACCCACACCTCCAAGTTAGTGGCACAGCACGATGCTTCAGAGATCATCCACGTGCAACTAACAATGGGAAAAACTGCAATTCAAATTGTAGCTTTCTACAGATCACCCACCATGTCCCAGGACCCCCATTCCACATTTCTGTAAACACTGGGAAACATAAAGGTCCTCCCAAACACCCTAATATTAGGTGATTTCAATTACCCAAGCATTAACTGGGAGAACTACTCAAGTACTAACTCCCTTACCCAACTTTTCCTAGAATTTATAAACTCAAACACCCTGGTTCAACTGGTCAACACTCCCACCCGAGGTGACAACATATTGGACCGGGTCATCACCAACATGGGCGACCGGTGTTCCACACCAGAGATCAACCCCTCGCTGGTTAGATCTGACCATAAACAAATCACTTTGGATATCCATATTCCGCCCCCAGCCCCGGACAAGAAAGCCACCATGAAAAACTTTTCAAAAGCAAACTTCACGTTACTTAAGACCGAGGTGGAAAGTTTCAAAGCCCCCATGCTGAAGCATAACACTGTCCAAGCTGCAAAATCCTTTACTGATGCATTCTACGGGCAACTACAAGAATGCATGGATTGTGCCATCCCAAGCAAAACCAAGACTCACTCTTCCAAGAAAAGGAAACCAGTCTGGTGGACTCCTGCCATAAACAAGCTATACAATAGAAGGAGGAAACTAGTACAGAAAAGAGTAAAATCCCAAGAAGGGAAGACATCCGTGATCAGTATCAGGAAGAAACTACGATCCCTCATAAAATTATCCAAGGCGAGCTTTGAAAGAAAAATTGCCAAGGACTCCAAAGATAACCACAAGGCATTCTTTAGCTATGTCAAGAATCTATGTGGCAATGCTCAGATCTGCTCGGAGTTAGTGCTGAACGGCACAAAATACACTGAACTGACTGATATCGCCAACATCCTGGCAGACAGGTTCAGCGCAAACTTTACCCCCTTCTCACCCCCAAAAGGGCCCATAACCATACCAGAAGAATGTAGAGTCCCTGAAATCACAGGTTAAAACAGCCCTCTCCAAAGCCAAAAACACAGCATCAATAGGACCGGATGGTGTTCCAGGCTGCGTCCTACATGAGCTCAAAGATGAACTAAGCCCTCACCTAAACACACTGTTCAAACTCAGCCTCTCCATCGGCTACATACCCATAGAGTGGTGCACAGCAACAGTTATTCCACTCCACAAAGGTGGAGCCACAACAGACCCCAGGAACTATCACCCTATAAGCCTGACTAGCTTGTTCGACAAGACTATGGAGCACATCATCATGGAACTCATTAACAGAGACATTGGGAACCTTCAAATACTGGACCCTACACAGTTTGGCTTTGTTAAGGGCAGATCATGCATCCTAAACCTAGTGGACTTCTTTGAGACAGTTACCAAGGCTATAGACAAGGGAAAGGTGGTACACACAGCCTACCTAGACCTTGCTAAGGCCTTTGACACTATTCCTCATTCTGGTATTATAGACAAGCTCACCAGCCTAAACATAAACCCCTACGTTACAAGAAGGGTTTCCAACTGGCTCATGGACAGAACCCACATGGTGAGAGTTGCGGGAGCTAGGTCCGACTCTAAACTGTTTACAAGTGGTGTTCCCCAGGGTTCAGTCCTAGGACACCTCCTGTTTGGCATATACTTCTCAGAGGTACAGGCAAGCACAGGAAAACTATGGCTGACCAAGTTCGCAGACGACTGCAAACTAGGGGCTATAATTGACTCTCTGGCTGACACATACATCCTCCAAAAGGGTCTCACTGAGATGGATACCTGGTGTCAAAATCATGGCCTCAAGCTAAATACCAAAAAGTGCATAGTCATCCCCTTTGGAAAAAACAAAGTACCCACAAACTACCACATAGGTGGTAGTCCCCTAAATATGGAAGATGTAATAAGGGATCTGGGGACAAAAGTAGATAGTAATCTCACTTTTGATAATCACATTGCCAAAGTGGTTAGAAAATCCTTCTACGTGGCCCACCTAATCACAAAAGGGTTTGCATCTAGATCAAAAAAGGACATTGTGCCCCTCTACTCATCACTCATCAGCCCCATCTTAGAGTACAATGCCCCATTTGGGATGTACCTCACAAGACACCTGCAACAGCTGGAAAGACCACAGAAGTACCTCACCAAGAGGATCAATGGCCTCAAACAGATGCCCTATGCAGCACGACTGAAGAAACTCCAGTTGTACTCAGTTGCATACCGCCTACTGAAAGGTGATCTCTGCCTGACATACAAGGTCATGTCCAACCCAGAATTGATTGACATGCTCCACCTAAAGAAAACCTTATCCCCTTGAGCCACATGCTCTAGGGATCGAAACCTCACCACAACAATAAATAGGACATGTTGGAGGGATAGATTCCTGTCCCAGAGACTTCCCATGCTTTGGAACAAGATCCCAATCTACATTAGGAAGAGCTCCTCGCTAACACTCTTCAAAAGAAACCTTGACGAGTGGACGGGAAACAGAAAGTTTACCTCGGGGATCACTTCAGTGGATCTGCTGGACAGAGGCACAGGGAACTAATCTAAGGAGACAGCGAAAGCCAACACATTCTGGCTAGGATTATAAATGTCTTTGGGCAGATAGCCTAGTACCCACCTATGAACAAAGACCCCCAAGACCAATCCCTGGGGTACACTGCTCATTACAGGTCTACTGCTTTAGGTGGCTTCACCTATTTTGACTAGGTGGGTTCTATCAGTGAGCCAGTTTGCTACCCATCTGGTAACATATGGATTGATGCCTAGTTGAGAGAGTTTATCTGTTATACCCAAGTGAGGAACAGTATCAAATGCTTTGGCCAGGTCAAGGTAGGCAGTGTGCATCATGTTTCCCTCATCCATGGCTTTGGCAACTGTCTCAAAGAAGTCGACCAAATTTAAGAGGCGTGACCTCCCCTTAAAGAAACTGAACTGTGTGGGATCGAGTATTTGGAGGTTGACAATTTCCTTGTTAATGAGGTCCATGATAATCCATTCCATGGCTTTGCAGATCAGGCTAGTTAAGCTGATGGGTCTGTAATTTCCTGGACTGGTGGATGATCAGCTTTGTGCAAAGGGATGACAGTGGCTATCCTTCACTCGGCTGGGAGGAAGCTGGTACCCAGGCTTTGGTTGAATAGAGTGCCTAATTGTGCTGCAAATTCCTACCTGAGTTCATGTAGGATGCAGCCTGGGATGTTACTGGGCCCCATGGAGGCTGTATATTTTGCCTTTGAGAGGGCAATGATGATTTACTCCCTAGAGATAAGGGGAGGGGGGGTGGGTGCTGGGGATGTCCTGATTTACTAATGGGGGGACAGAGGGATGAAGTTTTCTCTTACATTGTCTGCCACCAGGTTGGTTATATCTAAGGCATTTGTGTAGGTGGTGTCCTTGACTACCAGTTCTGAGCAGGTCTGAGTGCTTCATTTGAGATTGCAGACATATGTGAAGAAGGTCTTATGATTGCCGTTAGTAGATGTGGCCAGTCTGGACTCAAAGTTTGCTTTGGAGGATTTCACTAGTGCTCTTATTTGCTTATTCAGGCTAAGGATTGCTTTTAGTTAGGCACTGGCTCCTTCTTGGTCGTGGACAACAATTTATTTTTCCTTTTATTCTAGAGTTTATTTATTGAAGTTGTCCACCAGACAGGTTTACTCTTCCTTGAGAAGGAGGATTTTGTCCTGTCTGATATTCTGCATTCCATGCAGCTAAATAAATGTTTGTATAGTACTTTGGTGTAGGTTTGAACATATGTGCCATTTCCTGCGGAGAGGTAGGGGGGCTGTGAAGCTGTTTATACCTTCCCTCAAAAGTTGTAATCAGCTTTAGAACATTTTTTTTGTTTGACCCTAGTTGGGGGGGGGGGGGTGTTGGGGGAGATGGTAACTTCAAAAGTGGCCATTTTGTGGTTGGATCTTACCATAGAGGATGACACTGTAGGGATGCTGCAGTGGTTACTCATGTTGGTTAATACCAAGTCCAAGATATTATCACCTCTTGTGGGGGTGTCGACCAGCTGGTCCAAGGCATTTGCACTGACAAAATCAAGGAATCTCTAGGCATTTGTGTTCTGGCATGAGTTGTTCTTCCATTCTATGGCTGGAATAGTTAAAGTCGCCCAGGATCAAGATAAAGGGTTGAATCTTGATAGATTCAAAGAGGTCCAGATAGGTGAAGTGGGCATCTTGAATCAAAGTTGGGGGCCTGTAGCTATCTATGATTTAAATAGGGGTCTTGTCAGTGGTTAACTTCACCTGGAGTGTCTCCTGTGTGTCATACTGTTTGACCAGCCTGAAGGAGTGTATGTCTTTAATATATATTGCAACCCCACCTCCTTGTACTTTGCTGCCCACGGTTTGGGGTCTGAATGTATGATAGCATGAGTAACCTAGTATGGCTGGACTGCTTTCCTCAGCTTTAAGCCAGGTTTATGTGACTGCACAAATGTCAGCATTATTCAGGTTTAAGAATGCTTGCAATGAGTGCAGTTTCATGTTTAGGCTCCTAACGTTTTGCAGCATGACCTTTAATTTGTGTTTTCATGACATTTTCATGTTGGTAGTTTTGACTTCATGGCATTGCCTAAGAAAGGCACTATGGGAGAGGCAAGAGCCTTTGCCAGAAGCCTGAAGCCCAAGGAAGACAGATGCAGGCCATCTCTGGCAAAGCATCATGCTCTGTTGATCATGTCTTCCCAGGCTATCAGGTAGTAGATCCCCTTGGAATTACACAAGAAACTAAGCCAATTGTTAAAGTCAAATATTTTCTGTTTGTATTGAGGCATCATTCTCGGTGATGGTAAAATGCTGCTTAAAGCTAGGAACATACCTGTATGGGACACATATTCAGTGAGCTTGATCATCTCTCTCTCTTCATATAGGAAGGTAAGTCTCAAGTCATTCATGTCAACATGGATTATGATAGAGTCATAACAGTACCTGTTGTTGAGAGACTTGAGTGCATGGGTAATATGGCATATTCTGGCACCTGACAAACAAGTAACTGTGACTTTCTCCTTATCCAGCCTGGTGAGGGGCACATCTATGTGTCTCATAATGGAGTTACCTATGAC
Source organism: Protopterus annectens (assembly GCF_019279795.1). Lineage (NCBI taxonomy): Eukaryota > Metazoa > Chordata > Ceratodontiformes > Protopteridae > Protopterus > Protopterus annectens. Next base: position 903,029,048 of record NC_056747.1, on the reverse strand, counting down.
TAATATGTTGGGTTTATGTTTAGGCCTTAGTGGCTGTGAGACACAGGTGTGTGGGCTATATGTGGTGTGTGGTGTGGTAGGCAGTGGAGTTTGGTGTGTTTTTGCCTCGCAGGTCTCTTTTGTTTGGGAATGTTTTTGTTGAGGACCTCTGCATATGTGTGTGTGTTTTGTATAGGTGTTGGTGGTGTTTGAGGTGTGGTGTTTATGTTGACAACCTTCTCAGTGCCAGATATACTGGTTTATGAGGGAGAGAGCATAGAATCTAGGTTCTTAATGTAATTGCATCTCTTACAAAGTGTGTTCTTAGGTGGTAGTAGTAGAGGGTTGTCCATGTACATAAGGCAGTTGCTACACTGTCTGAGAATGCTCATATAAACCAGACTGGCAGGAGGAAACCATAGGAAATTGTCTGTCCATATTTATCATAATCTGTGGGAGAGAGGACAGGGAAAGCTACTCAGAGGTGATCTCTGCCTAACATACAAAGCTATGTCAAACCCAGAGCTGTTGGACATTCTCCACTTAAAGAAATCCCAATCCCTCCAAGTTACACACTCTACAGACCTAAACCTTTTCACCACAATAAACAGAACATGTTGGAGGGATAGATTCCTGTGCCATACTCTGGAACAAACTACCTATCTATATCAAACAAAGCACCTCATTAGCATTCTTCAAGAAAAATCTTGATGATTGGATGGGAAATAGGAAATTCACCCCAGGGATCACCTCTGTGACTCTGCCCGACAGGGGCACAGGAAAATAATTTTCTTGGGTGGCGAAAGTCAGGGTACCTTTTTTGGCTAGGCTTGTTTAGGCCCTAGGGCCAATAACCTAGTACCGACCTATGAACCTAAAATGTGCTCCCATTTATGCTAATTTGGTGTTGGCAGATTGGGAGAAGAACTGTGTTTTTAATTCACAATATATGTCAGAAATTGTTTATGTTTTTTTGGGACGATATTCTGATTTTGTGGCGGTGCCAGAAAGAATCTGCTAGTGAATTTCTGGAATAAAACATCACTACATTTTTGAGATTTACATGTAAGGTTAACCAGGACAAAATTATTTTTTTGGACATTTTATTATATAAAAGAGACAGTGATGAGAAATTGTGTTCCAATATTTGTTTTGGAAAAAGACCTATGCTAATACCCTGCTTCACTACAATAGCTGTCATTCATCTTATCAGAAGAAGAGTGTTATTAAAGGACAGATGGTAAGACTTTCAAGGTTAATTAGTGAGGAAGAGATCTTTAAAAAGGAAATGTTCAACCTTATAGAAATGTTTAGATGTAGGGGTTACCCAATGAAATTGTTGGTAAAAATCAGGAATGAAGTGGTAAGGAGACAGTTTGCTTCCTTTCCACCAATATTAAGGACAGAAGTCGAACTTTATCTTAATGAAATAAACAATAACAAAAGTAGAGCCTTGGTGCTTCAGTACAATGAAGTGGCACCTATATTGCGACTGATAGTCCAAACAAGTTGGGACTTGGTATTTCCCTTTGAACTGAAAGAAATTATAGGTACTAAATCCCATATTACTTATAGTAGGGGTACCAACTTAAAAGAATTATTTGAAAAAAAATCACAGTTTAGGGTTGAATCAAGGTTCTAAGTTTCCCAAATGTGGTATGTGTAGTAGTTGTAAGTTTATTAATGATGTGTATCTATTCAACATTACAACAGGTCCATTAGATGTCCAACTTGCAATTGCAACACCAGAATGGTTGTTTATGTGGTAACCTATTTGGGGTGCCCAGCATTTTACATAGGTAAAACCACCCCTAAAATGAAGGAGAGAATTATGGAACACATTTGAGACATTAAAAATAAAAGAGTTCCAATGCGTTATGTAAACACAGTTTGAAATGTAACAATTTCAAGAGATTTTTATTTTTTGTCCTTGACAATGTACCTGAAAATGAGAGGGGGGTTGATGTAAAAACATTAGTAGAAATAAGGGAAGTTCGTTGACAATTAAGGCTTGATGCTATAATTCACCCTGGTATTAAAGAGTATTGCTCCATAGGAAGTATTTTAAAGTATAGGGTTAACTTCATTTGATGTTAAGTGCATATGTTGTATTGTTTTACATTTTTTATGTATATATTTTTGTAGTTAGGTAGAATATGTATTTCAATATGTTCTATTTAAAAGTTATTGGATATTTTTATGTTTAAAAATCTGGTCACATATATTTGTGATTATAAGGTGTAGTTACTTGTCCTTTAAGATTTGTGGAATGAAAGTGTCGCTGATTAGTACTCTTTTATTGGCCTAGGTATTGATTCTATTAACATATTTTAACTACTTGGCATTATTTAAGCAGTATGTTTTTAACTTTATTCACTCTGATCATGCCATGGGTATAAGGGCGGAAGCACCTAGTGTTAATAAACCAGTGTTTTAATAAACTGGTCCATGACAGCTGCAAGTTTGTGGCTTCGTTATTTTTCTGTTTCTAGTTGGGTAACCTTTGTGTTATGGTTTATTTTCTGTTAACAATAACGGCATTTCTAATTTCCATCCAACAGCCATACTATCGCCCATCTCTAAAATAATGGAAAATGTATTCAAACCCAATTGATGAATTATCTAATCCGAAACAAACTCCTTTCCACTACTCAACATGTTTTTTGGCCTGGGCACAGCATTACAACTGCTCTCCTATCCTTCTTGAACACTGTTAACAGTGAATTTAATGAAGGCAAACTTGTCTCTGCACTTCTCCTCAATCTGTCAAAGGCCTCTGATACTATTTCCCATTCTCGCCTCCTTTCAAAGCTCTCACACCTGGGCATGTCCACCCCTCTCCTTGACTGGTTTACCAACTATCTTACAAACAGACAACAACCTACCAAATGGCTACACTCCCTCTCATCTTTTGTCAATACTTCCACTAGAGTTCCCCAAGGGTCCATCTTAGGACCTCTTCTTTTCAGCATTTTCATTAATAACTTTCACTCTGCTCTCACTCATGGTTATGTAGTTCAGTATGCAGATGGCTCTACAATCATCTTGTCTGCTACCTCAGAATCAGAACTTCTGGGTAAGACCCAAAAGGTTCTCTCCACAACCGAAATCTGGATGACCAACAATCACCTTGCCCTTTACTGTAATAAAACCAAGCTCCTCCTCTGAATTTATCTTTTATCAAAACTGCCATAGAGGAAGATCCCTATACCAAGCTACTTGACGTTACCATAGATGAAAATTTAACAATTTGATCAGCACGTCCACAACAACATTAAAAAAATTGTCACCCTTTATAGGCAAACACATTTTAAACTACTCCACTAGAAAAACTCTTGCCTCAACATTTCTTCTACCTTCTCTCCTCTGTGATGCTCCCATTCTAACAAACACCCAGTCCTGCTTAAATGCGAAGATGGACACCTGCGATAACAAGATTGCTAAGTTTGTAACTAATGTAAAATATTCATCCCATCATTGTTGTTCACTACAGTCCCTGAACTGGTTAAAACTCCCACATCTCACATACATGCAACCATCTACAGCACACAATATTATCTATAAACCTCTTGAATGCCCGGCCCTTGCTTCCCTTTTATACCTTATCAGCCTAATAGGCATCTCAGATCTGAAAATCAGTCTCTTATCCAAGTAAACAGACCAAAACTCCCTGCTGGTCAAAATCTGTACTCTTTTACTGTAGCTAAACTCTGGAACACATTTCTACCTACTCTACAGACCATTAGTAGTGCCTCCTTATTCAAAACGTCTCTACACGGATATCTTTCTACTCAATGGCTTTGCTCATGCACTATCTCCCAATCTTCTATAACCAGATTACCTGCTTGACTCCATCAATCCCTATACACATCATTATTCTCCCAGTTTAAGTGTCACCCATGAAAAGCACCTTCTAGCTCATTTATCTTCACCTTGGATAAGAATAATTGTATAACTATAATTGCATAGTTTGTCTGTCTTGGATTTTCAATTTTTTTTTTCTTTTTTACTGTTTACTTTGCCATGAGTCAAAAAAATGTTCATAACTTCTTAGCCACATAATTGTATCATGTTCCAAGTGAGTTTTATGTTTTCACTCTTTGTAAACCCTTATTTAACTAATGTCTAATATCTTGTATTTTGTTTATGGAGCTTTCCTACCCAGGCCTCCACTGAAAATGGGCTAATTTCAGCCCAGTGGACTTTCCTGGTCAGCTAAAGCAATTAAATTAAATAAATAAAATAAATGTTTTGGGTTGTTTACAGTATTTACCAAAATCCCTATTTCCCTCCACATTTATCATGCCCAGTAGATGTATTTTCCCTTTCTAATTTTAACACAATATTACAATCCTAGCCACCAGTCCATACACCCCTTTTGTCATAAACATTTTCAATGTCCAGTACTTCTTTACATAAAGCTTTCAAATGTCCTTTCAAAGTCTCTCTTTCTACATCTGCTTCAAATTGTGCATGAATCTTCTTGTTTTTATCACATAGAGATTCCATGGGGTACAGTCTTTTTTCATATTCTCCAAGAAAAATGTCCATTGAAAAAACAGTTTTGAATATAATATCAGAAAAATGTCTCTTTGTTAGTAAGAATAAATGCTCTTACCTCATGTGCTTTTACACCCAAAGTAGCTATTAAATTGCCCCACACTTCATATCTGTCGACTTCTTTGTCTGCTTTACCTTGAATCCTTACCATGTACTTCTGTTTCTTCTACTCCACATTTGCCTTCTTTTATTCTTTCTACATGTGTTATCTTTTCCATCTCACCACTATCTTCAGAAGTGTCTCTGCATCCTCCTTTTGTATTTCCTCCATAGTGTCCCCCCCAGGAAACATCTCCATCATTGTGTGCACCACCATTTCTTTAAGTAAACAATCCCACAACCCTCCCGACTGGAGGGTTGTAATTATACATCCATCATTTGCTGACTCATCCCCATCAGTCAGGTTTTCTTGAATCCTGGACATATTCCCTAGTCTCAATATTTGCTTTCACCTTCATTTCCATCATCTCCTCTCTCTCCGTCTGCCTCCATGTTTCTCTTGAATGCTTCTGTGCCTGGAAAGGAAACAGGAAGTGCTTCTCCAAAACTTACAACAATGATGAGTAGGGTTTTTTATTGATATATACATTACATATTATTTACATATTTACATTATTTATATCTATTTACAAATCTCCATACATTATAAACTTCAATTTAAGCATTCCCTCTCCACTCTAATCCAAAATTAAAACATTATGTTCTTCAAAATCTTTACCAAACTTCATTTTCTCTTGCATTTAATTTCATTTAGTCTCTTGTTCCATATAGTCCATGAAGCATAAATTATTATTCTGTCCATTTTCTTTACTTCTTCCTGTTTTCATGCACTATAACAACAAAATATTATGCCCATATTGATTTGCTCAAATTTTAACAATTTTTTTCACCCTATTATGTTTATATATTTCTTTCCACAGATTATAAACTCTTTTACAGTTCAAAAATACATGCTCGGTAGTCTGAAACTCTTTGCATTTATTACATATTCTATCTTGCCTTTTTTTGTATGGCATAGTTGCCTTAACCGGCAATTTTCTAATAGACAATTTCCATAAAAAAATCATTACATTCTTTAATCTTTTTATAGTTATTATATCTCATCATTATGGCTTTTTCTTATCTATTTCTAAATCTTTCCATGTATAAATGCAATAAAATGATTTCATAATACTTAAGTACCATTCCTTTCTATTTTTCTCACATATACTCTTTATTTTCCAATTTTGTTTTTATACTCTTTCATTTCTTCTCTCACAATGCTTTTACTTCTTTTAACTTTCATTCCCTCCCACAGTTTTTTTTTGTATTTATAATAGTATCATTTCTATCAAGTTTTTATTTTCCTTAATAATTCCTTTTAATACCTTATATAAAATTCAAGATGCTGCATGTACTATAGGGTTTATTAAATCCAAGCCTCCTTGCTCTATTTCATATATAAAATCCTTCTCTTGACTGGATTCAGTCTAGACCCCCATATAAAAGAAAATATAATCATCATTAGTTCCTTTTCATACTTAATAGGAATCATATAGATGTTAGAAACATAATCAATTTTTCCTATTACCATGGTGTCTACAAGTGTTCTTTTTTCTATATGACAATCTATATGATTTCCAAAAATTAGTCATATGCTTTACTTGAGTAAATTATCCCATTGTTGTTGGCTGTATTCATTCCTTCCAAATATTATTCCCAATATATCTATAAATCTTTAATTGAAGTCAATACCTAATATCATACTTTCAAAACCAAATCCTTTACTTTTCTTTTTATTTAAACTTAAACCATTTTTTAATTTATACTTAATTTTTAATTTACTTTTTCCATCCATATTTTATTTTTAACAATTAGTACAATATCATCCACATAATTAAACATTATTGGCAATTTCACTTCATCATTTTTTATCCACTGCTACTTGACATTTTATTAATTTCCTTCATTATTACATTCATAACTAATGATAAAATTACACTACGAGCTGGGCAGCTCTGCTTTATTCCACATTCTATTTTTATTTCTTCCCCAATCCAGCCATTTACATTTAGTTTCACACAGTTCTTTTCATAAACGGATTTTATTGCTTGTAATATTCTTTGCTTACATTATATGCCTGCAAAATTCCAAATAATGATTTGTACTGAATATTATCATAGGCAAATTCTGGGCATTAATTAATTTAAAAAGTTTGAGTTTTCTGTAGTGGAAAAGGTAGATGAGGTGATGTTTGGAGGGGATTTAAACAATATTTTGGAATGTAAGGAAACACTATGGCAACTTAGCTTAGGGGCAGACAAATTACTGGGACTAAATGAGTCAATAAATTTAAAATGTTTTTTATCTAATAGGTAAACTTGGTACATTTTTAATGTATAAAAACATATTTTATGCCTTACATTATAGGTAAAACATTTTTATTTATTTTTGTATACATTTATATGTTGAAAGAATTATTGTTTAATTGTTTTGTAATTGTGTGATGTCATTTCCTGTGGTTTTAGTTTAAAGGGAGTATGGGCAAGAGTGTTGGTTTCTCTGATGAAGTTCACGTATTAAATGAGTGAATGAAAGCGCTAAAAATCCACTAGTTTCCTGTGGTTATTGTATTAACGCATAGAATTTGCCTTTTTGAAGTTCAGTTTTTGGTTCGTGCTGGTCTGTTTAGTATATTATCATAGGCTTTGCTTATATTCCCTATTACAACCTTCGCTTCTACATTTTTATTTATATCATTGGCTATTTCTCTTATTATCCATAATAACTCCACTTCCTTTTATTTTTCTTCCGAATACATTTGGTCATATATTTTATCCATTTTTTTGTAACCTTTTTGTTATTATTCTCATAAAAATTTTATAATCCATGTTATTCAATATTATAGGTCTCTAGTTTTTTATCTCCTCTTTATTTCCTTTTTTAAATATAAACTTTATAACTCTTGTACATAGCTCTTCCTCTTTAATTCCAGTTTCTAACTATTCATTCATAACTTCTATAAAAATTATTTTTGTCACTCTTTCATTTCTTTATACATACCATACTCAAAACATCCAATCCTGTTGCATAATTCATGTTAATATCTTTTAGAATTTCATTCACTTCTTTCATAGTTCTTTTTTGTTCTAAATACTCATTATCTTCATTGTTTGATTTTTTACCCTTATAATTTTTTTCTATGCTTTCTTCTCTTTTAACAAATAATTCTAATGCATATTAATTAATTGTTTCATATATCCCTTCTTGCTGTCTTATTTGCTTACATTCCTTATTTTTTAATTCTCTTATTTTTCTTTATTTTATCATTTTATTCAAATATGGTGCTACTTCTTTCTTTCCTTGTAAACAATATTTTTGTTTATATAACAAGTTGTTCATTTTAATTTGAGTCATTCAATATATTTCTCTTTCTTTTTCATAAAAGGAATTTTTCTTCTCTACTAAGTCTCTAAATGTTTCTTGACTTAATATCTTATATCTCTTCTTCTTTTTTTCCTTATACATTCTAAAACACTATTTATATTTCTCTTTAAAATTAATCCACAAAGGAGTCCATTTCTCATAAAATTCTCTTATATTCCTATGATTTTTCCACAACTCCATGCATTATTTTTTTCTCTTCTAAATCTAATTCCTTTTCATTCATTTTCTTTATTCCTTTTCCTATTCTTATATATTCTTCATTTTCCTGTACTTTAACCCTTATAGCCACATGATATGAAAATACAGCATACTTAATTCCCTTTTTTATAACTTTTAAACTATCAGATATTAAAAAATAATCAATTTCTGTCCTAATTTCATTCTTTTTGTAAGCCCAGTGGTTATTCTCCCATAAACTTAACTTTCCACTTCTCATAATGTTTTAATCATTTTAACATCACAATTGCTCGCATTGTTTTCTTAAATTACAATTAAAATCACCCACCACCATAATGTCCATATTTACATAAACATATTCAAGAATATTTTTAAACATCCTTTGTCTTTCTTTTTATGTTACATATGCATATAAAGCTATAATTCTATACGCATTTTCCATCTCATGTCTATTACCGTAATTTATCCTAGTTCCACTCTAGTTACATCTAATATTTTAATGCTATTTTGACATAATATACATATGCCTGAGCACATTTCTTTCTCCATGTTCCAAACTAATGCACCATTCCAATGTTTTTCAATCTGAGATCTTCTAAAACAGTAATATGTGCATCTACTGCAGCACACCATTGTAATATACCTATTCTTCACCCAATATGTTCCATACTATTCATATTTAAAGCTATTTTCAGCTTTTACAAACAGTTAGTATAATAAAATGTTTACCCCTTTCCTATTTTCTCTAAGCATATTTTTGACATTTCTTTTCCTTTCTTTAACTCCTTTTCCCTATCAAATTCATTTTATTTCTTACTGTGTGCCAATCATCTTCTTCCTCACGTCTCCTCTGTTTTTATTTCTTGTTACTTTCTTTAACTTCATGTATAAGCTCTTTATCAATCACATCTTTTTGTACATTTTCTTGTATAACACATTTTTCTACCTCTTTCTCCTGTATAACTTCATTTCCTTAACATTAATTTCATATTCTAGCCATGAATGACCAGTGTTGACAAATTTGTTGCACTTTAAGTCACATTTTTGTTTGTATTATGCCCTATTTTAATATTAATTAATAATATAATTATATTAATATAATATTAATCACTCTATCTCTGAATCTAAAGCCCCTTCCATCTGGAAACAATGCTACACTCTACCTATACACAAAGGAGGTAACTCCTCTGATATCTCCAACTTTAGACCTATCGCTATCCTCTCCCCTCTCTCTAAAGTACTAGAAAAATGTATTCATAAACAAGTTATGCAGTATCTAACACAGGAAAATCTGCTTGCACCCACTCAACATGGCTTCAGACCCAAACATAGCACCACTACAGCTCTATTATCCTTCCTCAACACTGTCTCTATAGCCATGGATGACTATAAACTTATTTCTTGCCTATTCTTGGACCTCTCAAAAGCTTTTGCCACCATCTCACACTCTCTTCTGCCGTACAAACTTAATTTCTCCTCTGATATTGTTGCATGGTTCTCCAGCTACCCCACTGACATATCTCAATCAGTGATATGGCACTCTGCACTTTCCCCTCCTCTCCCTGTAAAAATGGGTGTACCTCAAGGGTCTATCCTAGGACCTTTACTTTTTAATATCTTTACTAATCAGCTCTATACCTCCTGTCCTCAGTCATCTTTAGTGCAATACACAGATGACTCCACAGTCATCACCACAGCCAACTCTCCCTCTAAGCTGTTCTCAGCTACTCAGGCATCTTTAGTTAGTTAACTTAGTTGAAATATGGCTCTCCAACAACCAGATCATCCTTAACCCTAAAAAACAGACAGATCCACCCCAATTAACATTGAACCAATAAAATAAAACCATATAATGAATATTCATAAAGTTCATAAATATTCAACAATCACAGTACAATTCAACCACAAAACCATGTCATGATAAAAAAACACACTAAAATGTACAGCAAATAACACACTATTCCCCAAAAAATCATGTCCTTGTCAAAATAGTAGGTAAAAGTGCTATTAATAAACATATGTACATACAAAATGTAAAATTATATAAATACATGTAAAAATGTATATCAATTCATGTAACGCTTTTAACTTCAAGAAACAGGCTAAGGATAGAGCAGCATTGATACCCGGCCAGTTTGTCACATTAGTTTTAATCTGCCAAAGTGACTCTTGTTTCTCCAGTTGTAGGGTCCAGGGGCTACCCCTTGGGTCTATGTCTAAAACATCAATTATTGTAAATTGAAAATCACGCCCCTCATACTTCTTACAGTGTTTAGCAAGAGCATTCATCTCTTTCCCTAACCTAATGTCCCTTAAATGCTCATATATCCTACATCTTAATCTCCTTTCTGTTTTCCCAATGTAGAAATTGGGCACAGTATACCACCCTTTCAGTTTGGCATATAGTCTTCCTTCTCAATTCTATAGTAACCCCATTGATAAAGCAAGACGACCCTCAAGAATGTGTGTGCAAGATGAATACGCCCCACATTTCCTCATGTAAACAGTCATAGGTCCCCTCTTACAAGATTCAAGGACATTTTAAGCATCCTACCCCTTCTGTATATAACATTCGGTCTCTCACCCACCCATTGTCGAATGTCATTTCAGGATGCAATAATTACCCAATTCTTATATAAGATATCCATAATTAATTTACTGGACCTATTATAGGTCATAACTAAAGCTGATCTCAACTGTGTTACTCCTATGGCCCTTTCAGTTCCATTCTGGTCCACAATGACCAAGTTAGAGTCATCTGTGTCATCAGCATTCACTTCAATGACTATTTCATTGGGCCCATAATAGGTCGTAACACAAATCAAATCTCCATAAGTTACTCCTGTGGTCCTATTGTTCTCCTTGTTAAAACTGGATATATTGATCAAGCAAGTTTCATCCACATCCTGATTAAGGATAGCCTTGAAATAACCTTTCTCTCTCTCTTATTCAAAACCTCAATAAAGACCTCATTCAAAAGTGAGTTAGGATAACCCCTTCTAAAGAACATTTCCTTCAACAGTTCACATTCATTTAAAAATGCATCAAATGAGGTAACCATTCAGGCAGCCCTAACCAGCTGACCTTTTACCACCCCCTTCTTTTGTTTATAAGGATGACCACTATCAAAGTGAAGGAAACTATTTGAATATGTCTTTTTACGAAAGATTTCAGACTGAAAAACCTTCCTGGTCCTATTCTTAACTAGTTTAACATCCAAATATGCTATTTCATTCTCATCGAAAAACACTACTCTTGGTAGTCAGGGTGTGTAACATGCAAAGCCTGCCCCTGACTACCAAGAGTAGTGTTTTTTATTATATATACATTACATATTATTTACATATTTACATTATTTACAACTATTTACAAATCTCCATATATTATAAACTTTAATTTAAGCATTCCCCCAACTCTTTTATCCACAAGCAAAACATTATTTTTTACCAAAATCTTTGTCCAAGTCCATTTTCCATTGTATTTAATTTCATTTAGTGTCTCATTCTATATAGTCCATGAAGCATAAAACTCTGTCCATTTTCTTCATCTTCCTGTTTACATGCACCATAATAACCAAATTCTATTATGTCCATATTTAATTGTTCAAATTTGAACAAACTTTTCACACTATTATCTTTACATATTTCTTTCCTCAAATTATTAACTCTTTTACATTCAAAAACACATGCTCAGTAGTCTCAAACTCTCCACATTTATTATATATTCTATCTTGCTTTTTTTGCATGGCATATTTGCCTTAACCGGCTATTTTCTAATAGACAATCTCCATAAAAAAATCATTACATACTTTAATCTTTTTCCAGTTATTATATGTCGTCATGACGTCTTTTTTATTATCTATAAGTCTTTCCATGGATCAATACAATAAAATGCTTTCATAATACTTAAGTACCATTCCTTTCTATTTTTCTCACATACATTCTTTATTTTCCATAACACAATTTTGTTTTGGTACTCATTCATTTCTTTATTCACAATGCTTTTACTTAATTTTTTAACTTCCATTCCTTCCCACAATTTTTTGCATTTATAATATAGTATAATTTCTATCAAGTTTTTATTTTCCTTCATAATTCCTTTTAATACCTTATATAAAATTAAAGATGCTATATGTACTATTGGGCTTATTAAATTCAAACCTCCTTGTTGTCTTTCATATACGGAATCCCTCTATTGACTGGATTCAGTCTAGACCCCTATATAAAAGTGAATATAATCAATTCATTAATTCCTTTTCAACTTAATATGAATCATATAGATGTTAGCAACATAAGCAATTTTTATATTACTGTGGTGTTCAACAATGATTTAATGATTTCCAAAAAATAGTCATATCCTTTACTTCTCTGAGTATATTATCCCATTGTTGTCTGTATTCATTCCTTCCAAATGTTTGTCCTAATATATCTATATATTTTAGTTGAACTCAACACTTCCTATCATACCTTCAAAACCAAATACTTTATGTTTCTCATTATTTATACTTAAACCATTTTTTTAAAAATGTATACTTTCATCCATACTTTGTTTTTAACAATTAATACAATATCAGCCACATAATTATACATTACTGGCAATTGTACTTCCTTCATCATTTTGTATCCACCACTACTTGACATTTTATTAATTTCCTTTACCATTACATTCATAACTAATGAGAAAATGACACTACTAAGCTGGGCAGCCCTGCTTTTTTCCACATTCTATTTTTATTTCATCCCTAATCCAGCCATTTACATTTAGTTTCACATAGTTCCTTTCATAAACAGATTTTATTACTTGTAATATTTTTTGCTTACATTATATGCTTGCAAAATTTCCCATAATGATTTATAATGAATATTATCATAAGCTTTACTTATATCGCCTATTGTAATCTTCGTTTCTACATTTTTATGATATCAGTTATTTCTCTTATTATCCATAATAACTCAACTTCCCTTTCATTTTCTTCCAAATACATTTTGGTCATATATTCTATCCATTTTTTCTGCAATCTTTTTGTTATTAGTTTCATAACAATTTTATAATCTGTATTATTCAATGTTATAGGTCTATAATTTATCACCTCTTTATTTCCTTTTTTTAAATATAAATTTTATAACTACTGTACATATCTCTTTTTCTTTAAATCCATTTCATAACCATTCATTCGTAATGTCTATAAAAATTATTTTTTGCCCCTCTTTCACTTCTTTATACATACCGTATTCAATTCCGTCCAGTCCTGTTACAGAATTCATGTTAATATCTTTTAGAATTTCATTCAATTCATTCATGGTTATTTTTTTGTTCTAAATACTCGTCTTCCTTATTTAATTTTTCAACTTTATAAATGTGTTCAATGTTTTCTTCTGTCTTAACAAATAATTCCAATACATAATCTTTAATTATTTTGTATATTTCTTCTTGCTATCTGACTTGCTTACCTTCCTTATTTTTTAATTCTCTTATTTTTGCTTCTGTTATTTTGCTCAAATATGTGCTACTACTACTTTCTTTCCATGTAAACAATATTTTTGCTTATGTAACAAGTTAATTTTAACTTGATTCATTTTATATACTTCACTTTCTTTTCAGAAAAGGAATTTTTCTTCTCTAATAAGTCTCTAAATGTTTCCTGACTTAATATCGTATATCCCTCTCTCTTTCTTTTCTTCCTTATACAGTCTAAAAATACTTTTTCATATTTTACTTTAAAATTAAGCCACCAAACAGTCCAATTTTCATAAAACTCCCTCAGAGTCGTATGATTTTTCCATAATTCCACAAGTTCTTTCTCTTCTAAACCTAATTACTTTTCCTTAATTCTCTTTATTCCTTTTCCTATTCTTATATATTTTTCATTTTCCTGTACTTTAACCCATATTACCATATGATCTGAAAATCCAGCATACTTAATTCTTTTTTTATAACTTTTAAACTATCAGATTTTAAAAAATAATCAATTTCTGTCCTAATTTCAATAATTTTTATAAGTCCAATGGTTATTCTCCCATACACTTAAGTTTCTGCTTCTCCTAATTTCTTTAGCCATTTTAACATCACAATTGCTCTTATTTTTTCTTAAATTACAATTAAAATCACACACCACTATAATGTCCATATTTACACAAACATATTCAAGAATATTTTTAAACATAATTTCTCTCTCTTTTTTGTTACATATGCATATAAAGCTATAATTCTATACACATTTTTCCATCTCACATCTATTACTGTAGTTCATCTAGTTCCACACTATGGTTACATCTAATATTTTAAAGCTTTCTTGACATAATATACATATGCCCGAGCATGTTTCTTTCCCCATGTTCAAAATTACCACACCATTCCAAAGTTTTTCAGGTTGCGTTCTTTCTTCCTATGTTAATAATATGATATCTTCTAAAATATTAATATGTGCATCTACTGCAGCACACCACTGTAATATATCTATTCTTCTTTTAAGATTTTTCATACTCTTCACACTTAAAGCTAATATTTTCAGCTTTTAAGAACAGTTAGTATAATAAAATATGTATCCCTTTCCTTTCTTATTTTCTCTAAGCATTGTGTTTTTGAATTTTCTTTTCCTTTCTTTAACTCTTTTTCCTATCAAATTACTTTAATTTCTATGTACCAATCCACTTCTTCCTCACTTGTCTCCACTGTTTCTTTTTCCTTGTTATTTTCTTTAACTTCATGTATAACCTCTTTATCAGTTGCATCTTTTTGTACATTTTCTTGTATGACACATTCTATCTCTTTATCCTTTATAACTTTATTTTCATTTTCCTGCACATTCATTTCACATTCTAGCTATGAATGACTAGTATTGCCACATTTTTTGCACTTTAAAACACTTTTTTCCATTATGCACTGTTTTACCAAATAAATAACATCTTTATTTCATCACATTCATTGATTAAATGATCATTTTTTCCACAAAAATAAGCTTTTGGTTGACCCCTGTATTTCACAAAACCCATATTACCATGATCATCAATAATACTAGGTACGTGCATAACATTATCATTTTGCATTTTCACTATTACTCCACATTCCCATCCCCAATGCATAGTCCTCTTTCATCATATATTTTTGTAGTGTCCATTGCTTCTTTACACATAGTTAACAAATGTTCTTTCAGTTCTTTTGCTTCAACTTCAGTTGTAAACTGGATCAATATTCTTTTTTTTTTTGTCTGTAAAAAGCTGGCACGACATATTCTGACCATGGATAAATATTTTTCTTTTGTTCATATACACCTAAAAAATTTTCCATGGCCTGCCCAGTCTCAAATATCAACTCATAAAACATCTCTTTATTAATTAAAATGAATGCTCTTACCTCTTTCGCTTTGACACACAGAGGTGCTATGACAGAGTCCCAAACATTATACCTGTCCAACCGTTCTTCATTTTTACAGCTGACATGTACTGTATACTTTTTTGTTTCTTTTATTTCTTCTTTCTTCTTTGCTCCTTCTCCCACAGTTTGTGCATAAGTTTTTGTCTCTCAAACTTTTTCTGGCACAGTCTCTTCTTCTCCTTTTTCTTCTTCTATTTTCTCCATAATGGCACTCCCTGAAATTGCTGCCCCACTTTCTGGTTCAATTTGGTTTACCATTTCTTCCAAATCATCATCCCACAGCCCTCCCGATTGGAGGGTTGTAATTATGCATTTCTCAGAGGTAAGTGTTTCTCCTTCAAACAAACTCCTCTGAAAGTTTTCCTCTGAATCCATCTCTGTTACAGCTACACTCTCCTTTTCTTCCAATATCACTATTTGTTTCTGCACCCACAGCATCAGAAAAATATTCTGGTAGCGATTATACCATTTCAGCTACATTTTCATCAACCTTCACTTTATTTTCAGCCAAAGCTGAATCAGCTATATGTTCTTCCTGTCCCTCCTGGCTGCCTCTATGCCTGGACAGGAAACAGGAAGTCAGGATATGTAACACACAAATCTTTCCCCCAACTACCAAGAGTAGGGGAAGTTGCCCAATGCCCTGGTCAAATTTCCCCTAGTAGTATAAAATACCAGAAAAGAGGTAACTCACCTAGTGGGACTAAACCACTCAACAAAAGACAAAAGTTAAGTAAAAAAAAATGCATAATGCCAAAGGTGAATTCATTGCAGTATTTCAATTTCTAAGCTGCTAGTGTCACTACTAGCAATCCATCATTGACACTACAAACCATCATAGGGCAAAATGAGGAATACCAACATGCCAAACAGGGACATACATGGTAAAGGATAGCATTGTCAGTGACAATACCACACCACAAAGGCAAAAGGCAGTTAGCACCAAGAAATGACCCTCAAAGAAGTTATAGATCACCCAAATAAACCAAATGATCCAGCCCCAAAAATGGCCCAGTGATGCAACAGTCCAGCAAAGCATGAAGCAATAGTTTAATAACCAACAAAATGCCCAGAGAGCACAAACATAAATAATTATTCTATTTTATTGCTTCACTAGGCAGCCAGCTGCTGCCATCTTGAACCTAACATTAAAGTAAATGTTCAACAGTGGATATACAACAGTCTTGAAAACATTCAGAACAGGTTGTGTTTAATACAAACTCAAAACTCAAAACTAGCAACTGCTGTTGTAAAATGAAACAATCATAACTGCCCCAAATTGTAGATCCAAAAAGAACAGACACAGAATCTTAGCGCTTTCATTCACTTTATTATATGTGAACTTCCTCAGAAACAATGAAACCACCCCTAAAGACAATTTATATAATTAGAAAATCACATGATTAATGATGTCATTCATTCATACCATTTCAACTGTTTTTAAATACAAGATATAAAAAAATTAATTAAATAAAAATGAGGCTGTGGTTAATGGTATGTACCTGAAGTAAATTACTTGTAGATATTGACCTGCTAGCTTTGATTGATTTATCATCTGCTTTTGTCATTTGTGATGATATTCTCTGATATCATCAGGCATGAAAACAAAATAGTTTCTTTTTAGTTTTAAATTGTATTTTGGTTATATAATAAAACTAATGTATTCAAGATGTCCTTTACTCCTATTGTTTCATGTCTCACAGTGCCTTTTGAGGTGTAATGCTATCCTGTGATAAAACAATCCTTTTTATGTGCTATCCCTGTCAAACAGTTGTGTAATTTTAACATATCTGCTGACTTTTGAATGAAAGACACAAAGATATCATTCATAGTGGTAACAATGGATTTAGGACAATCACAAATAAAGGCAGCATCATAATTAGAAAAAAATATATTGTATAATAACAATAATGTACTCCAAGACTATGTGCTACTGAATAATGACATTACTCCTGGAGCAGGTCAAAACAGTCAGCTTTGCATCATACTTTGATTCACTGTTGGAGAAACATTATTAGATGTCTTTAGTACTTAATTACCTGTTACCTAATACCATCAAGGAAAATATAAGTGAAAATACAACGTGATATCCTTCCAAAGGCACTTGTTATTGTAACTTTTCTGATTTCTGTACTCTATGGTAACTGGGACGAACAGGCATATTACTTAGCAGCTGTATTGGATGTGGTTGTATTTAACTTCACACACCTGTTCAAATGACCAGTTCATCTGCATTCATTATGTGCTGTACCAGAAAAACTGACAGAGATGCCTATAAAAAGAATGACATCGCTTACAAGCGCAGCAACTGTGAGTTTGATTCCCCTTGAATTAACCCAGTAAAATCCAAGAAGTTATAATGAATAATGCAGAAGATACTACTCACTGATAACCAGTATTTCAGCAAGGATGAAGAATGCATGGGATGCTAGTCACTGTAGGGAGCTTAGCATAATGAATAATGCAAGAGTTGCTAGCTATTGATATGATTCTTGAATTTCTGCACAAGAAAATATGTAGTCAATGTAGTACATCTGGAAAAAGCAAAGAGAAGATAAAGGTCAAATGCAAGGTTACAGGAAAAGTCACTTGAAGAATGTTTGCATCATTTCTGTTCCCATATGAAGCAACAGCAATGAGCCTACCATAGGCTTTTCAAAGCAAATCACAGCTCAGAGAGACAGAAAATCAAAGCTGCTGAAGTCATGCAATCATTTCTTACTACTTTTCTTCAGGAACTATAGCCACAAAAGAAGTTTTAGCAACACAAGTAGCACTCGTTTTGTGAATTACCATTTAATTTTGTCTAGAACATTAATCTCACTTATTTTGTTGTCATAAACAGTGTTAAAACTATGCACAAAATCATACAATAAATTGAAAGGAATAGTACTTTGTCCATAAAAACAGAAGACTGAAAAATTACTCCATTTAGGTCTCCTGTGCATTCTTCAAAATGAGTAGTAATATCTTCAAGGGGACATTCCTTCAGCTCAGAATTTTTCAAACAGTAAATGTCCTCTCCTGACTGGCTGACAGGGCTGTCATTCATTGTAAAAAAGACAATTACAAAAGACTATAAGATCTCCTAATGTAGCCCATGAACTCAGATTGTCATCTGAAATCAAAGAAAATTACAAATCCTAGTGAACATAAAACCTATTCAGACCCAGTGGGCATTTCAAATATTCTAGTAAATAAAGTTAATACAAATTTCACTCTGGAGATGACTATCCAAAGCCCTACAATCCCTGTATTTCTCAAACCCCTATCATCACTAAAGAGCATTTTCTGAAAGCATTGTCCAATAGTAAGAACACTTCATCCATAGGGCTAGATAACTTAATAGTACCAAACCTGCCCTTGCAAAATCGCTCTTAAAGGTAGTTAATCTGAGCCTGGCTACAGGCTCAGTCATGAAAGTATAGAGTGCAGTATTGGTGAAGCCACTCCACAAAGATGGCCTTGTTACTGACCCCCACAAACTACAGGATCATTAGACTGACCTGTCTCATATGTAAAGCCATAGGAAACAGTATGACAGAGTGATTAACACTGGCATTAAAAATCTTGATAGGCTAGATCCACAGCAATTTGATTTCATAAAAGGAAGATCCTGTTTAAAGAACATAATTAACTTCTTTGAGAAAGTAGCACAAGTTGTTGATGATGATCACACTGTACACACAGATTACCTTGATTTGTCCACGGCATTTGACACCAACCCCATAATAGCATAATTATTTGTTTGTGTCTTTACGGCTTTTCCCGATTAGGGGTCGCCACAGTGGAACTCCAGTCCGCTAATGATTGGTAGTTGATTTTTACGTGCCGAGTTACCAGCCCTGATGCACAACTTTCAACGAAGGTACGCCCATTCACGCATGTCTCCACGCAGAAGATGCTCTAACTGAGAATCAAACCGGACAGCGTCTTACTGTGAGGCGACAATGCTACCACAGCACCACCACTAGCATAATTAATAACTTAAATATGTTACATATAGATCCCTATATGGGAAGATGGATAGCAAATTGACTAAAAGACAAAACCCACAAGTGCAAGTGACAGGGGCACCATCAAAGAACATGAAAGCAACCAGTGATGTCCCTCAGTGCTCAGTGATGGGGCATCTTTTGCTCGGTATTTACTTTTATGATCTACAGACCAAAAATCAAGACCTATGGTTAACCAGGTTTGTGTATGGATGACTGCAACTTGAGAGACATTGTCAAATGCCCCCCCCCCCCCCGGTGCAGAACCCTCCACTAGCAACCTACACTTATAAATGCCTGGGGTAGTGGCTTAATGTAAGTGCTAAAAATACAACACTGTTGCATTTGGCAAACCAACATCCTCCCAGCATACAGGTTCAACAATACTCCACTTCAAAATGAATATGTAGTTAATGACCTGGGGACCTGGGATGATAATTCTCACACCTTTGACCATTATATAACTACAGTTATCAGGAAATTCTTCCACTTGGAGCAGTTGATTGCCAAGGGAATATCATCTAAATTAAAAGAGCTTATTGTCCATTTGTATTATTCATTAATCAGACCAATTATAGAATTCAATACCCCCTCTGGTATGTACATCGCTGAGTGGTAAACATTGGGATCTTTTGTAACCTCATAAATCAAATAGTCTTACAAGTACCAGAACAAGAGATACAAACCTGCTTCGGTAGGTCAATAAAACAAAAACATTGGAATCTCTTGTAACTTCATAAATCAAACATTCCTCCAAGTACCAGAACAAGAGATATAAACCTGCTTCAGTAGGTCAATAAAACAAGGTAGAAAGACACCTGCTAATGAGGTCCTTAAAAATGTAATGACATAGAGAACTTGATTCAAGGGTTCACTCACGTTTTTTAACCTTCCATTTCAAAGTTCAGTAAACACTTTCATTCTTTTTCAGGAGCCTTTTTCCAGTAAACACAGTAGGTAGTGTCAGCAAAGTTCTAATAAACAAAGTTTCAAAAAGTGGTAAGGAGGCTCAAAGAAAAAAGGAGGAGTCTCCCAGAGACAATAACAGTCAAAAAAAAATTGGAATGACTTTCCCCTCCTCCTTCCCACCCCAGCAGACTACAAATCTCTCCATCAATCTAGGTCTCCACTTCCACAGTACTTCAGATTATTTCAAACAAGTGAGCTCTGAGACTTATCCAGCAGGTGTACAGATGACAATGGATTTCCCTTCCCTCTTTTCAGGGGGTTCCTCCTCCTCCTTTTCAACCTGCAAATCCGATGTCTCTGTTTCATGCTATTTTAGAGCAAATGTTGGTTCAGGGGGTGATATAACTTGCGCCCCCAACTCAGACAGGCAAAAGTTTTTATTCAAGGATTTTTCTAGTACCAAAGGAAGAGGGAACCTGGAGACCAAACATGGATCTCTCCTTTCTCAGTTTTTTTGACAAAATTCAAAAATTCAAAATGTTAACCCTTCAAACCCTGTTACCTGTCATACCCTCCTTTAGCTACATGGTAACATTGGACCTAAAAGATGCACATTCTAATTTGCAAGGAATTCAGGTGTTTCTTAAGATATTCTCTGTCTGGCTCACATTTTCAGTTCTCTTGTATTGCCCTTTGGTCTGTCTACTATGCCAAGGATATTTACAACATACCTGACTCCAGAGAGTGCTCATTGCAGGCTGCAAGGCATTCACATTTTTCTATATTTGGATAACTGTCTTATATTTACAAACAAACACTTTTCCAGTTGTCAGGATTCCCTGAAATGATTCATGATTCCCTGCTCATGCTAGGGTTTCAACTCATCTCTCATCCCTTTTTAATCACTATTTATTTATTGGATGTCTTCTAGACTTGTCCCTAGGAAGAGCTTTTCTTCCACTGGACAATGCTGGACAGTACAAGGAAATCTTCCTGGACTTCTCCAGCCAATCAAAAGCATCTGTCATGGAGTTTATCAGAATTTGTGATTTCATGGCGTCTATGTGTCTCATGATTCCCTTAGACAGACTTCACATGAGAGGAATTCAATAGTACCTCAGATCAAGACTCAGCTTCATCGCCCCTTATCTTTTCAGATTCCAGTTGTAGAGTTACTCAAAGGGGGTTACTTTGGTTTGTAGATCAGTCCTCTCTCAATCCAGGTCTCTTTTTCTCCCTTCAGTCTCCCTCCCAATATGTCACAACAGATGCCATAGACTTTGCTTGGGGAATCCTATCAAAATTAGTGAGAGTGCATGAACTTCAATGACAGATTAAAGCAAACTAATGGCAAATAGATGCTGGAGTTATCAATGCTTTAAAAGCCTTAAATCATCTCTGGTTTCCAGAGCCTCTGCAAGTTATCATAAGCAAAGCACAGTGCTGGAATACATAAACAAGGGGGCACCGGAACTTACCCTCTTTACAGACTTGCCATGATATCCCTAGGAGGTAGCAACTCTGCTCAGTCTGACTCTTCAGGCATCATACATTGTCAGAGCAAACGTTTGTAGCAAGCAAGCTGACCACAACTGGGATAGACTTGAAGAAATAAAAACTTGCACGTGGGGTCTTCCAGGAATTGCTCGATCTGTGAAAAACACCTCAGATAGATCTGCTTGCCTCCTTTCAAAACAGAGACTTGGAAAAATTATGTTTCAGGATTCCTTGCAGACAGGCCTAAAAGGCAGATACTTTCTCATATCTATGGATGTGAATATTCTTTCATGTCTTTCCACTGATAACCAGAATTCTTTAAATGATGCAGAAAGACTTTCTAAAAACTGTGGCAGTAACTCTCTTTTGGTCCAGGTAACTAATTCTCCCGTCCTTTGAAACTGGTCAAGTGCAGTTTTTACAAGCTTCCCCACAAACTTAATTTACTCACAAACAATAAGGCTTGTTTGATAAAATTCAACCTAAAAATACTGATAATAGAGTTTTGATACCTTTTAGGCACTTTCTTTTTCTGAGTACCAGTAGCAAGTAATATAAGAGTAAAAAACTGCTACTAGAAAATTAAGTATGTAAATTAAAAATATTTTCTAGCTGGTGTCACTGTAAGAACCAGGGCCTGTTTCTCTGGTTGATTACTTCTGTGAATTGTTATACTCTGGCCCCTCTCAGTCCTTTTTTTCAGGGTTCTTCAGTTTACCTTGCTGTTCTGTCCTTTCATCCTCTCCTCAAGTGAAGCAGGGCTTTGAAAGGGGTTTTATATATTCTTTCACCTAGAAAACAGGTAGCTCCTCCTTATGCTCTTAATTTTGAGCGTGCAGATCATCAAGTTAATTTGAGGTTCTTAATATGGAAAACCATGGTATGCATTGCTCCAACATCTGCAAGAAGAGTATCTGGGTTACAGGTTCTTAGTTAGCCAGTCCTGCCTTATTTCCAGGACACATGGAAGATAACCCAAAAGGTCTGAAAGCTGTCTGATGGTTATATCCTAGGTAATGATATAACACATACAGCTTAGGCAACTGCAACAGTGATCCAAATGTTGAACATAAGCCAGTCCTGATGTCTAAGCTACTAGTATCCTTCATTACCAGAATTGGGGCAAAATACATAGGCCAATGGGAGACAGATGCTTGGTGGTCATTTTGGGGGGTAAAGGGGAAGGTGCAGAAAATATATTTAAAAAAATGTAATGTTATAGTAAGTACCTCATGCATCCGTACTATATAGCTTCTTTCACATAAGTCTCTCCAGTAATAAAAATGTATAAAATAGGAAGCCATAGTTCCAAATGTCAGATGACAGTTCATAGCAGTATGCCCTGCAGGTCTGCTGGAGCAAAGGTTCACCTTAACCTAGAAAAATAAAGTCATTTGGAAAGGTAGGTGAATGTGCACAGCTGTCACTGGGACACTGCCTTACACATTCTTCCTGCCTAATATAATAAGCTGTGATGGATTGCTAAACCCAACTCCAATGTCACACACATAATGTCATTAAAAGAGTTGAGGAAAGCACCATCACCCTTTACATACAGGAAATTGTTCAATCTAATCTTCAGCAGAAGAATGTTCTGATGAATATTAATAGTATCCGTGAGTTCAAAAATGCACATAAAATGCTTGCTAAACTAATGCATTTCCAAGATTTTACCTCCTATTTTACACAATAGTATAATGTTGGCAAAATTTCATATGGAGATAATAGAGTGTTGCCCAAGGGTAATGGAGAAGAGATAGAACCATTATATGCACTTACAATAAAGAGAGCATGTAAACTGTTAGGTGCCTGAGAGTAGTTATTCTTCAAAGTTCAAAGGCAGAGCATAAGATTTCAATAGAAATGGCACAGCACTACATACATCAGAGTCTGTTACAAAGTCATTATCAAGACTAGCACAGAAGCTATCATAAAGAAACTGAAAATATCTTCTGCAGCTCCTAGATTATTATTTAAACATACCATTTATCACAAAAGATCGTACTTAGACTGATGGTTGTCTTACATCTGTCAATATACCTAACAAAGGGCTTACAGTTATTCTGCATCTTACAAGTCAGTATCAACTTGCATCTTATCTTTGCATGCAATATTTACTTTTTCAAAATCATTTGAATTTGAACTCATTTAAGATTGTTATCTTGTGTAAGATAAAAAAAAACATATATTAAACCTTCGCTTCTTTCTTACATGCAATGTGTTTATTTTATAAGACAGACATGCAGGTTTAGGTCCAACTGCAGTAGGTAAAAACGGATGTGAAGAATATACTAATCAGCATAAACTTGCAGGTTCCTAGAAAAATATCCCAATACTCTGGAGCTGAAAAATTAATAAAAATTGACCAGCCGGCTTACTTCTTTAATTTCTCAATGATCTATCTATAAAAATGGAGAACATTTCCTGTCTGTCTACCTTAACTAGATACAGTAAGTCAAGGGACCAGATTCTGAAACAATGACGGCAATGATGCCTGCAGTGTGTATACGTTACAATATTCTTACTACCCAGATCTGCCTGCAAAGTCAGACCCCAACATAATATTTGTTTTGGAGATGAAGGAAGAATATGAATACAGATTTAATCTCCATATGCAAACAAATGTTCACACTACTGTGCGTAAATAATACAGTTGTATAGTATTCAGTGTAAATCTAATTTATTATCTACTCACCGTAGCTCATGAAAACTTATGAATGTATTCCAGATGCATCTGATCTGCACAAATAAAGAGAAAAACTGAATGGCCAACAGACAGTAGACAGAAACAGGCCTCATATTCTTGCTACAAGTAACAGGTTTATGCAAAAGTGGTACAGCACGTCATGCCCAATGCATGTTGGGGCACGCAACGGCACACCAGAAACAGCCTTCCAAATTTTGGAAGATAACTGATATATGCAGGTGGATATTATGCAAAGATAGAGACATATAAGCAAGAGCAAATAAAGCAGTTATGTTTATACATATTACACAAGATGGGAGTTCAAACCTTATCTTGAGCAATATGGTTATGATAAGTCTCACAGTGATACAGAGCAACCATACAACAATGGAGAGAAACTATGACTCTACATATGTTCATACTATTCAGATGCTTGAAGGATGTGGCCGTGTGAACTTTGGGAGACACTGTGTTACCTGGAGGGATGAGACACATACAAGTATATGCTATTTGTCCTATATACTGCATTTCCATCTGTCAATATGCAGATCAGGGCTTGCATAGCAACAGGACATTGTAAACTTTCCATTCTACTATAAAAATTTGAACCTCAAAAATAAGAAAATGGTCATGGCAATAGTATAGCCCTGAACAAATAATAAATTAAAAACATGCCAGAAAGGAACAGAACATTGAATACTATCATTAAACGATGTTGAATGCTTTCATTGTTGTTTAACTAAGAGTTCTCCTGAACAGAAATAAAGACAACTCAGCTTATTCAACTTAAATAAATGAGATTTGAGTCTTGTTGTTTTATTGCACCCGCTATTTATCTGAAGAAGTCTTGGTTATATAAACATGAATGCGATTAACATAATGCAATAGAAGTGTATAGTGCTTCATTCTGACACATTTTTTGTTTATTCTTGCTATAAAAAATAAGCTTTGCCCCACACCCCAGTCACCTGCATGCATAGAAAATCTGTGATAGATGTGAGTCACATCATGTGACATGAAGCAAAAAATATTTTTCATTTGGGCTCTCACTCCACTGGACCAACGTTTACATAGTGGGTGCTCCAACATAATACATCCAGTGGTGAATGCCTTGTTTAGATATGCTATCCCAAATTATAATTGCCATAATGTTAAAACAGTGCATACACCAAATGTTTTAGATGTTGGAATGCAGATTGGGTTGACACATGGTTTGCATACTTCCTCATTTAAATAAACCCTGTATGTAAGTGTACAAACCTTATTTCAGAAATGTTGCCATTTTACTTATGTTCCCAAACCTGGGAAAGCATCTGGCCTACAGTGTAGTTTATGAAACCAGCCTTAACATTTAGCACCATCTAATATCAAGTTAGTTCTACACCTGAACTGCAGCATAAGCTGGTAGTAAAAATTATATCCAGCAAATCAGACCTCTAGTAAGACAAGAACAAGCGGATTTGTAAATAAAAATCCAGTAAGGTAGGATCATAAAGAGATTGTGATAGAAGGGAACCAGTGAATTCTTGAGATGAATGTTAACAAGCTTGCTAAGTTATTCATGCCCCACTCCCTTTATAAATAGTGTCTATCCATGACAGAAAAGTTACTGAAAGTCGAGGGCTATTGGATAGTTTGGATGAATGAAGAAAAATGCTTAAAAATCCATCACTTCAACCTAACTCAATACTTTTTTTTTCTCAGAAAAAACATGGAAGAAACTACTTAATGGGAGGTGGGGGTGAATCTATGAGACAACTGGAAGAGGTTTAGGTGGATAAAAAACAGCAGCTACATTCTACTTGTGCAGTTCCTCTGAACAGATCCATTTTATTTATGTTATGCAACATGTCAGCTTCTCCTGCTATATTATATCGTATGTTATATTGTCTTGTGTTAAACTAAAAAGGGAATTCATATGAATGAGTCTATGGCATTTTATGTTCTTCACCCCTGAAGCACGTAAAACAACATGAGCTACTGAGCCGGCATCATATCGCTGTGAGTTGCAGCACAAATGACAGGCTGGCAAAAGTAATACATATTTCAATTAAAATGTACTGTTTACTAAAGAAACATAACAAATGCATAACTAATTAATCTTAAATCAATGATTAGTGATTAAAATAATAATTGAAAGTTAAATGTAATTGCATTCCTATAGCAAATTATATTTTCATGTGTTAAGTGAGAAACTAATAAAAAAACATAGCTTTCTATAATGCAAAAAACTCTAAACTGGAAATACCTAAACTTTGACATCTCATAAAACCTAAAATCTAAACATACAGTTTCAGAGTTTTTAATGCAATAATAAATCGTGCGATCTTACAGGCTTTGATTCAAAATTTTATATAGTAATTCCAAGGTAAACATATACATTAAATGTTTCCAAAATAAATCAAACTACAAATACACAATTTTAAGTGAACAGCACTGCAGATCATGCCTAAAAGAAGATGAAATCCCCTCATAAAATGTATTTATTAAATAATTTTAAAATATGGTTTATAAGTAGTATATTTAGGTATTAGAGAGCCAACAGTTCCCACTTTAAGTATTTTGAATGTAGATATCCTCTATTAGGTATTAGGTGTTTGCTAGTTTCTAGTAGTATTCTTGCAGAACTTTTCCATGGCCTCCTTTTTTCTACTGCTGAGTGTACCCCAAGAAGGAAACATTTCCTAAATGGATATTAATACAGTCTTATAATCTGGGGCCCCATACACTGTAGGAGGTGGGGGACTGTTCCATAGTTTGGGTATTACTGAAGGCTAGCCATCTTCTTTCCCGTAATGGTTTTCAGTTGCTTTTTTTTGGAGAAGCAAGTATACACCAAAACACTTGCACACAAAATGGAAGGCACATGCCAGAGACCAGTACATCAATGCCCACTTTACAGCTTTGTGGGTGCTTCCACCCAATCAAAATGGGCTACTAGTCAGTCAGTAAAGGACATTATCCCCCTCAAGAAGACAGAGTGCAGGTGTTAATGAGAACAGGGTGATACATTATTCGTTTCAATCCCTGCTTCCCTTCTGCAGCCTAATTCTGTTCCTGAACCTAGGTCAAAATTACTCTACAGAACACAAACTGCCATACTTGTGGCTTGATGTAAAGTATTATTTTTCAGGAATGTCCCCAAAAGGGGTCATTTGCTATTAGTTGTAGAAAGCTTAATATGAGCATATGGCATAACAGCAACAAATTTATTTTTGTGTTTATCAAAGGTTTTCTCTATAACATACATGTTAAATAAAAAGACTGCCTATGCTTTAATGCAGCTTGATTTTTTTTAAGAATAGACAGGCACAGTTTTGCAGCCAGTTAATATTGTCTCAAATTAAATATGGATTTTTGCACCTGTGGGGGATTAAGACCTTTAGGGTTTCTAGCTGCAAGAAACAAGTGTTTATACGTTATTATTAAACTGCAGTCATAATTTTATTAAAGAAATATTTTCCAGTCTCCAGAATGACTGGAATCCCTTATGACTACATAACAAAAATCCATTACTTGTCTGATTACAAGTATTGATTTTTTTTAACAGATTGCAACTGAAATGTTGAAAAACAAATTTTCTTTAATTCAAGTATTTTTAAAAGGGAAGCATCCTGTTGACTGCTCATCTTACCAACATCTAATTTATATGCATAACTTTCTCCATTCATTAAGATTACTGATCATTTTAAGTTAGTTTTATTTAAAAAGAAAAAAAAATGTATTATAGCAAATGGAGATTATACTACATAATATCTTAAAGGTTGGGGCTATCAGTCCCAAACTAAAGTTCATAATTACAAAACCTAAGTTCTGATTTCCTGCAAATCCTCACATAATGCACACAAAACAAGAGTAGTAAACACTGTAAAGAAATATATTTTAATTCTGATTTTACTGACAGGTAAGTTGCAGACCAACCACATGATAAACTGACAAGAAGATAATCCCAACAGTGAAGTTAGGACAGATGAGAATGGAATGGTTGATGCACCAGGTAATTGGATCAAAGGTCTAATAAAAATTAACCCAGTGAGCATACACTCTAGTTTCCAGGACTACTGCACACTTTTGTTTCAGGATAATGATGGCTGTAGAAGATTGCGGGGGGGGGGGGGGGTTACATCCCTTGATTGTCCCAATGGCAGTTTTTTTTTTTTTATTATACTGTTTTTGTCCCTTTGTCTGCCAACCATCAAGCCCCTAGTGATCCATCATTCAGGCAGCCATGAGAGTACGTTTTGCTCTAACCAGCATCCTGAGAATGAGAACATTTTTATTAATGAATCTAACACCCATACCTCCAGTGGCGATGTCAGCACTTGCATCACTGCAAAGGCTACCTATGCTCCCTCATTCCATGCATGGCAACAGGACTACCATAACTGGCTTGCGAGACCACTCTCACATCATCCTGACCCAGCATTCCACTGCATGAGCTTTTATCCTCCAGCAAGGCCCTGTCATTGGAGCCACATCACAAGCCAGGTGAGAACCACCCTCCCCCCCCCCAGGATGGACATGCTCATTCTCCTTGCCAACACCATCAACTGCCCAGGTGGCAAGTCAAACTCAGATTGTCAGGGTTTTATCCCTCTATGACACTAGTGCAGCAGACTGAGATTTTGGTAAAAGTTTTGACCCAGAACCAGATCTGAAGGGATTTTGGGGAAGCTGCCTCAAGGTAAATCTCCAGGCCTGAATGGCATTATATTTGTGGTGCATCAGATGGGAGACAGCATATGAAGCAAGAGTTGTTCTCTACATTTATGTTGGTGTTAAATACTCAAGAAGTCATGGATTTCTTGAAAGGAGCAATAATTACAGCTATCCTGAAGGACAGGAAAGATCCTATCTGTGTTGTCTCATTTAGGCCTATCATGACTACAAGATTCTAGTGCTATTGGTGGCCAACAGTCTGACCCTAGCTATAGGTAACAAAGCAATGAAAAAAATGGGACAGTTGAATGGACTTTAATAGTTTAGAGCTTTTGTTTACTCAGTTGCAAAGAATTCTTCAGAATTTGAAAAATGATAAAACTATGCTTAAACAGCTTCCTGTGAAGTCAGGTGACACATGACATGATAATATGAAACAAGAATTTGTCGACTTAAAACATACATATATCACTTCAAACTAACGATCATATACAACAGCAAAAGAGCATATTCAAACACTTTTTAGGTTTCAACATAAAGGACATAATCGAAGATCACTCCTTTTACTTATCATTAAAGTCAGGAGCATAACTGGCATTTATTTATTTATTTTATTTTATTTTATTTGCAATTTGTTAACCAGGAAAGTCCACTGGGCCATTCAGAACCTATTTTCAGTGGAGGCCTGGAGAGAAAAGCTCCTCAGTGCAATAATACATGTAGAATTTTATACATTGGTAATACACAATTAACAAATAATTAGCTTACAATGCACTGCTCATTCTGGCATACTATGTCTTACTCAACTTCTTTGAAAAGTTCTGTGAAATCAGAAGCATATTCTCTGTTTTAACATTCCTATTATCATAAACAACCGCTGGAGTCTCTGAAGAGATCACTGGAATGAGTCATGGCTGAGACAGCCACAGAGGTGGAGTCCAAATATAATGATAAAGATGCTAATGCAGGTAGAGTTATAAGTTTCTGTCAGCAGAGTTAACATGAGATGTGACATAGATTACTGTCACTTTATTTAAGCAATGCTATATGCATTGAAGGGGCACAGTGTGAAAGCATGCATAGTCTCTAACAGGTATGGCAGTGCCTGTACCAATCCTCAACATCATAGTTTCAGAGAAAGGAAAACGGGATGAGGATTGCCTCATCAAATAAGTGAAACTGCTTTTGTCTTCAGTGTTTGATTGCCTCAGTAAAGCAGACTCATCCTAATGTCTGTGTGAGGAAACAAAGCCTTTGAAAATGCATTTTCTTATGCTTCTGTGATAATTTTTCTTCAAATCACAAGAAAAATCATTTTTAAGACTTTCTACAAATTGCTAGTCGAGCTTGTTTCTGAAATCCCCTCTCTTCTTTTCTTTCTTTCTTTCTTCTTTTGTAACCATGGGGTCCTTTGTATATATTATTCCCACATTCTGTAAATGAAAGCGTGACAAAAGGAGATACTGCCAGCCCAGCTAGCTGGAATTTTGTAAATAATTATATGTCATTGGTGAATATTAAAATGATGTATATAAGATGCTTGTGTTACAAATGTATTAGAACTGTATGTCAAGTGTATATCAAACTGCTTGTACAGACATGTGTGTGTTGAAAATGTATTTCTAAAATGCTTATCTTTAAAATGGATTCACAGTGTGCCCTACAGGAAGAGAACAGAAATGTATGTGCACTATTTTAAAAGTGGTAACTGGAATACAGGAGGTTAACTTCAGTCCAGCAAACTTCAGAAGGATAACTGAAATTAAATTACTTTATGGCTAGGCCATAAAGGATGGTATCTTTCAGTTTTCAATGCAGCAAGAGACACAATGCCTGTACTAGGAAACTTTCTGTATTGTGTTTAGGGTGAACCAATTACTACTCTTGAAAGCATGAAGGAATGCAATTATTTTATGACTTCCAGCATCTGCCAGAGATCTGAGGAGAAGCCCTTGTCTGTATATTTTACAGATAGATGCTAAATGCTACCAGCTGCCATCAATGGTTGTTTTGCCAGGGAACTAGGATCAGATGACAAGAATTTATGTCATTCTGAAAGCTATCCCAGCAGTAATATTTTAGATATTATTTTGCAAAGTCTCTTAGTGAGACAGACCATTCTACATTCTGTCTTGGACTTGACAACAACTAGAAGATCCATTCACTACATCTGCTTTGCTCTATTAGTAAGTTCTTAGGGTATAGTAATTCTCTTAGATATAGTCAGGAAGGACCATGATCTAAAGAAGGCAATAGCCGACAGCGCTTATCAGAGACTTTGTTTGTTTTTGAGTTTAAGTTTTTAGTGATTTTGTTGGTATTAAAGACAGTGCTGTTTAAACTTTACCGTTTATTTTCATTGCTACCAGTCCTTCTCCATGGTGATCCAGCCTTGGTGTTTTGCAATAGTCAGGAATATAACGAAGCTTAGTTTAGATATTTTTCTTTATTTGAGACTGTCCTGCAATGTTGTTTTAAATATTTCCTGTGGTTTTGAACTCTGATGTCACTGTGAATATATATTTAGTATTGTCTTCTTACTTTATTATTTATTATTAAATATATTTAAACCTTTCAATGTGGCTAATCTGAGTAGAGCTATTTCAGTTTTAAGTTTTAAGAGTACTTGCATATTTATTTGGTGACACTTTGTGGGCCATTCCTAATACCCTTGCTCCTGGTCATACTACCATGTGTGTTAATATTAATATCACTCAGTATACTGGATACCCTTTTTAAGGGGCTTAAGGCAGGAGAGACTGCTGTCAGTGAAAACTACTATACAGTATGGGCAGAAGGGGCCATAGCTAGTAAACCTGTGCCAGCATTTCCCAGGTGTGTGTGTGTGTGTAAATCATACCTCAAAGAGTGTGTGTGTCAGCTACCTGGGCTGGGACACAAAGCACTGATTGGACAGAGAGGATGCCTGAGGTCTTGGCTTGGTCACTCAGCTGAGATCTCAACTCTATAGCTGTGCCAGTGAGGAGTCTTATTGGGGATCTGGAGAAAGAGGGAAAAGCCTGCACCAGACTAACTGTGGTCTCTGTGTGCTATTAAGGAAATTGCATTTGATGCAGAGAGCTGCATCTGGAAATACTGCATGTGTACCTGTCATCCTCTCAGTGAATGTCCCCCATTGTTGCTAGTGGTGAGGACTGAGCCTCCTGGATTATTGGTCCAGTGGTGAGTCATCATGTTTGGTTAGCAGTGGTGGGATATCCACATCACATTTGGCTGGCAGTGGTGGGATCACCACATCACATACTGGGATTTAGTGGTGTGGATATTAAACTCCTGTAGCCTGTAAACAGTGGTTACTAAAAAAGGTGTTTGTACCCTCAAGCAGCCACATGGTAGAAATTCAGAGTTTTATATCATAATAGTTTTATTTATTTTTTGTTAGCTTAGTTAGTCAAGAAGAGCAGGCAAGGATGCCAGCACAGGAGTATGCCAACCTGATAAGGAGCCAGTTGGCTGAGATGTGCCAAGCCAAAGGATTGGTGCATGCCAACCTAAATAAAGTAGAAATGATTGCAGCCTTAACCACAGCTGCATCACAGACCAGCAACTAGAACAACAACCAGACTGGCCTTGGGGATGTGCAAGTCTCAGAAAATGAACTGTTCAACTTTGCCTAAGAGGACTTTAAATCCATCTGGAGTTAAAGAGACTTGAACTGGAGGCCAAACATTTAGAATTAGGATCAGCAGAGAGACTGCAACATTTGGAGGCTGAAGAAAAGGAGAAACAGATGGCATTAGAATCAGCAGACAGACAGACATCTGGAAGCCAAAGAAAATGAGAGGCAGAGGCAACATGAAAAGGAAATGTTGAGTCTTTACCATGGTCATAGAGGTAATGCATTAAAACATGTCTTCCTACACTGATTTGTTCCAAAAAAGTAGAGCTGACAGTCATTTTGCTACACAACCTCCTGCAGGCACTATACAGTTGAAGCCATTGATTGTCCTGTTGTGGTTATTTAAAAGCATTGAGTGCACCTCTTCTCTGTCATAGTACTTTTTAGGTATGACTTTATTCTGTATTGTACTGAAGGTATCATTCCCCCACTTACTGTGCTCATTTGACCAAGTAAATACAGGGAGGTTTACTATTTTACATTTGCTATTGGTACACCTTGTTCAACAAAACATCATGTATGGTGTCAGCTGATATTACAGTTCTGACCTCTGGAAAGATCTGGTACATCATTTCTGAAAATAGCTGTAGCTGTACAGACTATTAATGTTTGTATCTTTGCCTTTATACAAGTTCAGAAGTTGAGGTGAGACTGTGAATGATTTGGCATTGGCTACCTGAAGCAATATACTTTCCATGAAAGACAGCATAGCATAGATTTCCTGAACAAAATGGCATGATGGTTCAAAAAGATGTGCATCTCTAGAATCACAGCACATTTGGTGGTACCAGTCTTAAGCAGGCTCATGATGGTGATAAGGTGCAGTACCATGCCATAACCTTGCAGGGGCTCTGTGTTGCCTTGGAGTTTTGGCTGATTAACAGTTTTTACATACTAGGTGTTCTCTTTCATGGTATCATACATGTGGTCAAAATCATACTGCCTTTTGTAGGTTTAACTTCAGGCTATTTTACAGCAGTGTGTGTATGTGTGTGTGTGTGTGTGTGTGTGTGTGTGTGTGTGTGTGTGTGTGTGTGTGTGTGTGTGTGTGTGTGTGTGTGTGTGTGTTTTTGTGATACTTACTACTGCTCATTATCTCTGTGTCACTGTAGGGTTTCTCCTGTCTTCCAAAAACATTCTGGGTGTTTTCACTTCAAATTTACCCAAAATGTAATGGAGTCCTGGACAGCAGAGCAGACCCCAAGTGGTGCTTCTCGGGGTGAGAGTTGTGTAGAACAGCTGCTTTAGGAATTAACTTTGCTGTCCAGTATTCTCTAGACAGGAAAACATGAATCAACTTTGAACCATGTCAGGAATAGATATTTGACAGTGTAAAAATTGGCTCTAGATAATTTGGTCACATGGACTTGTGTTGTCAAAAACTGGCATGGGTATTTGCCAGTGATAATTGGGTTGAGGACCTGGCCTACTCTGACCTATACCAGGGATTCATGACAGGAGTGGGAGCGGTCTTTGTGTCTCTATTGGCCAGTGTGTGCTCACCATGAAGCCCAGCAGCAGTAGGTCAATAAAATACTGTCTGGTCAGTGTCCAGTTGCCCAGCCTGGGTTATCAAAGATAGCTCTGTTGAGAGAAAGCTGAATGTAAAACCAATCAACCTGCCAGACATGAACTAAGGATTGCTACATTGAATATAAATTCCTTGACAGGAAATGGTTTGGAAGCAGATGGCATAATTTTAAGGACATCCTGTGCATCCTGTGTATCCAAGATGCAAAGCCACTTCACTTAGGATCCAGAGTCTACTACTCATGGACAGGACAGACTAGAAATGGTATCAGAATTGTAGTGAGGGAAAGTCTTCTGAAAACAGTCAATGATGTTATCTGACTTAATGATAAACTCATGGCAATCAGACTCCAATGTAAGGAATGGGCACTATTCATAATCTCAGGCTTTGTCCCACAGCAGGGTTATGATAGAGGAAAACAGTGCATTCGGGCAGCAGTCACAGGACAACATGAGATAGTGGTGATAAGGAGAGACCTGAATGCTCATGTGGGGATAGACAAAACAGGATATAAAGGCTGCATCTGTCTGCAGGGCAATTGGAATAAAGAAGGCTTGGTCATTCTAGACTTCTGTCTGGCAAATGGGTTGATGGTGGTCAATGCACGGTTCATAAAGACAGACAGTCACAAAATCACATACGACAGTGGTCAACATGCAACTCAGGTAGAATTCCTCCAAGTAAGGAAAGGGCATTGGGGTAGAATCAGAGATTGCAACCCCTAGTGAAACTGTTAACCCTGAATAGAATCAGTTGCAAGCAGTGGTCAATGAAGGCTCTAAGGTAAACAGAGACTTGGCTGAAGACCTGGAAGTTTACGGGAGTGAAAGTGTAAGAGTTCAACAAAGTACTTAGGACTCTATCACCCCAGGAAGAAGAGGAATTAGGTGGAGATGAATAAGAATGGCAGTACCTCAAAACAACATGTCTGAAGACTAGAGAGTTATAAGCATCTGTTATGGACGAGAGAGACAGGAAAGTTGGTGGAGGAATGTAAAAGTCCAGGATGTTATCAAAAGAAAGAAAGAAAGGGTGCAGGAAAAAGTGAGAGAGAGAGAGAGAGAGAATGGACTAGATTAAGAAGGAATACAGGAATACAGGTTGGCTAACAGAGAGGCTAAGAGGGAAGTCACAATAGCAAAGAGCAAGGCTTCAGAGGCAGTCTACCAGGTTCTGGAAAGTGACTAAGCAAAGACAGAAAGACACAGATTGTTGCAAGGCAAAGACAGAAAGATACAGATAATAATCATAAGACACCATTCATAAGGGATGCCAGCAACAACATGGTCTTGAGTCTGAATGGAGAAAGCCCCACAGAAGCTGTACTGCCCCAAACACTACCTGCTATGAAAGAAGAAGAAGAGCCCACCCTAGAAGACATAAGAACAGCACTAAAGAAAATGTCAGTGAAAGCAGCAGGGTCAGATGAGATCATGGCAGATGTGATCAAGATGTTAGGTGAGTAAGGGGAGAAATGACTACGAGGTTACTCATACCAGTGTGCAGAGGAAGGTGTATCTCAGGTGACTTGATAATAAGCATCCGAGGTACCATTGTTCAAGAGCCAAGGGGATATTCACAACTACAGGCAGTACAGAGGTATCAAACTCCTGTCAGACTGCATGAAAGTGCTGGAGAGGGTGACTGATTGATTAATATGCAGAGTAGTAGAAAATAAGATGGAAGATTAGCACTTTGGATTCAGATCAGAATGCAGCAAAACTGACCCAATGCTTGCAGTAAGACAGATAGTGGAGAAGAAGCTTGTGATGAGGAAGGACTCCAACTGGGCATGCCTAGATTTGAAGAAAATATAACAAGGTTCCAGGAAAGCTGATTTGACCAATCCTGAGATGGTTTGACGTCCCTGAAACATTAGTAGAATTATTGCAGGCTATGTACAAGGACCCAACTGTTTGAACTAAAGGAGGGCTTCTTAGTGAGAGTTTGTGTGCATCAGGGTTCAGATGAGGGTTATGCTCGTCAGTCTTGCCATTTTCCTTGTTGGACAATGTAAATGTCATCCTGTTATCACATACATGCCATAGGTTCATAGATACTTACCTGGCTATTGATCTGTGAAGATCTTAAGAACCCTATTCTACCTAATATAGAAAGAACATTTGAGAAGGCCAACTCACTTAGGTTCTTAACCTTGAATTATCTTCTGTGCCTGCTTTCTCCCTTTCCACTTTACTAAAAAAAAAAAAAATTTGCTAGAATCTCCTTGTGTTCTGACTGAATGTGCTTCTCAGCTGATAAGTATTTTTTTGGCACTTTTTAACTGTTCAGAGTTGACTAAAACAATAATTGAATTCAGTTCAGAATACGGTTTGAATAAATTGCATTTATTTAAACTGTATTTGCTCTAATATTGCTACACACTCAAGCGTGCTAGCTTGCACTGTACTTGAAGTGTCTTTAGTGCTGTTTTAGCTACCTTTCTGTAAAAAAAATTCTAAGTTTGTTTCCTGCCTTTCATGTAAATAATCTAGTCCAGATATATATTTGCTGTATCCAAGACTATTTGTAAGCTTCTGAGCCTCCCAAACCTTTCTGTGTTAGATAGAAGCTTTCTAGCTTATCCATGGGAGTGGTAAGCACTAGGTAGCCTATCTACCACAAAAGGAGTGGCTTCCGGCCCAGAAATTGTAGTTTATCGGCCGTTTGGGCAGTTTTTCCATCTCTCACAACTTTCTGGTTTAAAAGCCTGCATTTGCCCTTGTTTCATGACTTTCCTGTAACTAGTCTAGTCCAGATACAGACTTGCTGTATCCAGGACTGTTTGTAAGCTTCTAAGTGGTGCCAAAGTCTGCTCTTCAATTTTTCCCTTAGATCTACTAGTTCTCTCCTCTCCTGCACTTTTACTAGCTTATTAGTCTAGCACTTCACCAGACTTCTTGTAGCAATTACTGTAGCACACAAAGTACTACCAGCACAAAACGTTCTACAAGAAAACAGAGCCAGTACTTATTAATACCACCCCTCCAGGCATGTCTAAAGGTCAGTTTCCTGTGTTTTCTCCTATTAACCTGGTGAACTTGAGCATCCTGAGGCAATGTAGCAACTGCCTCATGTACAACCCTCTCCTCTTACCTCCCAACACTCAGACTTGCGAGAGATGCACTTATATATCCAAACTGGAAACAACACACTCTCCAGCCAAGACAGGAATAGCTGGTCAAGAGGAGAAGGTCAACACTTGCACCACACCACATGGAACACATAGCCCTCCCGAACACATGCCAGCACTGCTTTCACATAAAAACACAAACCACACACCCACTTTCACAGAGACTCTCAATAAAAAAACACAAACCACACACCCACTTTCGCAGAGGCTCTCAATAAAAATCTACCCTAACAGCAGAGACCTCCAAGACAGTAACTCACTCGACCACCACAACACAACACTAATCATGAGACACATAGCTCTCCTAAATAGTGTGCCACTCAACCAAAGCCCCTAAGGCAAAACAGCATGCCCAAGACACTAGTCATAGGTGACTCAATAGTGAGGCACACTGATGTCCCACTCACTAGGTTGAATAAGTAGAAAGCAACAGCCAGCTGCCTGTCAGGTGCCAGATTCTGCCACATAACGCACGCACTCAGGTCCCTCAACAACAGGTACAAATATGACTCAGTCATTGTACATGTGGATGTGAATGACCTGAGACATACCTCCCAGTACTACATGAAGAGAAACATGGAGGAGCTCTCGGATTATGTAGCCCAGGCGGGTATGAACCTAGCCCTGAGCAGCATCCAACCATCACCCATAATGATACCGCAGTACAAGCAGAAAATGATTGAGTTCAACAATTGGCTGAGTTTCTGGTGTCATTCTAAGGGGATCCAGTATCTCTCTGCCTGGGATGACATGATTGACAGACCTTGATGCTTTGTCAGAGATGGCTTGCATCCATCACCCCTGGGCTTCGGGATACTGGCCAAGGCTCTTGCCACCCCTATAGTGCCTTTTTTAGGTGGTGTTCCAAAGACCAAATTACCACCATAACAGCTACAAACAAATGCAATCTGAGGGTCATGCTGCTCAACTCCAGAAGTCTAAATCTCAAAGTGCACTCACTTGAAGCACTCCTTAAAATAGAGAACATCGACATTTGTGCTGTAACAGAGACCTGGTTCAAGGCAGCAGAAAGCACCGCTGCGCTACCAGGCTATAACTCATTCCACAGCTTTCGGCTCCAGGACTTGGACCAAAACTCCAAAAGCAGTGGTGTTTCCATATTCATAAAGGATGCGCACACCTCCAGACTGGTAGCCCAACATAATGCATCAGATATACTTCAGGTGCAGCTAACATTGGGTAAGACAGCAATTCAGGTCGTATCCTGCTATAGATCCCCAACCATGTCCCAAGATTCACACTCTACATTCCTAAGCATCCTGGAGAATATTAGGGTCCAACCTAACACTTTCATACTAGGCAACTTCAACTACCCCTCCATTAACTGGGAAAACTACTCATGTACCAATACACTTGCCCAGTGTTTCCTGGAGTTCATTAAGTCCAATGCCCTGGACCAACTCATTCTTATCTGCACTAAAGGTAGCAACATCCTTGACCTGGTCATTATTAATATGGGCAACTGTTGCTCTACATCAACAGTCAGCTCCTCCCTGGTTAGATCCGACCACAAACTAATCACCTTGGAAATCCACAACCCCCCCCCCCCCCACAAAGGTAACCACCATGAAAAATTTCTTCAAAGCTAACTTTGGGCTCCTAAAAACAGAGGTGGCTAACTTCACGGCACCCAAGCAAATGGAGAATAGTTGCATGACTGCCGAATCATACACCAATGCACTGTACGAACATATTCACAAATGCATGGATCTCACCATACCCAATAGAACCAAGACACTCTCCTCCAAAAAAGGAAGTCAGGCTGGTGGTCCCCTGCCATAAACAAACTCTACAACAGGAGGAGGAAACTGATGTGGAATAAGGTGAAGTCCCAAGACTGGAAAAACTCCCTTATCAGCCTCAACAAAAAGTTGAGATCCCTCATCAAATCTTCTAAAACTAGCTATGAAAACAGAATTGCAGCAGATAGTAAAGACAGCCACAAGGCCTTCTATAGTTATGTAAAGAATCTCCACGGCAATACCCAGATTTGCTTTGAGCTACTGCACAATGGTACCTCCTATACCGAGCCAACAGATATTGCCAATATACTGGCCGACAGATTCAGTGCCAACTCCCCCCCCCCCCAGGGACCAATCACAATACCAGTGGATTGCCAGGCACCCAGTATTATTGCTGCACAGGTTAAAACAGTACTGTCCAAGGCCAAGAATACAGCTTCTATGGGACCTGACAATATCACTGGCTGTGTTCTACATGAACTACAGAGCGAACTGGCACCTCACCTGTCTGCCCTGTTCAATCACAGCCTCAACTCAGGCTTTGTCCCTACTGAATGGTGCATTGCTGCAGTCATCCCTCTCCACAAAGGAGGAGTGACTACAAACCCTGAGAGCTATCCCCCATTAGCCTGATGACTCCAGTATGCAAAGCTATGGAGCGCATCATCATGGACCTAATAAACAAGGATATAGGGAATCTCCACACTCTGGATCTCACACAGTTTGGTTTTGTGAAGGGTAGATCATGCCTGCTCAACTTGGTCGACTTCTTTGAGTCAGTCACTCTACTAGGAAGGGAATAAAAAATGGTAGAGGCAGGTTATTGCAATACTACCACATGCCAAGTAGAATAACTCACTCACCTCTACCATCAACTTCTGGATTACAAATACCATAATGGCAGCAAAAGTAGCGGATGCAATAGAAGTCATCAGCCTTAGCCAGTAGAATGATGACAGGAGTAAACATTTTACATCATTTCATTGGCTCTCACTCAGCTGATGCTGCTGGACAGATGTCTAGAAGTTCTGTTTCTTTTTTTGTTTTTTTTATCCTTCTCATCCTATGTTTCTGTTTCCTCTAATAGACACACACACACACACACACACACACACACACACACACACATATATATATATATATACACACACACACACACACACACACACACACACACACACACACACACACACACAA
The DNA here is from genome assembly GCF_019279795.1 of Protopterus annectens. Lineage (NCBI taxonomy): Eukaryota > Metazoa > Chordata > Ceratodontiformes > Protopteridae > Protopterus > Protopterus annectens. The sequence goes on along the minus strand of NC_056747.1, from coordinate 902,988,522 downwards.
AATGAAAACCAAAATAAACTGCTGAAGCATTTCTTCATTTGACATCTCATCAAAATTCTCTCTTATTTCCTTTTTTGCCCTTGTCAAAACTGATGTCAAACCTAATCCAAAGAGTTTGCTAGGAGGCATGTTTCAATCTCCCTTGCAGCCTGCCAAGTATTTGTGTAAACATTAGCCTGAAATGCTTGACTGCAGTCAAAGTATTTAGAGTCTTTCTTTTTTGTATGAAAAATGTTCTCATGGGAACTAAAACACCAAATTGTAATAAGCACCTTCTTCATACGCCTCTGTAATAATACAGATCAGCTGAGTCATTTTCGTGGCAAGCCTCAGCTTTAACCTCAGAGAATGACTGCAGGTTAGAAAGAAAATATTTATAACACTTTCTCTTTAGCAGTATGGATGTATAGAAATTCTAACTGCGTGAAGCTAACAAGTTGCTCTGAGTGCATTGTGTCTGGAATGAACTGCATGTTTTTGTAGCTCTAAAAGGGCATCATAAAAAATAAAATATTCTGAGTCATATTCATAAGGACTGTTTGGGTATTTTAGATAAAGGTACAAAAATGGCTTTAAAATGTTTTTGCTCACCACTAATCTACTCTTATGTAAGTAAAAATTAGATATGCAATGGTTACGTGCTACTGCATTACCTCCAGAACTTTTGAGGTATCCTCAGAGCCATAAGATATCAGCAATGAAAGATGCAAAAAATAAATACAATTTCAAATTCTTGAGTATGAACATGGCTGACAGCACAGAAGATTAAGGTTCCCCTCAGTTTATGAGGTGCTTCCGTAACCACAGTGTATAGAGATTGATTCTTTCCACCTGCATTTGTCTACTTTGTGACCCGGACTTAGTCATTTAAACAGACAATACTCCTAGGTGAACTCTAACAACGGACATGTATGTCTAATAGGTTTACCTAGTTGTCAAATGTATAAAGTAAACAGCAGTAGTATGCATATCATTTAGCTTGAATGATGGGGAGAGTTTTGGCCACTTGCAAGGGCAGGCTTGTACCTCTGTTTCCACCATAGATTTTTTTTTAGGAATGCTGTGTTCCAGGATTACAGAACACTACTATCATGTGTCCTGCCTTAGTTCAGCAGCGGTATCACTGTCATGGGCATACCACAACCACAGCTGGAACCCTTCATTTCTCTGAAATCAAAGTTTAACCTAGTGCAAGCCTTCCTTGGAAGTAAACATTCCTTCTTCTTTCCAAAATATAAACAGCATGTATACAGGACCAGTCAGATCCATTCTGCTTTCAGGCATCCATCGTTGCCCTGTGCCAACATTTCTTTCACTGGACAAGTCACTAATCTGAAAGGAATGCAGCATCACTGTGTTATAATGAGTCCCCAATTATATGGCTTCTTTTGCATAAAAATTATTTTTGATCTTTGGATGAAGCAAGTCCTGAGTTCATCTTATTGGTAGGTGACATTTCAGCAGCTGATTGTGAAATAATCTGTTAAAAAGGGAGCACAAGTAATCTGAATAATTCCAGTCTTTCTCAAAAACAGTTCTAACTGTATCACTTACAAAGAATGCTGCCTTGTCTGGTGAGTTAATTTGTGGCATTCCATACATAGTGAAATTATCCCTTACGTTTTCAACAGTTGCGTTCAATGTTAGTATTATTGTAGGGAACAACAGTCCATTTCAAATAAACATCCATAATGTCTGGCTATCTTTTATTTCCAAAAACAAAACCAGCAAGCTTAATGTGCAGTCTTTCCATTGGTCATTTTGGATATACCTTCAGGTACAATGGAGTAGTGGCAGAAAGGGCTCTGCTGTTGATGTCATCCTGTAGAATGCTGCTGATTGCTATTGGGTCATTCACAGAATTCATATTCACCCCCACCTATAACTTATTTCTGCACTGTTTATTAATACAAATGATACAAACAAGGTTCTTATTGAAATAATACAATTACTCTAGCTTGTGATGGAAATTTTCTTCTATTAGAAAGGCATTATCACAGTAACAGAGTGGTGATCTACTGAAATCATCTTTATTTCCACAACTTCTACCAGCAATTAAAACAATTTCATGCATGTAAGCTGTCATAAATATGAACTATCTCAGAATTTTTGGAAACATTTATGTTAAAATGTTCATTTCATTGAAAAGCATAGTGGGTAGTTTGAAATCTGTTTGAATTGTAAACCAGTATCTATGTAGTTACAAAACTTTCTAAGAAAAAAACAGTACTGCAAACTTCTCAAAAAGTTTAATGAAACACAAAGCTTTCAAGTCTTACAGACTCTTCTTCAGTGTAGATAAAAACAGTTAGTGAGACTCAATTAAAATAGTTACAGCTAGTCTATCAAAATTCAGAATGAACCACATGGTATCACAATAATAACAATCATAGTATTCAAATGTAAATATAACATTCTATACCTACATATAAATATATAAAATATTATATAAAATATATAAATTAAGTAAAATATGTTTGTCTCTCCTTTAATAAGGGTTTCACACTGTGTATCTGTCCTTGATCACATATCGCCACAATCATAAAAATAAATGCTTGGAGAAAGGATCTTTGCTGAACACGCTTTTGTTGCTTGCTGTTTGAATAAAAAGGCATGCTCCACACAAATGCACATTCACGTTAGGTACATACATTATGCTTCTATTCACTTATGTTTCGTCCTGGGGATAAACATACTACAACACACTATATGTACAGTTAAGCTTGGAAGCAGGCATTTTGCTTAATCTCAGTGGAACTGTATTCATTCCAAGATGCTCCCATAACAGTGTTATATAATCTTTTCCTAGTTTAGAATATGCACAATTTCCACTTTCATAAATTTAATCTGACTTGGAGTCTCCCCATTTGAGGTACAAGAACAAATCTTGTGTGTCTAGACACTTTGAAAAATGATTTGCAATTCAAAACAATATCAGTGAATTCTTAAAGTCACTGTTACAGTCCTAAATCATTTTTTTGTTGTGGGGCTTCTCTTGTTCTACTCCCGTGGAATGCCGCACACCATAAACATGCTTCTTACATATATTTTTAGAGTGCTGTACCTCAGAACAGAAGAAGGACTCCAGGGCAGTGCAACCTCAGACTTAGTATATATATTCATCCTCATTTGCAGTTTTACTTCTGCTGTTGAGAGGGTCACAGTTAGAGTGCACAGAATTCCAAAAGGCATCCCACCTGGAGTTTACTGCAAAGTTCATGTTAGTATGTCTGCAAGTTACTGTTGATTCTTGTTGGCTTAAAATAGAATCCCTTCAGTTTCTCATGGCTATGGCTATTTGCCCTAGTCAAAATGTTTGTGGACTCATAGAGGGGCTCCCAGTGGGAGTGGGTATGCATCAGGGTTCAAATCTGAGCCCATACCTATTGTACTAGGGATGAACTACATCAGAAAATAGATCAGAAGGGACAGAGCAGCACAGCTGATGTATGCAGGTGATGCGGCACTGCAAGAAGGTTCTGAACAAGAACTTTGACAAATTATAGGGAACAAGTAGGCAAAACCTAAGGCACTCTGGATGAAACTGAGTACACCAAAGACAGGGGTCATGATACTAAATGGGAGAAATCAGATGAAGCTGAAAATTATATAGAAGGAAAAACAGTGGAGCAGGTAAATGTTTTAAGTATCTGAGAGGTGTGGTTAAGAAGGAAAAACTGAATGAGGATGAGAAAAGCTAGAATCAGAGATGCTGTAGCTAACCGGCACACAGTCTCAGGAGTAGTATATGACAGAAAAATGCCAAAGAAGTTAAAAGTAAGGTGCACTAAATAATAGCATGACTAGCACTTCTGTATGGTGCAGAAATGTGGGCAGTAAATGCAGACGAGATGAAGAAGCTAGAAGTGCTCCAAATGAAGTACCTGAGAAGGGTATTAGAATGCACACTGCGGGACAGATGAGAAAATGATGACATAACAACAAAAGCAAAAGTAATGTCAATTGCAAAGAAGGTCAAAGAGAACAGATTATGGTGGTTTATATACAGGTGCAAAAATGCAGAAGATGATTAGGTAGAGACAGGCAAAAGACAAGAGGAAATGAGGGCATCCAGCAAATAGCTGGATAGACTGCATGACAGAACAGGCATGACTGTAGAAGATGGTAGGAGACTGGCACTGAAGAGAGGTGGTGACAGTTCATGTGATACCCCAATACCATGAAGAAAAATGGGAAAAGAGGGGTTGCTGATTACCACCATTATGTAGTATGTGATATAAATGCACCCAGTGTTAATATGTCTGGCTGCATTTAATATAATGGACATAAGTAAGAAAACTAGAGACGTGACTGTGGGGATTTGAGTGTGGTGTATGTTTCAGGAGAGGACTGTTCTTGTAAGAAATGGAACACTTCCTGCTCCTGTATAGGAACAGACATTATGAAAGATATTGTATCCCAGTAGTATGATTTCAGAGTTCACCAGGTGGGGCTTTCACCAGGCCTCTGGGAGGGAAAGAATATCAGGTTTGTAGAGAACTGTCCAAACAAGGACAAGACATCTTTTGTTACAGATACTTCCGGAGGTGATATGGCCAGTTTTGGGGCATGTGATGCATCTCAGAAAATATTTTATCGGCTATTAAGGAAAGAGTTTTTGATATCTGGGCCGGAGTTGGCATGGTTATCACTAGAATCAAGTATGCTATTGGGAAAAGTGAGATGTTTGTCTGTATATTCTAAATTGATTGTTTTTTTAGATGATGGCACATTCTGTGAGTAAAGACTTATCATTTTGGTTGGTTAAGTGTGGGGTCAGTAAAATGAGGGGAACATATTAAAGTGGAAGTTTTTGAAGAGTATGTTCGATGTAAGGGAAGTAGTGCATTGTAATGTAGTTTTGAATGGGATACATATCTATGTGTATGGTCTTTGTTCATAGGTGTATGCATATGCAAGGCTAACGACTACTGGGGCCTTTATAAACCTAGCCTTGCAATCCAAATTTATCCCACAAGTTATTGTGCCTTAGAAGTTATTTTAAATGGTGTATGTAAGTTAGGGCATGACTTAATGGCTGCCTCTGTCCATCAGAGACGGGTGTCAGACCAGGGGTGAATTTCTGATTTCCCATCCCACTGTTCCAGATTGTACTTAAATAAGGTTAGGGAAGGGCTCAACTTCACATGAATGGGAAGACTATTCCAGAGAATGAGGATTCTCTGAGATAAATACCTGCCCCTTCAACATGACCGTTTTAAGTTGCAAGCAAAGTTTAAATCCTTAGATCTAGTAGGTCTGGTGCTGTTTGTTTGCTGATATACAAATAGTCCATCAGAGTGGGATCCAAGGATGCCTTATATGTCAGACATAAGTCACCTCTCAACGGTCTGTAGGAAATGAAGTATAGAGATAGGGCTTTGAGGTGATCTGCACAGGACAGTGTATTTATGCCCAGTATTTTTTTTTTTTGTGAGGAACATCTGTGGATGTTCCAGTTGTTGCATGTGCCTGGTAAGGTACATACAGAAAGGGACATTATATTCGGTGATGGGTCTGATGAGGGCTGAGTACAGCATCATGATAACCTCCCTGGACCTATATGCCATGCCTGTACTTATAAGCTTTGTGACATAGAATGATTTTCTAACAACCTTAGACACAAACACACGTTGGTCAATAGGCAGGTTACTGTCTACGAGTCCCCAAATCCCTAAATACTGTGTCTACTTTTAGGGCTGTTTTATCAATGATGTGGTTTCCCTGAGTGGCTGACTTCCCAAAAGATACTATTATGCATTTCTTATCATTGAGTTTTAAGCCATGACTTTGGCAGCAGTCATATGTCAGTTAGACCTTCCTGTAGGATGTTAGTATCTTGTAGGGTTTCAGTGATTGCTCCTAGCTTGTAGTCATCTGCAAACTAGGCAAGCCAGAAGCCTTTGACATTGGCCTTGACTTCTGAAAAATTGATGCCAAAGGTGAGCAGACCCAGCAGAAGAGTCCTGAGGGACTCCACTAGTGACCAACCTCTTTGTAGAGATGGTCTCTCCAATCCTAGCTTCCTGGATCCTGTCTGTGATTCAGCTGGCTAGCCAGTGAGTTACATGAGGGTTTATGCCTAATTCCATGAGTTTGTTTACATTGCCTAAGTGAGGTACTGCATTAAATACCTTAGCTAGGTCAAGGTAGGCAGTATGCACTATTTTGCTCTCATCCATTACCTTCTCAAAAAAGTCCACCACGTTCAGTAGGCACAACCTGCCTTTGACAAAACCAAACTGGGTTGGCGCCAGTATCTGAAGGTTTCCTATATCATTATTAATCATTTCCATGATAATTCTTTCCATGGCTTTGCACATGAGACTAGTCAGACTAATGGCTCTGTAGTGCTCTTGTGCAGAGGGATGACCATTGCAGTCTTCCATTCACATAGCACAAAGCCTGCACAGAGGCTATGGATGAATAATGACACCAGTGACCCTGACAGGTCATATTTCAGGCTATTTAGAAGGCATCCTGGGATATTACTGGGGCCTACTGAAGCTGTATGTTTGACCTTAAACAGTGCATCTAACACCTGCTTTCTGCTGATAGTTGGAGGGATTATGTTAGATGGTGTTTCCTTGGGGGAGGCTGGGAGTGAAAGGAGATAAAGCTGGAGCTGAATTTTTCAGCCAGAAGATTTGCTACATCTCCTGTTTCCATGAACATGGCTCTGTTGAGTGCTGTATTTGTGGTTTCAGATATAGCTAGAGAAGACCTTATGGTGGTCCTTGGTCTGGGACACTATCTTTACCTCAAAATCTGCTTTGTTTGGACTTAATGATACTTCATTGTCTGCTTAGTCTAATGAGAGAGTTTTTATCTTTTTTGTTGTTACACTTCCTAATTTTAGCTATGTTTTTTTTTTCTTTTGTTGTGCAACCTGTTTAATTTTGGATTCCAACAGGATGGTTTGTTTTTGAGTTAGTTTTTGGACTTACTTCTGGTAGGCACATCAGCGTCTATGCAGTCATTGACATGGTTGAACAGCTCTTCTGTGAATAATTCCATATAAGTGCTGTCTGGGTTTGGAGGGGCTTGAAACTTTGATAGGTTATCACTTAATAAAAGGTTGTTTGCCTTGGAGCAGTTTCTGTTACAGGGTTTCCTGGAGTTATAAAATTGACTCTTATTTTAAAGTAAACTGCTTTGTCGTCTGACCTTACCAGAGAAAATGTGGTGGGCAGCTTTCTCCCATATTTGTGAGTACCAGGTCCAACATGTTTTTACCTCTAGCAGGCATCTATTTGGTCCAGAAGTGTTTATATTTACAATGTCTAGGAATCTCTGCACCTGCAAATTTAGGATCATGTAGGATTCATAGTTTATAGAGGGATAATTAAAGTCCCCCATGAATATGGTATTTGGTTGAATGGTAAGTAATTCCAACAGGTCTAAATAAGAGCTGTTGGTTTCATGGGACTTAGAGAGTGATCTACAGCTTGATAGGATATGTTAAGGGACTTTGTCTATAGTAATCTGGACCTGGAAGAACTCCAGTTCATTATCCTGTTTAACCAGCCTAAAGGTATGCTTGTTATTAATGTAGATCGAGACACCTCCACCTTTAGTCCCTGTCTTGCACTGGAGCCTTGTTCTGCTAGGGTACTTTCTGTGGCTTTAAACCATGTCTTGGTAACTGCACAGTTGTCTACATTCTCCAAGGTGAAGAAAGGTTGGAAGGAGTGGATCTTCTTGTTTAAAGTCGTGGCATCAAGCAGTTACATATTTAGATTTCCTTGGGCAGATTTTCTATGTTGGAAGGTTTGTCAATATGGTATTGTCTAAAAAAGGGAAGACAATGTTTTAGCCAATATTGGAAAGCCTAGATGGGACAGGTGCAATCCTTGGCAAAGCAACATGGTTTGTTAATCGTGTTCTCCCATACTGACACATACTGTAACCCTCAAAAATGACACCAAACCTAAGTCAGTTATTAAAGTCAGTTATCTTCTGTTTGTATTGTGGCATCATCCTTTATAAAAGTACAATTCTGGTCAATGCTTGGCACATGACAGCCTGTGACACACAGCCTGAGAGCTCCACAATGTCTCTGTTCATATATTCTAGGGAGGTATGTCTCAGGTCATTTGCACCTACATGGACTGTGACTGAATCATACTGGTACCTGTGGTGTGAAGACTTGAGTGCATACATAACTTGGTGGATCTTGGCCCCTGATAGGCAACTGACAGTTATTTTCTTCTTGTTCAGCCTGGTGAGTGGGGCAGCAGTATGTTGTACAATGGAGTCCCCAATGATTAGAGCCCTGGGTTGTGTATTAGCTTGCCTTCTGGTCTTGGTTAGTATGCATAGCTTGCCTTATGGTCTTAGTTGAGGCTCCTCTGGCTGTGGCTGTATGTGCATTGTTAAGTGATGTTTCTGTTGAGTGCTTTCAGGTTGTTTGAAGATATTTTTGCAGATGAATGTCTGGAAGGTCTTTGGGGTTTCAGAAGATTGCACTTAAGTGTCTCAACATAACTAGGTCTATGTGTGGGGTGTGTACTATTTGTGGTGGGTGTAGCACGTGTGTTTCTGACAACCAGATTGTTTTTGAGTATATGCAATCATTTTCCTTCCAGAGACATTGTGTGTATACATCTCTAGCACACTATATTTGTTTCTTTGAGGATTACATGGTTGCCACTGAACATTATACAATTGTTGCATTATCTCAATGTATCCATATCCACCAAACTTGCTATGGAGAAATTGGGAAAGTGCATATCCATGATATCAGGCCCTTTACTGTGAGAGCCACAAGGTTGTGGTGCATGAGGGGTTAATAGTGGGCTGACTAAGGGTGCTTTTGGAGCTTGAGACTAGACTAGGCTATATATTACTAAATTCAAGGTGCAGTTCTCTTCAGCATGCAAACTAGCTGCTCTGTGCTACTCAGTGTGCAAGTGCTACACTCACTGAGTTAATAGTATTGTTTCTGAGGTGGTTTTATATGGAAAATGTGGTTTCTAGGTGTCTCTGCCTATACTAGGCACTACTAACTACCACTGATTGATGGGCAGTGGTGCACAAATGCTCCAAAGTTATTCAGGCACTTAAAACATGGGAAACTTGCTTCTAAGTTGTCTGGCTTATAAAACGACTACACTTACAGCTTTCTTATGTGCCTCCTAATTCAGACAGACCAGGCCATCACCTACTGCCACTAGATGGACTACCCCAGCTCTCTTAATGTAAAACCGCAAAAAAGATTGCTTGGGAGTCTCATGCTACCACAAAACAACTCAAACAAATTACCTGGAAAAGGAGTTTTCAAGTATTAGGGACCTTTAAAACGACTGAAGCAAAATAAAGCGGTAGCATTCTAGGACAGTTAACTGAAGAGGAAAATAAAAAAATAAATAAAGCTCTTATCAGCCAAGAATAGAGCATATTAATTCCGGACTCTCTCAGAATCTGGGTAGGATGCCAAGAGGATGGGAGTTCTGGGAAAATGAGCATGAGACAATGTGTAGTAAAGGAGGTTTAGTCAAGAGCAATACGTGGTGGAGGGTGGGCACTCAGTATTGTGGATCCATGGAAACAATGGGTGGGAAGAATGCTTAAATATCTTACACAACAGACAATAGCAATGAATGGGGGCAGGGAGGGGCTTTTAAAGTCATATTACCATAAAGGGAGGAGGCTAGAGACAGACCCTTTTAAAAGCACAACAAGAAAAGGGTATGAAGACTGGGAAAATTTCAAGCTGCAAGAAGACGGTTAGCTAGAGAAGGATCTAATGAAACAAAGCGAATATGAGGTCTCTAGTCCTTTCTGAGCTACAGGTCAATTACCTCAGGTAGGTTAAAATTTCAGAAACTTTAGCTTAATGTTTCAATGAGAGGTGGGGCAGACGCAAAGAACAGGGAACAGAAAGGCAATGGAATGCAACTTTAAGCAGTTAAATGATAAGTAGAACGTAACAGTCTAGCAGCAAAACTGGAAGACTAACACTAAGAGGATTATATTCTGAATGGAAAGAAAACTGTGCGATGAAAGAATTGTTAATATTAAGAAATGTGAGTAAACTAAATATATGTGGAACACTATAAAGCTATACAGGGAAACACATATGAACCGTGTAGGTACTGTATGGTAGAGCTAAGGAAGGACTAATGTGTTAAGTTAGAGAAGTAGAGGTTTTGTGTGATGTGATCATAGGCCTGTGGGAAACTATAAAGGTAATGTTTATTGAGCATGGTGAGATAAAAACAAACCTTGAGAGGTAACATTTTGGTGGGTCTTCATTTCCATGAAAACATGATTTCCAACATACTCACCTGCACAAAATTGATCCAAACCAATTATCAGTTCAATACCATTATGTACATTCTGTACTTACAAAATTTATCAGTAATTGTAGGTAAAGCTGTGTGAAGAAACTGCCATTAGAGGGCATGCGTAACTTATATTAATATGTCTGATAAATCAAATATAAGCATCAACAAGGGGTAAGGCAAATGAGAAATGGTGTGGAAATAACTAATCCACAGTGAACGGGGACGCTACAAACAATTAAAGGAGATGTGGTAATATTTTTTTACATTAACAAACCATAAAAGCAGGTTCTACAAAGTATTTGCAATTGTAATAATTGACAACATGAACAATTACTGCACTTCATATTAGGTATATCAATACAGGCTAACACTGTTGTACAGAGCTTTATAATTAAACACTGTTATTTAGCCTTAAATCTGATAGAAAGTAATCTGAATTACTACTAAGACTCATTTTATGTTCCTGATCTTTTTGTCTGTCAGTAAATGAACTGCAGACACAGCTTATTTGTGTATATTTCTTTAGTTAGGGTATTGGAGTATGCCTTAACATGGAGAAAAATTGTGTGCATTGTACTAAAACACCAGATTGTGCATCCATATCATAGATGATGATGAACAGGTGGGAAGGGGTGCTTCAAACAGGCCTGATTATATCAAGTGAGAATCTGGGGAGGGACCTTGTTCCCAGGCCCAGATTATTCATTTGCAGCAGCCACAAGTAGTCCACAGAATAATGACACCTCACCCAAAAGGGTCCTTTCCAGAAAATGTGTTACAAACAATTTCCTGTTAGTGTTTAGCTACAAATGTTAACCCAAAATAGACTGGTAGGCTCAATCTATCTCATTCTGGTATGGGGTTCAGTACAAAAATATGTACTCATCTCTTTTTAAATTTTCATGGCATCTCCAACATCTATTATCACTTTCTGGATGTACAAAAACAGTAGATTATAAAATGTACAGGAAATTGCTCTTTGAGAGTCTAAGGTTTAAAGAGGAGGAGAAGAAAGACAGACTGATAACAACGTATCCCCATCTAAAGTTGAGAGATCACATTGTGCTGCTTGATTGATCCAGAATTTTTAGGATGTAGAGTGCAGTCTATCAGGGTGGCCCCGGTGGTGCAGCAGTTAGTGTTGTCGCCTCACAGCAAGAGGTTCTCTGGTTCGATTCTTGGCTGGGGTGTCTTCTGTGTGGAGTCTGCATGTCCTCCCTGTGGTTGTGTGGGTTTCCTCCGTGTGCTCCGGTTTCCTCCCACATCCCAAAGACATGCTGTAGGTGGAGAATTGGCCCTAGGTGTTAGTGCGTGCATGTGTGTGTGCCTTCCGTGGAAGGTTGGGCGCCGGGCTGGCAACTCAACACCATAAAAACTCTACTGCCAATCACGAATGGACAGGTGATCCGCTGTGGCAACCCCTAACCGGAAAAAGCCGAAAGAAGAAGAAGAAAAGTGCAGTCTATCACTACTGATCACAAAGCAGAAATCATTCATCCCTAAACTGCATCTCTAATCACACTAGAACAGTTTCATTGGTACAAACCAATAATAGTCTATTTACTAGAAAAAGGAAATCAAAATCTAAACCAACTATATAAGAAGTAGTGAATATAGTAACAGAGATAAAACAACTGGAACTGAGATCTTTAGAAAAGGGTAGGACGTGGAGCAAACTACATAGTAAGAATGGGAATTGTGGAAACAATACATACAGAGGAATGAGGTTTAAAAGAAAGCAGGACTTGAGCTATGTAATATTTGACTGAAATGATTGGGTAGATTATAAGTGATGTATAATGTTTGCAACTGGGATTGTGTCAGAATGATTTGTAAGGTAAAATGCTTGCAACTAGGATTGTGTTGGTGTGGTTTGTTTTCATTTATATGGATGTAGGATTGCCTGTGTCATAAGTGATGGTTTAATAAAGACGTTTCTTGTTTAAAAAAAAGAGGCAGGAATTGAATAATTTATGTAATGTTTCTTGGGTTATATGGTATATAGCAATATATGTGAAGTATAATGTTTGTTAATGTTAATTTGTTAAAACAGTTTTATTACTTTTGCATAAATGTAAATTTGCCTGTGTCACAAGTGATAATTCAATAAAGGTATTTAAAAAAATAATTAATAGTCTGTTTTCCTCTCCTGTGAGTAATGTTGGCTCAGTCCTTCTGCACCCAAGATGACATGCTTCAGAAGGCCAGACAAGCTCCTAATTGTAAAGCAAAGGTCACACTACCTTCTGAAAGGCCCAATACTTTAACTTAATCTACCAGATGAAACCATCTCTCCAGTCCCTGTTCTTCTGATATTTGAAGTTATGTGCAAATCAAATGCTCTTTTAAGTTCAGATAACCAAAATAACTTCCCATCAAAGGATGCTTTTTCTCAGGGTTCTTTAAAACAGTTTCCCTACTCTTAGTCCAGTTTAATCGGCATAATGTTACAACTCATCAGGTCTGAAACTCACCACCCACTGAGATCACTGCCAACATGATTTCTATTAGAAAACTAGCAGTGACTTAAAGTTTTAGGACTTCTAATTTTTTCTCCTCAGTTTTGCAACTGTGGAGTTAGTGTACTTATGTAAGAAGATATGGGGTACAGGAACTTACTTCCCATCAACAAGATGCTTTTTTACCTGCTTTAAGATTAAACCCAGATGTAAGATGTAGTGAAAATTGTAAAAATGTAGTCCCCAGCATTCATAATGGTATTTCTAGTATCTGGGAAGTTCCCCAATGACTTCCTAATTTACTTCTGATACCCATTTAAAAATTTCCTTCATTAAATCTTTGAATATCCACTTTATAATTTTTCTCATTACCATCTGAGTTCCAGCACCTTCTGTCTGACAGTGTACTTTTTAGCCATGTATAAGGGGAAGATAATATAAGAGGTAAGCAAGTACATATTTTTGGAAATTGGATGCCTGTCTTACTGTAGCACGCAATATTATCCTTGTTTCAAAGAATCCCTGAGACAGTGTAGAAGGGATTGCCTCCATTTTTAACTAACCCATAAAATATTAAGCAGGGCTTTGGATACATGAGTTTGTGGGTCAGGGACACTTTCAGCATGGCTAGTTTTTGTTCCAGTGACCACCAGTGGTAGGATCAATGCTGTAGATTCTTCTACAGTTAGATCCCAACACTATCTTCCACTATTAGCCTTTTTATTTTGAAGTTATCCAAATGTCATTCTCTAAATATGTTACACCTTTGGGTGCCAGGCCTATCAGTAATATGTGATTCCTGTGTTTTGTAATTAAAGCCTGGGATTGCAACTCTTATATGATTGCATTTATGAGCTGGTCACATAACTGTCGCATTTCATGGAAGCTTCACATTTCCTAACGCAGTCTACCTGTAAGTCAGTCTTGACCTCATTTTCTGGGAATTAATTTACATATTTTACCTGTGTGTTAGTCTGGTTCACTTTATTAAAGCTGATCTCACCAAACTCATTAAGTAGTTCTTTGAATACTTCTGCTCTGTCTTCCAATGCCCAAGATACAGTAATCATCAAATCATCTACATTTATCCCTCTCATGGCCAAATTACATAGGTCATACCTTACCTTTAAACAAGTTCAGAGATTGTGAGCAAATAGCTCCATGGTTAATATCAATAAAATTGGTGACAAGGCGCATTCTTGTCTAGTGCCATATTTTAGGAAGTGAGTATCCAAAATGTCTGCCTCATACTTCATGCTACATTGTGTGGCCTCATAAAGTCTCTTTATTCTGAATATAAAGGTTTGGAGGAAGCTGAAGTCTTAGACTTATATGAAGATCTGTTCTATGAAGGTGCAATCAGATCCTCTTTTACTGTTATTCCCAGTGTTATCAGTGGGATACCTCTATAATTACTGACAGCATTCACCCCTAACATGTACGAAATACAACCTCTCATTTGACGTTTCATAGTTTTTGGGTCCTTGCATACAGGCGTTGAGATGTCAAGGTATACAGACTCCACAACATTATACATATGCTTCTTATCACCTATCCAGTCAGTCAGTTTTACTTTAAATACTTTGATTTCTTAGAGATATCACAGCTGTAATGGCAACTTATTCCATAGTCTACATTATGGGCTGCGTATAATAGCTATTCCTCTTTGTTGTATGGTGTATTTTATGTCTGTAAGCTTTCTGGTTCTTGTAAACCTCCAACTGTAGCAGTGTTCTCACAGCATCAACAATAAATACTTACGTTCTTTGCATAAATTACCATGAAACAGTATATAACTAACACTGTAAATGTCCATTGTACTTATCGCTCACTGTGCATTTTACACTGAAGCTTAGGCAGGGCCATGGTCATCTATTCTGGCAACTTGTGTCATTCCTTGATCTGGCCTCTCGTACTTAAGGACCAAAGAAAACTCTTTAAACTGTAGCAACCAGCTTGCTATACATTTTAGTACAAATGAAGCACTAAAGAGTTTCAGCTGTGATGCCTCTAAGGAACTGCACTGATCAGCATCTGCCAATCACACCCCCTAACACTTTGAGACGGGGAGGTTGCCCCTTTTGCCCCATCCTAGATATGCCTCTGAGTTGATGGGCTGTATCTTGTAACTTTTCTCTGTATGGATTCCAGTGTGATTATCTGTGTCTGAGGTAATGTGCAGAAAGTTGTATTGCACCATGTGAAAAGCATTATCATGTTTTCATTAAGTATAGACAGCAATGCTGACTCTTTAGTAGCTTTTGACATAAGTAATAACCATAATCCCCAAGTCTCTTATTAAGAAGATTTTCTTCAGGCATTCACTATCAAGCATTGGTCATTTCTTAAGTTTATATTTATCAAAGACCACATCCTTGCACTTTTTTAAGCTACATTTTAAACCTTGGTTTTTGGTCCAGTTATTTGAGAAAATTCCAAATTAATTAATATAGGCCCCAGCCAGAGTTTTGAGGCTCTCTCACACATACATTTATCTAAAAGAGTTCTAAAAACAGATACATTTTCAATTCTTCCAGGTATGAATCTTGAATGATCTGTATGGCTTAAGAACAGGAGGTAAGTGCATCGATTCCTGGCCCTTAGAATACTGAGTTTGCAATCAATATTAAGCATGATATCAGCTGTAATATTTGTGCATGCCTGATTCTTATCTGGGCCTGGGCAGCACTGACACTAGGGCATTTCTGCAAGATATAGGGCAATTGTATACACCATTTTTGTGCATATTCACTACTACTAAGAACATGCCAAGCACTGAGAAAAGAAAAGTTTTATATATTTCATCCACAAGGCTGTTAGGAACTACAGTTTTCCCAAGGCCTCGAAGTCTGTTGTTAGCTCCTCCATACGGAATGTATCAACTAAATGCCTAGCTTCCTCATTAACTAGGTTCATGGAGAGAGCTTCCCTCATATATGTTTCTACTTGTTCAATGCTCTCACACTCTCAGGATGTGTTTACTATTGATAAGTGATCAAAGTAAAATTTAGAGTCATCAGTCTGCCCACTACATTTCTTGGAAATGTGAGAGTAAAATCTAGAAGAACACAGGGAGGGCATGTAGACTTCGTCGAGAAAGCACTCAGCCAGGAACTGAACCGAGAACCTTTTGCTGTAAGGCAACAGTACCCTTGACTGCACCACTATGCCATCCTCAAGCTCCTCAAATTATTGTTTTGCCATTCAAGTGGAAAATTGGAAAACCAAGGCATTTTTTCCCCTTTCTTTCTTAACAGACACCATAATTTTGCCTTTAAGTGTCATTTTCAGTTATATTATACTCTGTGTACAGTGAACTCTTTCTCTGCACATTGAATAACTGCATTTATTTTTATTTGTTCTCCTGAAATCAGAATTTGTTGGTAAACAATTTAGAACTGTGCTTGAAAATTAACAAGAAGTATTGCCTTTTGTCAGAAGAGATTAGTCACTTTTTACTAAAGATCCAATTTTATCCCTTTGCCATTTAGTTTGCAGTTTCATGCTACAAATATAAGAGTCCAGGTAATAATTTATCTCCCAATATTCACCTTCCTGCAAGATATCATGGACTTTTTGGCTTCCTCTGTAAAATGGTATGTACAACACGTACATTTTGCAAATGTAAAGATGTCCAACATGTGTTGTGACGCAGAGATACTTGTCCCAGTCCCCTTTAATAAACACACATCACACCAAATGACGTTTGATGACCTTTATTAAAATTCCATAAATATAACTTTTTGACCAACTAATATTTTCATTTATTAATCACAACATAAATATCGATATAACTGTTGTCTTAGGGCAGCATCCATACCTCCACTCACTTACTTTACTTATGAAGTAGCATCCCACCACTCACTTCATATACCATTTATTGAATTACACATCCAACCAAATAAGTTAAAAAGAGTGTTACCTTACTCATCCTGCCCCAGTAAGCAGCATCCATACCTCCACTCACTTACTTTACTTATGAAGTAGCATCCCACCACTCACTTCATATACCATTTATTGAATTACACATCCAACCAAATAAGTTAAAAACAGTGTGACCTTACTCATCCTGACCCAGTAAGCAGTGTCCATACCTCCACTCACTTAATTTATTTATGAAGCAGCACCCATCAATTCACTTCATATACCATTTATTGAACTACACCTCCAACCAAATAAGCAGCGTCCTTACCTCCACTCACTTATATTTACCACTTATTGAATTAAACATCCAAACTAATAAGCAGTGTCCTTACCTCCGCTTATATTTACCAGTTATTGAATTAAATATCCAAACTAATAAGCAGCGTCCTTACCTCCACTCACTTATATTTACCACTTATTGAATTAAACATCCAAACTAATAAGCAGCGTCCTTACCTCCACTCGCTTATATTTACCACTTACTGAATTACACCTCCAACCAAATCAGCAGCGTCCTTACCTCCGCTCACTTATATTTACCATTTATTGAATTACACCTCCAACCAAATAAGCAGCGTCCTTACCTCCACTCACTTATATTTACCACTTATTGAATTAAACATCCAAACTAATAAGCAGCGTCCTTACCTCTACTCACTTATATTTACCACTTAATGAATTAAACACCCAAACTAATAAGCAGCGTCCTTACCTCCACTCATTTATATTTACCACTTACTGAATTAAACATCCAAAGTAATAAGCAGCGTCCTTACCTCCACTCACTTATATTTACCACTTATTGAATTAAACATCCAAACTAATAAGCAGTGTCCTTACCTCCGCTCACTTATATTTACCATTTATTGAATTAAACATCCAAACTAATAAGCAGCGTCCTTACCTCCGCTCACTTATATTTACCATTTATTGAATTAAACATCCAAACTAATAAGCAGCGTCCTTACCTCCACTCACTTATATTTACCACTTATTGAATTAAATATCCAAACTAATAAGCAGCGTCCCTACCTCCGCTCGCTTATATTTACCACTTATTGAATTAAACATCCAAACTAATAAGCAGCGTCCTTACCTCCACTCACTTATATTTACCACTTATTGAATTAAACATCCAAACTAATAAGCAGCGTCCTTACCTCTGCTCACTTATATTTACCATTTATTGAATTAAACATCCAAACTAATAAGCAGCGTCCTTACCTCCACTCACTTATATTTACCACTTATTGAATTAAACATCCAAACTAATAAGCAGCGTCCTTACCTCCACTCACTTATATTTACCACTTATTGAATTAAACATCCAAACTAATAAGCAGCATCCTTACCTCCACTCGCTTATATTTACCACTTATTGAATTAAACATCCAAACTAATAAGCAGCGTCCTTACCTCCGCTCGCTTATATTTACCACTTATTGAATTAAACATCCAAACTAATAAGCAGCGTCCTTACCTCCACTCACTTATATTTACCACTTATTGAATTAAACATCCAAACTAATAAGCAGCGTCCTTACCTCCACTCACTTATATTTACCACTTATTGAATTAAACATCCAAACTAATAAGCAGCGTCCTTACCTCCGCTCACTTATATTTACCACTTATTGAATTAAACATCCAAACTAATAAGCAGCGTCCTTACCTCCGCTCGCTTATATTTACCACTTATTGAATTAAACATCCAAACTAATAAGCAGCGCTCTTACCTCCACTAACTTATATTTACCACTTATTGAATTAAACATCCAAACTAATAAGCAGCGTCCTTACCTCCACTCACTTATATTTACCACTTATTGAATTAAACATCCAAACTAATAAGCAGCGTCCTTACCTCTGCTCACTTATATTTACCACTTACTGAATTACACTTCCAAACAAATAAGCAGCGTCCTTACCTCTGCTCACTTATATTTACCATTTATTGAATTATACCTCCAACCAAATAAGCAGCGTCCTTACCTCCACTCACTTATATTCACCACTTATTGAATTAAACATCCAAACTAATAAGCAGCGTCCTTACCTCCGCTCACTTATATTTACCACTTATTGAATTAAACATCCAAACTAATAAGCAGCGTCCTTACCTCCACTCACTTATATTTACCACTTATTGAATTAAACATCCAAACTAATAAGCAGCGTCCTTACCTCCACTCACTTATATTTACCACTTATTGAATTAAACATCCAAACTAATAAGCAGCGTCCTTACCTCCACTCACTTATATTTACCACTTATTGAATTAAACATCCAAACTAATAAGCAGCGTCCTTACCTTCACTCACTTATATTTACCACTTATTGAATTAAACATCCAAACTAATAAGCAGCGTCCTTACTACCACTCACTTATATTTACCACTTATTGAATTAAACATCCAAACTAATAAGCAGTGTCCTTACCTCCACTCACTTATATTTACCACTTACTGAATTAAACATCCAAACTAATAAGCAGCGTCCTTACCTCCACTCACTTATATTTACCACTTATTGAATTAATAAACATCCAAACTAATAAGCAGCGTCCTTACCTCCGCTCACTTATATTTACCACTTATTGAATTAAACATCCAAACTAATAAGCAGCATCCTTACCTCCGCTCACTTATATTTACCACTTATTGAATTAAACATCCAAACTAATAAGCAGTGTCCTTACCTCCACTCACTTATATTTACCACTTATTGAATTAAACATCCAAACTAATAAGCAGCGTCCTTACCTCCACTCACTTATATTTACCACTTATTGAATTAAACATCCAAACTAATAAGCAGCGTCCTTACCTCCGCTCGCTTATATTTACCACTTATTGAATTAAACATCCAAACTAACAAGCAGCATCCTTACCTCAGCTCGCTTATATTTACCACTTATTGAATTAAACATCCAAACTAATAAGCGTCCTTACCTCCACTCACTTATATTTACCACTTATTGAATTAAACATCCAAACTAATAAGCAGCATCCTTACCTCCGCTCGCTTATATTTACCACTTATTGAATTAAACATCCAAACTAATAAGCAGCGTCCTTACCTCCGCTCACTTATATTTACCAATTATTGAATTAAACATCCAAACTAATAAGCAGCATCCTTACCTCCGCTCGCTTATATTTACCACTTATTGAATTAAACATCCAAACTAATAAGCAACGTCTTTACCTCCACTCACTTATATTTACCACTTATTGAATTAAACATCCAAACTAATAAGCAGCGTCCTTACTCCGCTCACTTATATTTATCACTTATTGAATTAAACATCCAAACTAATAAGCAGAGTCCTTACCTCCGCTCACTTATATTTACCACTTATTGAATTAAACATCCAAACTAATAAGCAGCGTCCTTACCTCCGCTCGCTTATATTTACCACTTATTGAATTAAACATCCAAACTAATAAGCAGCGTCCTTACCTCCGCTTGCTTATTTATCAAGCAGTCTCCAACTGCTCACTTTTTTTCACAACTCATTGAAAGAAATATCCAACACCAGAGGGGGAACAGAACAGGGCAAGCCTATCACAAGCCTGTCCCTCTTCTCCACCCTACCCAGACTGATAATATAACCACAATCCCCACCAATCCACCATCTTTTAATTCCTTAAAAGACATGCAGGTTGAAGTGCCAAAATTATTCAGCAAAGCTCTGTTTTGGTTTTATATGTAATTTCATGTCCAGGTTTTGGTGATAAATTAAAAACAAACTTGTGAAGTATTTGGAGCTCTTGGGTATCATGTGTACCTGTTTATACTAGCACTTCTATTTGGCTAGTTCTAATGCAAGCTTTTGTTTTCTGAAAGCAGATTCTTGTGTCTAACAGTGTAGTACATTCAACACAAAATCCTTTCTTTTAGTAATTGTGCAAATGCCTCATTAAACCGATAGTATTTAATAACTCTATATAATTAAACCATATATGCTGAAATACTTTAATTTCTTTGTTTGTATATTTGTTTCTTTGTTCTTTTGTGTTTTATTTAACATGAATATTTCTACAGTTAAGGGCTTTGGGTGCATATGGACTTGTAAAATTAACTAGGTCAGTGAATTGATTCAAATGGCAAGATTTCTGCCACTAACCAGGGTTATAAAATTCACATTCATTAATACAAAAAACATTTAGCTACAAAATACAGATATTCAAACTAATGCATAAAGTCTAGGTGTATAAATAAGCTATGTTTTAAAGCAATGATTTGTCATTTACCTTTTAAATAATTCCAGGTGATATATGTCTTGTATAGCTCTTTCATGGAAAGTGAACTATGAATGTTATAATATTCCTACTCCTGGATATCATTCTAGGTGGTGGAATCCTGATCAGAGATTCAGCTTGCTAGAAACCTTTGCACAGTTCATATCTAAAATGATGTCATCTATAGTGAGTATTAAATATCTCTCTCTAAGGAAAACTGGGCTGATGATCCACGTGTCTGCATAAATCCAAATGTAGATTAACAACTGGAGACCCTAGGGTACAGGACAGCAAACCTTTCAATGATGACTACATCTTCTAGCTTGTGTAGTTTATTTTCTATGTTCAGTCTTATATGGAAAGATAACTCTTCTGTGTGTCTGACACAGAGATATCACTGTATTGCCTATGTGTAATATAACATAGGAATTCTTAATTTCTTTAATAATTTTAAAAATTACTACCATGTACCCCCTCTTCTGCCTTGTTGAATACATTTAAAAACGTGTTTTCCTGAGCCGTTTTCATTGACCCTCAAAACTTTAAAACTGTTAGTCATTTAGCTGTGTGTTCAGTTCACGAATAGTCTCTCATATTTTTTTTGTGTAATTATCAGTTATTAAGTACTTTAAGTGTTGTTTTCTCATACTGGGGAAAATTGTTCTACAATTTGATTAACTAGATTAGTGTGTGTGTGTGTGTGTGTGTGTGTGTGTGTGTGTGTGTGTGTGTGTGTGTGTGTGTGTGTGTGTGTGTGTGTGTGTGTGTGTGTGTGTGTGTGTGTGTGCGTGTGCGTGTGTGTGTGTGTGTGTAAAAACTTTCTATACTTGTAGTGCTGTAGACAAAAGGTCCCTGAAGCTTTTCATTCAAAGTGTATATTTTCATCTTGGAACACTTTATGATACTGATAATCGTGAAAACTAACAGATTTAGCAAAACAATTAAAACATGGATATTTTGAGATTTGAAATGCTTTCTGTAACAAAAGGTAAGGAAATTAAAAAAAGAAACTATGGAAAAAGGAATGAGACAAAATTAAAAACAATGAAAAAGAAATCAGAGTCAGGATCTTCAAATATCACTATGAAATAAGAAGCATAAAGAGATATACACTAAAAAGGAGGAACTACAAATCAGAATTGTAAACAGCTTATGTTACTTCCTTTTCCAAATGTAATATACTTCAAAGGCTGCCACCACACATACAGGTGAAAAAGCATTAATACCTGTATCAGTTACAAGGGGGAAGAATCTACTTCAAGAATGAAGGCTCTGGATGAGCCATTGACTATAAGAGAGAAAGTCACGTTTAGAGTAGATTCTGTTTCAGAATGGACTATAATATCATCAGATAAATCAATGAAAGAAAGTCCCTCATTTTTTCATAAAACTTCCATGAGGAATAATATGGTTCTACAGTGTTTTCTATTTGTTTTCTCAGCCAGCTGTTCACAATTGTATGAATCAACAGAAGTATGATTTACACCCAGGTGCCAGCGTTTGATTGGCACTTCCTCTTGTGCAAAACAGTGGTAAACAGCAATGTTACTCCAGTGAGTGCTGGATCACTGCAGGTCCTTCAGTGAAGGTTTGTCTCACTACCTTTGGAAGTCCCTTAGATTTTATTTTCCTTGTAATTATATCCTTTAAGAAAATGCTAAGCATCATCTGAAGATGTGGCAGTTTATATGAAGTAACCTGAGACATCTTTGGGCATGAATGCTGACTATGATGAGTGTTGTGACCATTGTTACTATATATGCACAACATAGAAACTATTATGCAATGCATGTGAATACAGAATCAATCTGTTTAGAGAACAACTCCGTAAATGAATGCATGTAAATAGCCAATTCAAAGAAAACATACTGATTTCAGCAGCTTATGTAAAAAAAAAAAAAAGACCACAAAATATAATGTAAAGCACCATGCCTCACAACAAAAAAAGTAATGTATAACGCAGTGAGTGTAACTGGCTCATTACTTCCCTAACTTCAAGCAGTGATTTTGTTTTCAATCAGTTCTTGCCAGTGGTGAGAATCAAACCCTGCACCTTGTGCTTGAAAGGCATACATCTTAACCACTGCACCATTAGCTTTTGCATGCCCATTAGTCAGAAGTCTGTGATTGTTTCTAGATTTAAAAAAATATTATAAGCCTTATATGATATCCCATTTTCCTTTTGTGTGCATAGTTAGACACAAAAGAAGTCAATTTATGAAGGCTTGTTGTGTACAGAAAGGATTACAGCATTATATGGACAAGCAAGAAATACCAAAGTGAAGACAACTGTGTATGCAATAAAAAGGGAATATCATTTTTTATCCCTAACAAACTTTAAAGTATTTTCTATCCAGTGTGCTTCCTGAGTGTTAATGGGTACATTGACAATACTTCATTTTTTCTAGTGTATTTCTTTAATTAAATTAAATTTAATTTAAATTCATAAAACAAAACTGGAAAGAAGTATGCCCACACTGCCACTTACAAAGCATGCTAGTAAGCAACTATGAAAAACAACCACAAAATTACGATAAAAACCTATAATGCCTTACAGGGTCCATTATCTGCTGTGTAGAAGTACTGCCCACATGTATTTATTTATTTTTTGTTTTTAAAATAATTAATGTTTACTTAACACTGTGTACAAAATGAGACAAACTTTATAGAATGTAAAATACACAGATTAAAAGGAGCTATGCTACCAGTCATCATTGTTCCATTACATAATAAAATCCTATGTTTTTTTTTTCATATAACAATAGCATATCTTACAAAGTATTTTAAAAACCCTCCACTATAACACTACATAATAAATTCCTAAAATGTTTTTCTCTATACAATTAATATAACTCGGAAAACATTTTACAAACTCATAATAAGACAAGTCTATTTTAAAAGCAATTTAAGGCACTCAAGGGTATAGGTTGAGGATGTATGATAATCAGATGCCAAGATGGGAAAGGACACCTGTCTTTTGGCTTCATTGCCTTATGTTTGTGATTATCACACAACAATCAACACCCTTTCATGTATAATGCTTTCATAATGTATCAAAATGGAGAAAGGTTTTATCGTTTTGGAGTTCATGTTTGAATTTCACAAGAGCACCTCACACACTATATTACTTCAACATATAGAGTAACATGAGTGTTTGTACATTTAACAATACAGTGGGAGCAAGTATTTAATGTGTTATATACAAAGGGAGTGTTCCTTATAATGCATGCTCCTTAACCTATGTATTATAAATAATCCAAGGTAACTAACTATGGGTTGACACTGATGCATTAGTAAGTCTGTGGAGTTATTTACAGACAGTCTTTACTACTGAACCAAATGTTAATAGTTCATTGTTTTGCTTAATGAAATGTTTACAGTAATCATTATATAGTTCAAAATACTATTCATTGCATAACTGTGGCTTCCTCTTGTGTTTAGAGGAGTGTAACTGTACCCTAGCAGGGTTGGTCTCAGGCATCTATATAAGCAAATCCGGAGAATTCTAATCCATAACGAAGCCTTTATATAGGGCTCTGCAATTTATTTGAGAAAGACATCTAGTTTGGATGAAATGAAATTGTTTTCCATCTTTGTTGCTTTCTGTCATTGCTGGTATAACGTTGCAGTCTGGCACTAACCTTATTTGGAGGTGTGTGCATGTGTTCTATTTTTGTTGGTGTAATGCTGTGGTCTGGCACTCACCTGGAGTAATTTCTTTGAACTAACATTCATTGTCATTATGTCACCATAAAAACAAATGTTGCTTTTGTGTGTGCTTACAGTTACATTGCCAGCAGTACACTCAACCATGCCCTGTGATAGTTCAGTATAACCTTATGAAGCTGTGTCATTAGACATTGCTCTTAAGTGCATAATCTAACATTAGATCTTCCTTAAACTGCACTTTGTTTCATATATTTTCATCATGCATTCCACACATAGGAGCATGTCTCTTAATATTTCAGCTGGTCTCCTATGAACTGACCAAATTTTATCAGACTTCTGTACTATCGCACAATGAGATATATCTTCTTTTTTTCCTTTGATTCCTTTTATACATGTTATATCTCTCCAATTAATATCTTAGAGTTGTGTGGTTACAAAATATATGTAGACACTTTAAACTTATTTGATATGGGCTTCTTTCCTGACATCAGATTGTATGACAACCCATTTATTTTAGGACATACACCATTAGGCATTGTTGAAATTTGCTGGCACTTTTAACAGTATAACTTCAAAATAAAGGTCCCCCTTATTCAGCATAGATCATCGTGCCTTCACATAAGCACTGAAACATGCACATCCCCAGTATATTCTGCTAGTTTCTGTGGTGGTGTCTTATAAAGCCAGTGACTTCTGCTGTGTGCTGGAAAAAAAAAAACTTTTGTATAAATCATCCAATAAATAAATGCATTTTTATGTACAGGAATTCACAAGTTATTCCTTTTATACAGAGAAATACCTTGTGAATTGTTATACATTCAATAAATTAGTGTGTAGAAATTCACGTCTAGAGAGCAGTGGTTATAACTGAAAATCTAATCATAATGCCTTATAGTGTATATATAGAAGTTTTACTTGCCCCTTTGTGATAGATTTAGTTTTAAAATGGATATGTTGAAAGTTGAGGGGTATAACGGCTTTTAAATCTGTTAGTGATCAATGATATACTGTGCTATGTCTGATAACATATGAGATGCAACCTTTAAACATATTAGTTGCAGTTACCAGTTTCTTAAATATCAGTCCTGGCTGTGCCTGTAAACAGTCAGTCTTGATCAGTGCACTGCCCCGGTAAACAAAAATAGATAGACAGATGGACAGTGAGACAGATAAACATGTCTATAACAAGATCACTTTCCTCTCATTTCTGGAGAACTTCTTGTATTACATTTAATTTATGGGCATTTATGACTTTAGATACAGCATGCAAATCAGTATATGAACCATCTGTAGATAATGACGTTTAACTCTCAAAAATTGTTTTTTATCATTACTTTTTAGTGAAATAGATTGCATGTAGCCTTACCAGTGACTTAACTACGTAAACATTATAAAGGCTTTACCAAAAGCACTGTCTCTTGTACAACAGTATTGATGAAGACACATTTAGATTTGTGGATGAAGAGAGTTTTATTTTATCTGTTGTGCGTTTCATTCTTCTTTCTTGTCTTCCCTTCTTTCTATCCCTTTGAAAGGTTCTCTACATGTGAGCTGATATAATTGCATTGTTCTACAGACAACTAGATTAGATATCCATAATGCAAACACACATACATGCGTCCATGCATTCATATACATATATTCAAATCATACAGAAGAGAGTTGGACTGAAGTCCATTTCACCTGTCTAAACTCTGTCAAAGTATTTTTCTCCGCAGAACCTAATTGCATTTTAAAACTTGGCAGGGTACGAGAGTTTTTTATATCAGAAGGTAATGTACTGCATAATTTAATTACTGATACTGTAGAAATAGAAAAATCAATAACACATTAGAATAGTGAGAGGCAGAATACATCTTTATTTGTTGCTCAGATTTACAAAACTGATAGCCTAACAGATGATCCAAAATGCACAAAACAAATGCATGTGTAGTGGAATTAGTATATGCTACAGTAATCAACACTCTTTATCCTATGGTTTCCCCTAAAGATGCCACCTTTGGGGGAAACAACTACTCCCACAAGTCAGTTTTGTGGGTGGGAAACTAAGTATGAGTCCATTAATAACAGATGCAACATTCTGATGAGATCAAAAGAACCATGACTT
Source organism: Protopterus annectens (assembly GCF_019279795.1). NCBI lineage: Eukaryota > Metazoa > Chordata > Ceratodontiformes > Protopteridae > Protopterus > Protopterus annectens. Next base: position 902,961,829 of record NC_056747.1, on the reverse strand, counting down.
TGGGCAACATGTCCTTTTTTTTATCCTTTCTGGGCCTTTGAAGAGCAACTAATACATTTCCAGATTCATAGCCCAGAAAAGGCAGACAAGTCATATAAGGTTTTATTAGACAGGCAGCCCATATAGCATAGGTGTCTATAGTTAGGAACCTAAAGGGAGACCCAGCTAAAGCTTCTTTGCTTCTTTACAATTCAAGGAAATAACAGTTCCTGTAGCACGAAGCCATGAGATAAAAATTGTGCACTGTTGGAGAAATTAGGCAAGGTAGTTCATACATCCACTAGCCTAGCAGACAAGGCCATAAATTATTTGACTCTTATGTTACAACAAAACAGTTCCTTCTTAGAGCGTGTACGATACTCTTTACAGTCCTTATCTGATTCAAATAACCTCACCAGAAGAAAAATAATTTCGCTGGTCTACACTACTGAAAACACTGGCTAGTAAAAAATGGCCATATAAAATGTTACAGATGCCTCAAGAACTTAAACAGCATCCATAAGGAGGCACACATCTGAGAACACAACCTTTCTCTGAAGGCATTAATTCCAATAAATGGGTGTCCCTTTTAATAATGAACTTTATTTGAGCAGCCAACAGAAAACCTATGGATCAAATAATTAAGAACATAACTATGACTGCAGTGAAAACAGTTGTTTATTCACCTGTACCTCATTATGTCAGAAATTTCCTAGCTGCTAAAATACTCTTCTATAAAAAGAAGGAAGGTGCAAAACAACTGAGCTAGGTCATCATAATCAACCCCCTTTTCCCAATTTTCTAGAAGGGTAGGGGTGCTATCTCACATGCCACCATCTCTGCCTATTCAGTCCCCATCTCCTACTTTCTTCTACAGTCATGCTTGACTGTCATAGGTCTTCTCTCACACAATCCATCCACCTCTTTTGCTGGACGTCCTCGCTTCCTCTTGCTTTCTTCCTGCCTGTCCCAAATCTTCTTCACCGGATTGTCTTCTTTCTTGCACATGTCCCAAACCACCATAATCTGTTGTCTTTGACCTTTTCTGCAATTGAAGTTATTCTTGCTTCTGCTCTTATATCCCCATTCCTTTGTCTGTTCCACAGTGTGCATCTTACCACCCATCTCAGGCACTTCGTCTCCATCACCTCTGTTTCCTCAACTTCTCTGCCTTTACTGCCCAGGTTTCTGTATCATACAGCAGCACTGTTTGTACTACTGCTTTGTACACCTTACGGTTAAGCTTCTTTGGCATTCTTCTGTCATACACTACCACTGACACTCTGTGTCAGTTGGCCACAACCCCTCTGATTCTAGCTTTGACCTCCTCATTCAGACTTCCGTTCTCCTCAACCACCTCTCCAGGATACCTGAAGCTGTTAACCTTTTCACTATTGTCCCTTCTGTCTCATTTCTCAGCTTCTTCTGATTTACTCCATTTGCAGCCATTACCACTGTCTTATCTGTACTCAGTTTCATCCTGTGTGCCTTCAGTTTTGCAGTTCATTCCCCTACCCTTTGCTGAAGTTCTTGCTCAGACCCTGCCTACAATGCCGCATCATCTGCATAGATACACTTAGTTAATCTGTCCCCTCCAACCTGTTTGCTAATGTAGTCCATCACTTGTATGAACAGAAGTGGGCTCAGAGATGAACCCTGGTGTACACCCACTCCCTCTGTGAGGCCAAACACTGTTCGTATTCGAGTTATTGGGTCCTTGTACAAAGCTTGCACTAATTCTACCAAGGTTTCTAGGACTTCAAACCACCGCAGTACTGCCCAGATCAGAGTTCTTGAGACCTTGTCATATGCTTTCCCCAAGTCTAGGAATGCCCAGTTGGACTCTCTCCTCATCTCTAGCGTCTTCTCAACTATCTGTCTCACTGAAAATGTCATACCAGACTTCATAACCTTCAGAAAATGTATGCTAACACAAATCCTGTTATTTTAGCAACTTTGTACATTTATAAGACCAATATTTAAAATCTGTTCCTGTTTTGGGGCCTTTATCCCCACCCCTCCCATTATTTAGGCTTTGTGCAGATTTCTTGCACTAAGAAGTTGAGAGGTATGCTCTTCCTTTTTGACTAAAGTTGACTTAGTTTGACACTAAACCAAACTATACAATTCCCAGCGTACTTCCCAAAGCAGGAAAACAAAGGCAAAAGTCTGTTGCATTCTTTGGATTACACGGACAGCATGGGTATTATATGAAAAAAAAACAAAGGTAATAGAAAACTTTACCCAACTTCTGTCTTCTTTGTGTAAAGAAAGTAGTACCTACCCCTGTTGCTAGCCTTACTTTATCAAACTGGATGACATACTATTTCTTTCTCCTATAAAAAGTAACAAAACACTAACAATCTCAAGAGAGCACAGGATGTGTCAATATGTTGGTCACTCTTTCAAAACTCTCAGTCATGATTAAAGAGAATCTTTAATATTCAAGGTTTGCTTTCCGAGGTGCCTGTGAAATGTTTTTGGAGCTGCTGAAAGGTGAAGAGGACATGTTTTATTAGGGGTTGGAGTGTGAGAGACACCTTTCTGATGCTGAGCCTCAGTTTAGTGCGAGCAATAATGTCCACAGAGTGTGTGCTACTGTGCAAATAACACATGTCCATGGGTGTTCTGAGACTGAACACCACAGGTGGAAGGTATGAATGAGAAGGCTGCTAACTTGTCCACTTGCATGAACAGGTATTTGATGGAAAATAATGGTTATGGTGGCCAAGACGTTTGCATTTGAGTGAGCAGATGCCTGCGCCAAGGAGCTTATGCAATTAAATGTTTAAATGTCTTTGTACAATATTACTGCGATTTGAAGTGTAGCTTTCTAGGAACTATTTAGGGGCTTCTACGGTGAAAACAAAGGTCCCCCATTATTGTTTAATGGTGATACACGGAGACCAACTTTGAACTTTATATTGTGGTATAATTATGCTCTTAATGAGGATGCAGCCCTCTAAGCAACAGCAACTTAAAAATCTCCATTTGTGGCTTGTATCTAGGTTTGACATGTTATTAACAACATAGTTTTTCTGTTATTTCACAACTCACTATTTGCCATGATCCTGAATTAATACTGTTCAGAAGGTTGTGATTAAATTAGTTTTGCTTCATACAGGTCAATCATGAATCAATGCTACTTAAAGGCTTTGCTAAAGCTACCCCTGCACAGTGAAGGTCTCAAAATGATTAAGTATTATTGTTTTACAAATTATATGTAGTACATAGAGGGCTATTACTGACTGCGGTGATGGTTCTGCAGTAGCGTTGTCGCCTCACAGTAAGACATCCTGTTCGATTCTCAGCTAGAGTGTCTTCTGTGTGGAGACATGCATGAGTGGGCGTACCTTCGTTGAAGGTTGTGCGTCAGGGCCGGCAACTCGGCACATAAAAATCTACTGCCAATCATTAGCGGACCGGAGTTCTGCTGTGGCAACCCCTAACCGGGAAAAGCCGAAAGACACAACAACAACATAGAGGGCTATTATTAATAAGGCCTAGTATATGGTAACTAATCCTGAACTGTGAGCAGTGTAACAATAATGCCATAATGTTGAAGGAGATCTCCAAGCAACATGAGTTAAAGGGCCAGTAATCAGGATGGGCATATTACTGATGTGCTGTGTTTATTATCACATGACTTTTTATTTTACTATGATCCTGAAATATAGTTATTCATAAGCTTATGGGATATGTAGTTTGTATAGGATCATCACTGATAGTTAAATCTGTAGCAACTTTAAAGCCCTTAATAAAGAGGGAATTCTGTAAGTAACACTGATTTAAAGATTCTGTATAAAGACATTTTTAATATGGTACAACATTAATACAATTGTGTGTTTATGTTTTATGATTGATTATTTTATAATAAGTTTGAATCAATGCTTTTCATAAGGGATGTGGCAATTGGTTTTCTGACAAATATTCAAAAATACTTGATTATGTGTGATGAAATTATAATCTATATTCATGGTTTCAACAGCTGAAGATTAACAGGTTTTATATGTCATGAGGGAGGTTATGATTCATTAGGTAAAGTATATGCAGTTGCTGACCATAACAATTAAAATGCATTATAGGATTATTTGCTATGAAATATTACTGTACTGATTATATAAATAGGGTGAGTGCAGCCTAAAGCTGTTTTATGTTAGAATTACAGTTTTAAGAATTATTTAGCTTAAACTTGTAAACTTACAATATAATTTTATTTTTTTGTAGAGACAGTTAATGATGGTATAATGTAAAATGCATGGAAGGATACCAAATTGTACAGATTATGCTATAATGGGGAAAAGGTTAGACGTTAGATTGCTACTACTGTCTTGAGGGGATAGAAAAGCATGATGACCAATGAGTGAGGGTCTGCAGGTTTTCAGCCTGATAAATTCAGTGGCTCTACCAATTATGTGTATGGTATTATATGTTACCTTGTTGCATTAATAACCAGATCAAGTTAGTTAAAAGTCATAGTATGCCTGTCACTTAACTTTGTACTGGAATAAGATGAATTTGTGATTACTGTACCATCTCACATGTGGTGATTTACAACTGTTTCAAATTGAGAAAAAAATGAGGACTTAGAGTTGGGATGCCTAAGAAAGTATTTAAGGTCATGTGACTGGCTGGGGTGAAAATAAAGAGGTGACCAAAATGTATGTTTTCCTTTTGCAGCTTTAAAGCCATGAATGAGCAGTTTTCCAGGTATTACATTGCCTGTGATTTGCTGGGTAGTATTTACTTTTTGGCTCTTAAAAAGTCTTAAAGCTGTCTTCCCATTATTTTTTTACTAAGTTTTTGATAGTATTTTAAATAGGAAGCATGATGAAGCATCACCGCGGTGACAAAATAGGGGTGTGGTTCAATTATCACCTACAATGAGTGATGAAGCATCACCGCGGTGACAAAATAGGGGTGTGGTTCAATGATCACTTACAATGAGTGATGAAGCATCACCGCAGTGACAAAATAGGGGTGTGGTTCAATGATCACCTACAATGAGTGATGAAGCATCACCGCAGTGACAAAATAGGGGTGTGGTTCAATGATCACCTACAATGAGTGATGAAGCATCACCGCGGTGACAAAATAGGGGTGTGGTTCAATGATCCCCTACAATGAGTTTGTGCGTGTGTGCATCCGAATCTCTGTGTGTCTGAGTATGTGTAGGAGTGTAAGAATGCCTGTATGTGTGTGTGCATACAATGGTGTGCACGCATGTGCGTGTGTGTGTGTGTGTGTGTGTGTGTGTGTGTGTGTGTGTGTGTGTGTGTGTGTGTGTGTGTGTGTGTGTGTGTGTGTGTGTGTGTGTGTGTGTGTGTGTGCGTGTGTGTGTGTGTGTGTGTGTGTGTGTGTGTGTGTGTGTGTGTGTATGTGTGTGTGTGTGCGCGCATGTGAGAGTCACTTTATTACTGGTAATCATCACAGGTGAATTACTGTAGCATGTTGATTAAAGTGACATGTATAGGTTAAACATTAATTGTAGCATATATTATATTAAAGTGAGCTTAACAGTTAGGTTTACTATCACATTCTTGAAGCCCACATTCTTGAAAATCATACTCCCTAGGTGGTTCAGTGATGCAGCTGTTAGAGTTGTCGCCTCACAGCAAAAGGTTTTCCAGTTTGATTCTTGGCTGGGTGCCTTCTGTGCAGACTCTGCATGCCCTCTCTGCGTTTATGTGGGTTTCCTTCGGTTTCCTCCCACATTCCAAAGACATGCATCTGTAGCATTTCTCCCCGGGCCTCCACTGAAAATGGGCTCTGTCCCAGTTAGACTTTCCCAGAAAACAAATATTAAATAAATAATAAAATTACTCCTGAGGCCATTAAATTGAAAGATCAAAATGTCTAAGAATTTTGAATACTGAATCCTCCTAGCAGTGTGAACTGAGGAATAAATGCTAACATGTCCTACAGGGGCGTAAACCTAGGAAAAACTGCTAACATGTGTCCTCCTCCTACAAGGGTGTGGACCCATGAATGAGTGCTAACATGAGTTCTGAAGAGGGGCAAGTCAAGCAGTTCAGTATTGTGGTATGTAGATATTATGGTCTCAGGATTTATATTTTCAAGATTGTGGGCTTCAAAACTGTGATAGTAAACCATATAGATAAATGATTATTGGCAATATGCGCTGTTAAATGAGTAGATATTATTGTTAATTTCCAAAAGCATAACTATAATGTTGAGATGCAGAGAAAAGTAGACAAAAAGTTGATAGCTGATTATACAGGCAGTGGATACTCTCTGATTATGTGTCTTAGGCAAGCATGTCCCTAGCCTTAAGTAGCATTTTACCTTTGCCTAGGATGATACCGCAATAGAAACAAAAAATTATTGATGTCAACAATTGGCTTAGTTTCTGGTGTCATTCAAAGAGGATCCAGTATCTGTCAGCCTGGGATGACAAGGTCAACAGACCGTGATGATTACCAGAGATGGTCATCTGTCACCCATGGGATTCTGGTTACTGGCTAAGGCTCTTGCCATCCCTATAGTGCCTTTTTTAGGCAATGTCACAAGAACAAACTTCCCAACATAAAAAATACCCTCTAAAACAACCTCAAGGTTATGCTGCTAAATGCCAGGACCCTAAACCAGAAAGTGCACTCACTGGAAGTAATCCTCACCCTGAAAGTTGCTGACATTTGTGTGGTCATTGAGATGTGGTTTAAGGCTGCATAGAGCACTCCAACTATACCAGGTTACATTTCATTCCACACATTCAGACCACAAACTGAAGGAGTGAGAACTAAAGGAAGTGGGATATCAATATTAATTAAAGATGAATACACCTCTAGATTGGTTAAACAGCATGATTCCCCTTGAATTACGTCAGGTACAACTGACTGTAGGTAAGACTCTTCTTCAGGTCATTGCCAGCTGTAGGACCCCCTTTATGAATCAGGACATCCACTCAGCCTACTTGGATCTACTTGAGTCAATCAAGATATAACACAACACCCTGGTTTTGGGTGACTTTAATTACCTGTCCATAGACTGGGTAAATTATACGTGTTGTAACTCACTTGCCCAAAGGTTCCTGCACTTTATTAACTCCAATGCCCTGGACCAGCTAGTTGACACACCCACAAGGGGCTCAAACATCCTGGACCTGATGTTCAACAACATGGGGACCACTGCACATACCTCTCAAATTCCTAGAGTAAGAAATCTGGACAAGCCATAAATAATGGGGAACAAAGGCCCAAAAATAGGCACATTTTTTAAATATTGCTCTTAAAAACTTAGAAGATTGATAGAACAACAGATTTTGCATTAGCATACATTTTCTGAAGGGTATGAAGTCTGAAACTGAGACGCCTTTCATTATTTTCTAACTTAAATCCTCAATTATTTGCCAATGACTTACCAGAAAACTGTGATTTTATGAGAAACAAACCAAAAATTTGAGGCAAAAATCTGGAAATTCTGTGAAAATCTGTACAGTTGAGTAGTATGCCACTGCACCACCCCCAGAGTGTGGCCACCCTGGTGAGATCTGACCACAAATCAGTCTTGCTAGAAGTAACTATAACACAAGACCCCCCCCCCCCCCTTAGCAACAACTAAACTAAAAAACTTCTCCAAGGCCAATTACAACCTCTTACATGACAGCATAAATACCTTCATAGCCCTTCTCCCCAATAATGGAACAGACACCTATGCTGAGTTATACACCAATGCTTTATACAACCACCTGTACAACAGAACCAAAGCAAGATCTTCAAGGAAAAATAAACCTGCCTGGTGGACAACTACCATTAATAGGCTATACAATAGGAGAAAGAAATAAATTGCTAAGAGTAGGAACGAACAGTCTCAAAATTGGAAACACTCCCTCCTCAACTTAAACAAGCAAATAAGACTCCTACTGAAGTCCTGCAAAGCTAACTATGAATTGAAATTAGCTTCCCTAATTAAGGATAACCACAAGACATTCTTTAGTTGCATTCATAACCTCAAAGATAAGGCCCCGATTTGCACTGAACTCATAGTTAATGGTACTACATATATAGGACCTGTGGATATAGCAAACCTGCTGGCTGACAGGTTCAGTGAAAACTTTACTCCAATGTCCCCACCATATATACTCCAAAGCATCCCTAACACCTGTCCCCCATCTAGTATTTCTGAGGAGCAGGTCATAAAAGCCCTCTCCAAGGCCAAAAACACAGCCTCTGTGGGACCAGACAACATCCCGTTCTGTGTACTACATGGATTAAAACAGGAACAGCCTAAGCACTGGCTTCATCCCAACAGAATGGAAAACAGTTAATGTCATCCATTTGCATAAAGTAGGTTCATCCACGGACCCTGGGAACTATAGACCCATTAGCCTGACCAGCCTTATCTGCAAGGCCATAGAACAAATCATCCTGGACCTTATTAACAAAGATATAGGAAATTTCCAAATGCTTGGTCTCACCCAGTTTGACTTTGTCAAGGGGAGATCATGCCTGCTAAACTTGTTGGACTTCTTTGAGACAGTCACCAAAGCCCTTGACAAGGGCATATCTGTGTATATGGCCTACCTAGACTTAGCCAAGGCCTTTGACAAAATCCCCCACTCAGGCATCATTAATAAACTCACCCAGCTGGGTATCAACCCACATATTGTCAGGTGGGTTGCAAACTGGCTCACTGATGGAACTCATACAGTCAAAAAAGGGGAATCCACCTCCTCCAGCAGATCGGTAACCAGTGGTGTTCCACGGGGATTGGTTCTGGGACCACTACTGTTTGGAATCTACTTCTCCGAAGTACAGGCTAAAACTAAAGGAGTGTGACTGACAAAGTTTGTTGATGACTGCAAACTGGGAGTGATCATTGAAACCCCTGGTGATGTCAACATCCTGCAAGGAGATCTTACACAGACTAATGACTGTTGCCAAATTCATGGTCTTAAACTTAATACAAAAAGAATGCATTAACATCCCCTTCAGCAAGAGTGATGTTCCTGCAAACTACCACATCAATAGCAATACCCACCCTAAACACACAGTCAGTGGTGACAGATCTGGACACACAGGTTGACAGCAATCTTAACTTTGATCACCATGTCTCCACAGTGGTAAGAAGAGCATTTTATATTGCTCATCTCATAAGTAAGGGCATTGCCTCCAGAAAAAAGAGGTTATCACCCCCTGTACTCTTCCCTCATTAGGCCAATAATAGAGTACAACTCTCCCTTTGTTATGTCCTTTTCCAAACACCTGCAGCAATTGGAGAGACCACAATGGTTCCTTGCAAAGAAAATTCAGGGTCTTCAAGACATGTCTTACTTTATTCTGTGTTGTACAGATTGCTCAGAGGCAACCTGTGCCTTGCATACAGAGCAATCTCTGACCCACCTTTAATGAAAATGCTGCACATTCACAAGTCAAATGACACACAAGTCACTCACTCAAAGGACCTTAACCTGGTATATAATATCAACAGAACGTGCTGGAGAGACAGATTTGTCTCACAGAGGTTGTCCCACTTTTGGATCAAGCTTCCTATTCATGTTAAAAAAGCCCCTCATTGGCCCTATTTAATGTTATTTGGACACTTGGATGGGTAACTAGAAATTCCACCTGTGTCCTTCTTGGACAGGGACAATAGCTGCTGATTTTAGTGTCTTCTTGAACCAAACACCCTTGGGGACATGGGTTGAACTTGGCTAGGCTTGATAAGGCCCTGGGGCCATTAGACTAGTAACCTCCTATGATCCTAGGATCTCAAACTTGGACTGCTTGGATGCAGAAAATCACTATGATTTTAGTATGATAATTGGCTAAAGCGTTAGGTACCCCTTATGTCCAATAGGGTACAATATATTTCCCTGCCAAATGACAGGACAGAACATGAACAGTACATAAAGTGTAAATACTTTATAAATTGAGCAACTTTAACTGAAATGGTACCAAAGCTTAAAATATTTTATAGCAGCTTAATGAATATGCTACAGCAACTGAAATATGTATATATTCTGAAATTCAAAAATTATAACTAAGGTTTGTAAGCCATGCCATGGTCTTGGTGAGCCAAGAGATTTACACTTACAACATGAAAGAGTGTCAGAGTCACATAAATCAGAATTCATGGAAATAGAATTACTGCTAATAATGTTTACTTTGCAGTACAAAAGCCCAGCGTGTTTTATGTGAATCAATTTTGAAATAGTAAGCAGAGTTTGTTAATCAGTTCTACATGTTTACATTTCATTTGGGATTGGTAGTAAATATTAATGTGCTTTTCTTAACGCTGCACTGAACACTGCTCCTTTTAATCTCATGTTCTATAATCCAAGAAGGAAGGAAACTAATCACATGACGTTCCTAAAAGCTGTTTAGTGGCACATTTGTTCTAGTCTTTTTTTTCTCCAAACACATTTATTGAGTTATCATTTGTGACATAGGCATGAATATAAAACTGAGTATCATACAGCAAGAAAAAAAATGAGAGTTAATATGTATATCAGAGTTGGTTAAACAGAAGCACTGTGATTTCAAACTGCATATTTCAACTGAAGAGGATGAGAGAGATGCAGCTATAAATATAAATCAGGGAAGTCAGGGACACAATCAGATAAGTACTTCTGAGCCTGATGTGAATGGATAGATGAATAAATTAATGAAGGAATGACTACACAAATAGCAACAAGACATATAGGTCTCTGCCAAGCATGCAAGAAAACCTAGACAAGACAAACTAGGCAAATCTAGTTTATTATGCAGGGCTGAGGTTTTTGCCAAGAAATACTACAGTTCATCACTAAAAGCATGATATGAGTAAAAACATTACAGAAAGACTTGGGGTCCAAGTAGAACATGTGTACACAGTTCTAATAACGTGCCATGAATACCTATTGATCTGCTTTACCTTTTCATCAAAACATTTAATTTAAAATAAAAAAATATTTTGCATTATTTTAAAGTCATTTTTTCTGCATATGCAAACTGATATAGTATGACATAATAGCATGTAGGAAGTGCAGCCTTACTCCCTAATGCACTGCAGGAAGTATTCTAACACACAAACATTTTACTTTTTCAGACTTGCAGTAGATTTCCTGCAAGAATATCAAAGAACTTCATCAGCTTTACCTGATGAAGTTCACTGCTGGTATTCTTTTCTGTTCTTAGTGCATTCATTCATGATGTGTTTAGGAAACAGTTAGTGTAAACTACATGTTCATTCAAGAGCTCAGGTAGCAATCCTTTCTCACAGCCACTTCTACCACTACACTGTGACACTAGCTGTTCCTGGTTCCCCAGTGTCTATTCCTAATAGAAAGTAGACTGTCCTGTTAAGTAAAGTATAGATGTGATTCATCGCTAATTAATAAATAAAAATATTCCCAGCCACCCTCACTTTGTTTACCATCCCACTCAAATCAATGGCATGTACTGATTAAATCCTCTCATTCCCATATATAGGAACGGCAGTGGAGGAATCCAGTAATATGCTGTCAGCTCTCCCATTTCAAGAAAATGCTAGGTACTCAACTGAACCATACTCTATACACAACATTAAAAGCATTTCATCAAAAACAAAATGTGGTTTAAATAGCAATGCACTTTGTCTACTACTCACTACTAATATATCTCACCTCTGTCCAAAATTCAGGAAAGATACAGGGTTCTATGGTATCAGCCTTTCCACTTATGGGGATAGCATATATACAGCACTCCAAATGTCTTTGAAAAACCACTGTCTTTGGCTTCTCTTTTAAATAAAAATGAACCAGCTACTGCTTGTAACTTTGGTAATGTTCACAAACTTGAATCAAGACACTATTTCTTTAGATTTTCCTGTAACTACTTGTTATCAGGGTAAGCACATTGAACAAGTGTCCACAAACTTGATTCAGGACACTATTTCTTCAGGTTTTACTGTAACTATCTGTTAACTGGGCAAGTCTATTCTCCCTAAGGGTCCACAAATTTGATACAGGGAACTATTTCTTCAGATTTTACTTTAACCAGCAAGTCAACTGAACCCAAGTGTCTATAAACTTGATTCAGGACACCATGTCTTCAGGTTTCACTTTACCTGCTTGTTAACTGGGTAAGCCACTGAACACGTGTCCACAAACTTGATTCAGGAGATTATTTCTTCAGATTTTACTGTAACTTGTTAACTAAGCAAGTCCAATGAGCACAAATGTCCTTACTGAAGAACAAGAAGCATATGGTTAACTGACAGAGTCACATGGGAGGCATGGACTACAGAAAACAGCTTGGTAACAGCTTCCAGCCTTAATCCTCTGTACTAACTGCCAGACTCCCTTTACCATCTGAAATGTTTCATTTTCAAGTCCAAGCCAAACTTATTTTTGCTGTAGGCAATGAGATTTATGTAAAAAAATTGACTTTTAGATAAGACCCAGAAATTATATCACTTGTTGACAAAGTAAAATAAAAATGTTAAACTGTTGGGAAAAAAATGAAAAACAGTAATGGTGTGAGTATGCATTTAATTTGGCAAATGCCTTCTCATAATACTGATAGATTTTACTATGGTATGCATGACTTACTGCATAAACATTTTTTATTTACTTGTTAACCATTTAAGTCTACTAGACACATGTTCCTTTCTCAGGGGTGACCCAAGAGCAGTGTTAGATTAACTGAAGAGTCACACAGCAAGCAAATGAGGAAATGAAATGCTGGAATATAGAAGGCAGGTCATTAACATTTCCTTAGTCTTAACCCTATGCACTGCCAGCTTTGTAGTCAGAATACTGCAAAACATTAGAGATGGCATTTTGAAGACTAAAACCAAATTTTAATAACCTGATGCTAGGCTGCATTTATTTCAATGTTTTTCTTTCTCTGCTCCATACCAGCTGCTAGCAGCTGAATTGTGATGCCCCCCCCCCTTATTCTGTGAAACTAGGATGGAAGGGCAGTAGGGTGTCCTGTTATGGCAGTATGAAGGTTGTCTCCTTTTTCTACCCTTGATCTCTAACCATGTGAGTGGTTTGCAGTGACATTACTTTGCACTATGGTGTTATAGTTCCATCCCTGGATCCCCTACTGAATATGAAAAGCCAGTATTCCCCTTCCCTGAAGTTTTTTGTCTGCACTAGAGCCCCTATTCTCCAGTGAAGTTACTAATCAGGCATGACCAAACACATACTATCCCCCAAGTTGAAGGTAAGCTGGTATGAGTGACTCAGTCCCCAACCTCATTTCCCTTTACAGGTTCTTTGAAACCTGCCAAGCTAATCAAATTGAGGCCATCAGAGTCTCTGATGAAGCTTTTAGGATGAGCAATAAGGTACAGTAATCTCCTTCAGTTAAGGGAGAAACCGACCAGTGCAAAGATTTTAAACACAATGTGATATCAGATAAGGAACCAGTGCAAGCTCCACAGCATAGGCACAATATGTTAGTATTGTGAAGTACCAGAAAGTATCCTGGGCATAGAATTTACTCTAGCCCTATCTCAGTGTTAAGGAGCCCCAGTTGAAGATCATTACAGTAATTAATGCAGGAGGTGGCCAGGACATAAACAAAACAGACAGTTCCTCTTGAGGTATTAGATGCTTGAGCCTGAAAATGTACCAGACAGCTGAGATGGTGCACCTTAGAAACAAACCCTTAAGTGTTGATGCCATAGAGAATAAATGATTGCAATGGTAAAGCAGTTGAATTTCACAAAATAGCATACATGGTCATTGCTACAGAACTGGACATGTTTGATGAATCACCTTGAAACTGTCGATAAGTGGCTACACAGTTGCAATTTTATCCTTGAGAAAGGAATGGTAGAGCTGGACATCATCAGAAAAGCAATGGTATACTTAGTCTCTCCCTCTAATGAGATCTCCCTTAGGGTTGCATGAAAACTGTATAAAGCAAAGTACTAAGGCTCAAACCCTGTCTAGGTCAGATGGTGTGAAATGGAAGAGTTTAATCCTGCGATCATCTTCTGTGTAGAGCCCAAGAGGTAGATGAAATCATGACACTGACTGCTTCAGTAGGCTACTGTATACATGACCTGGGGATACAGACCTAATGTAGTCATCCACCATAGCATCCAGACCTTCAGCACCATCCTGTGGAAGGTAATGAAGGAGTACAGAGAAAAACAATTCAGGATTAATTTTGGATATTACAAGTGACACCCTCAGTTCAAGAACAACGGGATTAAATTGGGATAACTCCACAGCAAAATAGGCCAGGAAGCTGTCAGACCATGAGACTGTCTCCACTTCCAAGTCTGAAATTTTCACATTGAAAAGGATGAGATAATAACCAGAACAAACTCAAACCTCTTCATAATACAAAGGAATTATTTAGTAAGAGATGCCGACTCATTATAAACCCAGTTGTTGACGTCAGCCATGATCAGGAGGTACTACTGAGTAGATGACGAGGTCAGTAAATTCTTGTAAGAATGTCCTCACGCATCCAGGAAGTTGGTAAATAAGAAGAAACCAGCAGTTTACTCCTATAACCAAGACATCTTCAAATGGGTTGGCATTCCTGGTGACAGAACTAGAGAAGGAAATTTGGCATCAGAGATTGATGGACTGTTCAAATAACGAAATAGGGAGTAGTGTCCCTTCAGTGAGAGAAGCATTGTTGGCAGTAGATGCGTGTGTGTGTGTGTGTGTGTGTGTGTGTGTGTGTGTGTGTGTGTGTGTGTGTGTGTGTGTGTGTGTGTGTGTGTGTGTGTGTGTGTGTGTGTGTGTGTGTGTGTGTGTGTGTGTGTGTGTGTGTGCGTGCGCGCGCGTGTCTGTGTGTGTGTGTGTGTGTTTGTAAATTGTATACAGTCACCGTATAAGCCCTTATAAATGAAATACGTATAGGCACCAAAATAGAAACCAGTGCTTTGTGTACAGTGAAATTATGCTGTCTCCACTGCACTCTGTTTTGCTACGTGCTGGTGACAAATCACAGTCTGATATGATGCAGGTAACTGTCGCTGCTGTTAAGCTTTGATGAAATAATTCACTATTTTGTCATTTCTTATAACATGTAAGAGCAGAAATATTAACTGGGACATAAAACTACAATTAAAGTCACAGAAAGTGACCAAAAGAAAATGTATACTTTTTCCAAACACTTAAAGACTAGTGCAAGCTACATCATTCCATATAATTGGTATTCTTAGCCCATCTGTTTCCACATTCTTGGTAATAAAATACTTAATAAACTGATTAGATTCTTTGCCGAACTTTCATAAATGCACACACAATTACACAACTTCTTAGGACATCCCAAAATCTGTTATAAAATCAACAGGCTCTTATCTTCTAAATCTAGGACTGCTATAGCAAAAAGCACGTTAACTCCCATATTAAAGTGTGCCTTGCTAATAATTTCTCTGGTAACGTCAATAAATTTAAGTTTACTAGAAAAACAAACAGCGTAAACAGATTTATCACTCCAACTGAAGCAAGGGATGTCATTGTGAGACCTTGCAAAATATAAAGTCTGCATTAAGGGTAATTGAGTCCTAGTAGGTAATTACTATGTAGTTTAATCTGCTACCATAATTGTTTTCTTTCTAATAACATTTCTAATTTGCCTCCCACAAGTCAGCTATAACACTAACCACAACAAAGAACATAAGCTTATAAAAAATTGCTGCAACTCAGAGAATGTTATTCTAAACATTTATAAATATTTATAAATGTAATGGAATAGTTTTCACTGTTTTTTTTTTTCCCCAAGGGTAAAATGTAGACTTCTCTGCACTCTTTGTTGTGGACAGTGTTATAACATATATAAAAACATTGTTAGAAAGAAAGCAATAATCATGACAGATTTAACTGCATGCTAATTGCCCACCAAAAGTTAATGACATTTTCAACATTAAAAGTTTGTTAAAACTGTATGCCATTAGATGAATTGTGAGGCATTTTGTGCAGTTTGGAAATAATTTTTATTGTATTAAATAAGCATTTTTAAATATTTTTATTGGTAACTGTGTGTCATATGATTTAAAGTATAAATATTTAAACAGTGTGTTAATCATTGTTCTTTTTCCAAATATATCTTTTTCTTTAAAAGATTGAAATGCTGAGTCATTCTTTTGATTTGGGGATCAATTTTTTCTAAGAGTTTTGTTTGATTCAGTATGGAGAAATGCCAGTTCACTTATTAAAACACTGTTAGGATGTGGATGAAACAGGAACACCCAATGAAAAACCCACATGGACAAAGGAAGGACCTGCAGACCCCAACCACAAGACACCCCTGCAGTGATGCATATTACAGAATGAAGCAACATAAAACAGGATTGTTAACTGCTGTTCCACTGTGCTTCCCAGTTACAAAAAGTTTAATATTTCAAATTTTAAACTTACCTTTAGTGTATATTTCTTTTTAGGCTGTGTCTATCAAGAATGAGAAAATACTGCTGGAATAAAACATTTTCTAGGGCATACCATATTATAAAGGATTATTTTCCAGGGCATAACATATTATAAAAGATTATTATCAGATCTCCAATCATAACTGACTTAAGTGTTTGAGATGTGGATGCGAAAAAATTTTTTTCAACTTGGTTCTCTTTTTATACTCTGAACAGCAATACACATGAAACTTTTCTCTGGTCGAATGTATCTCTGGTTAATGTTCTGCCTTTTTCTGTTCACCCAAGGTTAAACACAAGGTTGCACCAAAGCTGGAAAAAAAGCATTTCTATGAAGACTTAAGCCTCTAGACGGTTTCACAATCTAGGCCTTCTCTCGAGTTGAAAAAGACTGCAAATGATCCTTTTTGGTGAATGAAAATGAAGAGAACAAAAAATCCAAATGTCATGCAGAAATGTTTGACTACTGTTTCAAAGCCTTCATTGTAAACTGTAAAAACAGGCACTCAGATAAGCAATAATACTCAAAATGCACAGGGAAGAATGAAAACCTTAAATAAATACTCCTAAGTTCATCATCTCTCTCAATATTTCACAAATGCTAGATAAGAGTATCCCAAACATCAGCAATGCTCTGGCAGTCACTTTAAAAAATCCTTCTGCCAGGAGCTCAGAGATAAAGCCCTGACTGCAACCCAGGAAAATCATTAGTGTGTACTTCCTGGGGGTGAGGGATGTTAGGCCCTGTCATTCTCACACCACAGCTCTAAAAACAGGACTTCTGCTGGAGAATGGAAGCCTGTCATGATGCAGTCAGCTGGTTACAGGAAGCTGTGAGTATGGCCCTTCAACCTGGTAATCGTACCACTTGCTGAAGTATGTGGAAGAGCATTTACGCATGGACAGAAGGGCAAAGGCAGCACATGTGATGACACACACTCCTCTCTACCTCTTAATACAAGAAATCTCGGCAAAGTCAAATATGGGGTGACAAAGTACCAAAATCAGGGACTATTTTAAATATTGCTCCTTCAACCTTAGAAAGATGATAGAGTAACGTTCTAAATTAGCATGCATTTTCTGAAGGATATAAATCCTGAAATTCAAATGTCTGTCACTATTTAGTGATCTCAAGCATCAATGATTTGCCAGAAAATCATACACTTTATGAGGAAGGACAAAACATATGAGGCAATCTGAACATTCTGCAAAAATCTACACAGTTCAGAGATATGGTGACACAAGTGCACATATCACCACCAACGTGGAAAATGCTCACAATAACAGGAAGCCAGCTTGAGCACAAAACACCCATCTTGGACAAAGGTCTCACTCAGAAAATATAATGTCTAATCAAGGGGAGGCTTTATATTCAGCAGGCATGGGGGATGTACTGAAAATACTGAGTCAAATTAGCACCCATGTAGGAATGGATGACTAAACTCAGGCTAACAGATGGTTGCCTATTTGTAGCAAACCTGAGGATACACAATACAGTCTTATTTCGTTTGGTCAGGCCTAGATAACTATAGTACCCTTGAAAGGCATGCCTATTCACTGTACAAACAAGAGTAATTGTCATATATAGAAGACATTTCATTAGAGACTTTCCAAGTATAACACTTCATCCATTACAATACTAATCTCACACCCTGGTATACACCACATCCAGTACAGAATACCACTCTCATATACTGGTACAAACCAACAGCCATTACTGCTCCATACACTCACATACGGGTATAAATCATGGCCAGTACAATGTACCACTCCCATATATGGTATACACCACAGCCAGTATCACATACACATACACTAATACACATGACAGCAAGCACCACAGTCTCACATACTGGTACCCAATACAGCCATTATAGTACCTCAGTCTCACATACTGGTACATAATACAGTCAGTAGAGTATACCACTGTCACAGACAAGTAAACACCACAAGAAGTACAGTACCAGACAGTCACAGACTGGCTTACCCCACAGCCATTACAGCACCACAGTTTCACATGTTAGTACACACCAAAAGCAGTACAGTATATCACTGCCATATACCAGTATACATCATAGCCAGTACAGTACCACATATGCAAGTACTATCCACCACTCTTGATGCACTGGTACATACTGCAGCCATTATAGTACCATAGTCTTATATACTAGTATAAACCACAGCCAGAAAAGTGCACCACTCTCACATAGCATTACACACCACAGCCAGTACAGTACACTACTCTTGCATACCAGTATATATCACAAACATTACAGTACCACACACTCACATACTGGCACACACCAAAGCAAATTTGGTACACACCTCAGCCATTGCAGTTCATCACTCTCACATATTGGCACACCACAGCCATTACAGAGTACCACTGTTACATACTAATACATACCAGAGCTACTATAGTGCATGACTATCATATACTGTATACACACTATAGCCATTACCTACTGCACTCTTGCATACCGCTGTACATAACAACCATTACAGTACACTACTCTCCCATACTGGTATATATCTCAGCAATTACAGTACGATAATTGCACATACTAGCACGTAACACAGTCAGTAAAGTGCACTGCTCTGACATAGTGATGCACACCACACCCAGTATAGTAACCTGCTGTCACATACTGGCACACATCACACTCAGTATAGTACCTCACACTCACATACTGACACACACCACAGCCAGTAGCATACCCCAATCCCACATACTGATGCACAGCACACCCAGCAGAGTACCCCACTCCCACATACTGATACACAGCACACCCAGTACAGTACCCCACTCCCACACACTGATACACAGCACACCCAGTAGAGTACCCCACTCCCACATACTAATACAAAGCACACCCAGTACAGTACACCACTCCCACATACTGATACACAGCACACCCAGTACAGTACACCACTCCCACATACTGATACACAGCACACCCAGTACAGTACACCACTCCCACATACTGATACACAGCACACCCAGTGCAGTACACCACTCCCACATACTGATACACAGCACACCCAGTACAGTAAACCACTCCCACATACTGATACACAGTACACCCAATACAGTACCTCACTGTCATGTACTGGCACACCACACAGTATAGTACTACACTGACATACTGACACACCTTACCCCTTAAAGTACACCATTCTCACATAATGGTGGATTCCATGGCCACTACAGTATCAAACTCTAATCTACTGATATATACCACAGCCAGTAGAGTACTGCACTCCTACAGACTGATACCCCCACAACCAGTATAGTGCACCATCCACAAAAAATGCTAGGAAATACTACATTTAAATTATAAAAAAGCTTAATGCAACAATAACCAATAGAGATAGGCAGGTAGAGAATAAGTTACAAGTAGTCAGCTTTTGAATAAATACACGTTCTTCATCAGACATTTAAAATATAACCATCTCAGTTATTCATTTAAATAGATTTAAATTTAGGAACGTGTTACAAAAGAGTCAATTAGAAACCAACACCAATAAAAGAACTCTGAGAAAATCATTTTGTATGGGGGGGCAAGCCCCCCTGCAGCTCCCATACCACCACACTTAAATAAATCAGTTCCTAGGCCTTACTTCAATATTGGAAGGGAAGGTCCTCACTAGCTGAAATAGTACTTTCAACAAAATATTTTCACTGAAATGACAACTTGCCAAAATTACTGTAAACACAGTGACACACCCAGGCAGTCATCTAGATTATGTTGTGAGTTGTACTGCTTAACAAGCAGGGGAAGTTTACTCCAGATGTTTGAGAGATGCTGGGTTATAAACCTGTCCCTCCACCGCATTTTATTAATCTGTTGACAAAGAATTGGGTCCATGGTTCTAGTACTGGCAGAGATAGTGAACCTGAAGAGAAACTGTAGATCCAGGACAGCTGGGTCTCTAGTGGCACAACAAATGAGACAGATCTCCTCTCAAAACTCTATGAGACACTGAATAAAGGGAAAGAAATTACAGCCTCTCTTGGTAGTTCAGAGACTTTAGGCCTGTGATCTTTTTGGTTAGAACTTTTGGGGTCTTTCTAATTGTTTGATATGTTTAGTATAAAACATCTGGATGGGAATACTGCACTTGATAATTGGTCTGTTTAGACCTTGATGATCTTCCTTTGGCAAATAGTTGCACTAAATAAAGGATCTCCAGACAACCATTGTGATGTGACCATCAAAAGAAAGGGAGTTATGAATTCAAGTTCCTAGGTCCCTAACTACATATTCATTGTTTTATTGTTGTGCTGTGTTGTCTATACAGTATGATGAGAGGAGGAGGGGGATTTCTTCCAAACATGATGTACATTTTAACACGTAAATTGAGCCCATTTTAGTACACCATGTGTTTACTACTGAGAGTTCATTTGGGGGGGGGGGGTTCAGAGGGTGACTTAACAACAGCCCCAAGTTAGCAGTTATCTATAGAAGCTGTTAGCCAAAGGTCTCAGTTCTCTCACTCCTTGGGGATCTGAGAAGAATGTGCTAAGAAAGGGAGGTCACAGCACTGAGCCATGAAGGACACAGCTGGTCAGTTTCTATTTTCTGGTGAGACACCTGCAACTCACACTGTATGAATCCTATCTTGCAGCCAGTTTGTTATCCATCTTCTTTCTTATGGGTCAATTTTTAAAGTGTTTTGCTCTGTATGATGCCAACATGAGGAATGGTATTGAAGATTTTTGCAAAATAAAGATACAATGTGTTTACTGTATGGCCACCTTCTAAAGCCTCTGTAACCCTTTCAAAGAAGATCACCAAATTCAGTAGACAAAATTCACCCTTCACAAAGCCAAACTCTTGGTGGTCAGGTATAATAAGATTCTTGATATTGTAGTTTATAAATTCATTTATAATACATTCTATGGCTTTGCAGATGTGGCTTGTAAGGATGATAGGTCTGTAATTACCCAGGTCAGTTGGAAGGCCACCCCTTAGGAGAGGCATCACCCCTGCAGTGTACCACTCATCAAGGAAAAGACACTAGCTAAACTTAGATTAAACAGCTTTAAGGGTGTGTCTGCAAGGGCATGCTTAAGACTATTAATTAAGCAAGCAGGTATGTTGTCAGGTCCCACAAAGGAAGCAGGAATCTAATGTGGAAAACACTTTAGCATTAACAGTTTGGAATCTACTATGTCCTCTAGTTTAGGTGGAATGATCCTTCACACACAACTGCATCATTGAGCTTTTTTAAATTAACGTGTTTGCATGCAGCTTCTTCTTCTTTCGGCTTTTCCTGGTTAGGGGTCACCACAGCAGATCACCTTGTCCGCTCATGATTGGCAGTGGAGTTTTACGGTGTCGAGTTGCCAGCCCGGCGCCCAACCTTCCACAGAAGGCACCCTTTGCATGCAGCCATTTTTCTTAATCACTGGAACCATAGGAGTCCACCAATTAGTCAAACCCATCACACATTCAATAATACAAAGGTTTTGCATTCTATTAACATCTACCTCTATCTTGGGTAGCAGAGGAAATGACACCCCCTGGATGTGGTCAAAGCATATGAACAGCAGTCAATTTTAGCTTTAGCTTTATCGGTTCACTATTAAGATGGCCAACTTCAAACACATCTACACTGACTGAATTCTGTCAAATAAACCCATTTCACATGCCAAAGACATGCTGAGCAGATTATATATGTATGAACCAACTAGAACATACACCCAGAACTCAAGACTTCTGCCTGTTCCACTCAGATATGGCAAGAAATCAACTACTATACCTCTGCTAGCATGCAGGGCTACACATTTCAGTCTCTGCTTCATGCAACTGCAGACTCTTTGAAAAGCTTCTGTAAGTAGCATGCGATATCCCAGTAACAATACCCACTGTATGAATCTCAAAACTGATTTGAGGGCCATGATGAGGAATTTTAACCAGCCAGTCTGCTTCTTCATAAGACACAGTATTAAATGAAACAACCTCATTAATCAGCTTTGTCTTACAAACAGCAGAAAAAAGTCTCAGCCTCTTACACCTACTGTTATATGCAGCACACTGTTCTGACTCATTGTCTATTTGCCAGGTTTACACTTACATTGTTTATTGTGCATACGGTTAGTTTGGCCCAGAATTATGCCTATTTTTAACTTGCCATTAACTTTGCATTTTATCTCGCACACATCATTTGCCATGTTTAAATTACCATTTTATATTGCTTTTTCTAGAGTTAGATTAACTTTAAGATGTAACTTATGAGACATCTACATCAGCCAACCCAATCACAATTCTTCATCTCATTTATTCTCCTTTTGCAACACTAAATTCATAATTTTCTACCATTTCATACTTTCATCTCACAAAAGCTATACTACAGTCACCCTTTTACTGTCTGCAACTGTGGAAACATGACTTTTCATGTATTATATTTTTTGGCATACAATCTTCAATGAGTTTGCTAATTATTGACTCATATGTAATACTTTGGCCCTCTGTGAATGAAAACTAAATTTATGTGGCCTCCATTTCAGGCCCTATTGATTCTAATTTCTAACCAGTTATAAATTCCAGCGAATACTGGTATTACAATGCTTTATACCATTTTTTAGACATCTTACCCAGTTAAGACAGCATAACTGCAAATTATATAAAATAAAATATAAAATAACATGCATTTCGTTTTTATTTTTAATTTGGTTGCAACATGAAATCATGCAAATCTCTATCTCCAGGCAGGCCAGCCAAAGTGTTTTGAGAAGTCAAGACAGTTCTGGTGGCTTAAACTCTGTCATTATTGAAGAAATTTGTCTTTTCTGGACTTTGATTTAAACATGTTTTTATTGGTAAAGCATTCGACTCTGAGCTTGGGAATTCAAAAAAGTCAAAGTAAACTTTTTTGTCATTCAGAAATCACACAAGTGCAAAAACTGAATGAAATTCCGTGTCTCTGGACTCAATGTGCAGACAACATATAGACTATTTTCACAGACATTTACACATGTAACACCTAGCTATTATTAATTCACTTGAGGTGGTATGGCATGAGTTTCAAGTGGTAAAACATTTTCTTTGGCTTTCTTTCATCAAGAAGACATGAGTTCTGACACAATGTCAGGGTACACATCTGTGGTTACCCAGCTATCTTGCTAGTAGTCCATCAGTTTAAACAAACAGGCAATTTTAATTTGTAACAACCTGGTAGCTCAACAGACACAGTGCTAACACTTCAGTATCTCACACCCAACTGACTCAAGTTTAGAAATGCAATGCTTTATAAGGTCTTTACAGACTTAAAAGGGCAACATCATATATTAGACTTAAAAAGACAATGGCTAAGAACTTGCATATAATATAACTGCCAGGTTAAAAAAACACAGTTCAGCCAAGACATTAAGAGATGCTATAAAAATGTTCTGGATGACTTCTAATAAAACAATAAATTGAGGAAGAGGAGACACATGGTGCAAAAAGAGTAAATATATAAAATGTGTTCCAAAAATACATTAGGAGATGCTTTTTCATCGGGAGGGTGTTATATAGAAAGAATGACTTGCCAGAAGTGGTAGCAGAGGCTAAAAAAAGTTGAAACATTTAAGAAACCTTCAGCTACAGAAACATGAGAAAGGAAAGGGAAGCTCGGTTGCCCTGCATTAGTAACAACACTTGGGCAGATTATATAAACTCTTCTCCTTCTCTCAGCATGCATTGTGTCATGTTATGTTATAGTTACTCTTCTGAAGTGTCTGTGTCATTTACAGCTTAAATAAATGCTGATTCCTTCCAGCTTTGTAGGTGTTCGTGAAAATACCCAGCCTGTAATCACAACGGATCATTTGACCATCAAAATTTTGTAAGTTAAACATTGCTACTGCTACAAACTGATGTCTGTATATAATGTGAAAAAAATCAAAAAATGCAGAAATGTGTTGTTAATAATCACAAATATAGATTAGCAGAGAGGAATAATCATGGCACAGAGACATACAGCAGCCTAATAGAAAGCTTTAAGAGTGCACAACAATGGAAAGTGGCTAAAAGAAATCCCAGTACTTTGTGTTTTTCCAGTATATACATAGTCTTTTGCTCCCAGTTTCTTTAAAGATGGGAGAGTTGGACTGAAAAGCAAAAGCAGATGGCATAGCTTCAAGTATTTTCCATTCTCATCACTAAACAGCCTTGACTGTGCAATGTGCATAAATCAGATTTTCTGCACCCCAATAAACATTTGATTTGCCAATGCCATCTCTCAACCATATTTTATGTTTGTGGAAAAAGATACATGTGTAGGCTGAATGCACTCCAAAATTCAGGTCAAAAGTGGGACAGTAAATGAGTATTAGAAGATAACCGTTCATAAAACGTTATGTAGCCTCCCATAAGTGGAAGTAACACCAACATGCTGCTGTGCAGTATACATTACATGTTAGTCTTTTACCCAGCAGGCTCAGTGTCAAGTATTACAAACTTAGGTCTGAGCAGCATACGTTACGTGTTAGTCTTTTATCCCAGCAGGCTCAGTGTAACGTATTACAAACTTAGGTGCTAGAGAAAGGGACAAACAGGCAAGGTCCCTGCCCATCATATTACCACAGAAAAATCCTTTCCCTAACATTGCCACTTTTCAGACAAATTTGGTCTGAATGGAGTGGTATGGTTCAGGTTCTTAGCTCACAAAAGGAAACTGATTCTATCCTTTTGCAATCTCTTTCTCTGTTTTGGCTTTCAGTAAGTTTTTTTTTTAATAACTGCAAGCATCGATCAGCTTGTATTCCATGCTTTTACATTTCAATGAACCATTGTATACTCATCTTTATATATATATATATATATATATATATGGTGTTGGACACCCAATAGAATTGACACAATGCAAACATTCAGAAGATCAGATTTTCTGCCTGTGCTCTGGGAATTACCCCAGAGTGGATTAAACAAATGGCAAGTGTTTTTGCAGGGGGCAAGCCCCTTTGCACCCTGCAAACCCGCTGCTAATTCTATATATATATATATATATATATATCTATATATATATATATATATATATATATATATATATATATATATATATATACACGTATATATGCTAAATCTGAGATCAGAAAGTCCCTGGAGAAAGGGAATATTCCCCAACCCAAGAACTGTCAGTCTCATACATACGTGTGTGTGTGTGTGTGTGTGTGTGTGTGTGTGTGTGTGTGTGTGTGTGTGTGTGTATGTCTGTGTATATATATATATATATATATATATATATATATATATATATATATATATCTATGGTTCACCTTCATAATCGCAAAATACTGAAATCTCGAATTTCAGTATTTCGCGACCATAAAGGTGAAACCTTCAAACACCGAACCTTCACAATCCCGAAACTACAAATCCTGAACACACAGTATATACCACACCACACATAAACCCCAACTTCCACACTACAAAACAAATAAACACACAAAAACAAAACACCACACATCCACATACCTACACTACACATACGCAGGGGGACAAGCCCCCCTGCACCCCCCATGTGGGGGGCTACGCCCACCTCACACCCCCTACTTATATATACAACTCCAAGATCGCACAAACAGTAAAAGACAGTACACACACCCAGATATTCCACAGTCCCTCGCAGACACACACATCACACATAGACAAACACCAACACATCCAACAATTACCCACTCATACTTTCATCTTCCTAACCTAACCCACACATACAGCTTACAAACAATCTCACATACACTCGAACTCCCACCCCAAACCCTTACAAAACACTCACTTACCTTAGATTCCACGTAAATCCATACACTACGCCGAATAGCATCCAAACCAAACAGCGCACGTCATGTAACATAAAGCCATAAGCGTGAATTCAAAATATTCGAATTTGCAATTATGCACTTTCGGCATTTTAAACATTCGCCTTTATGGGCGCAAAATACTGAAATTCGAGATTTCAGTATTTCGTGATTATGAAGGGGAACCATATTTTATAATGAGGTACATGATGAACAATCAAAATGCATAAGCATCAAAGCAAAACTGATGGAAGATGGCATTTCGAAAAACACAACTGCCAAAAAAGAAATGATCAGAAACCAAGTAGTTTCCTTTCATAATTGTACAAGACAACCCCATTACCACAATCAGATGAAATAGTAGTGTTTTCAAATGGGTTTCCCTAAGGTAAAGCATGGGTTAGGGTTAGGGTTAGGGGCAGGGTTAGGCTTTCAGCACACATTAGTAAGGTGAGAAGGATAGATTAGCCCCCCCCCCTTAACAACTTACTAATGTGTGCTAACCCTAACCTTAATTTGGCCTTTGTCCTTAAACCTAAGCAAATACCTTATCTTAGGAAAACCCTTACCATAACAATACCACTAGCCAAGACAGCTCAGACATGCACAACACAAAAAAAAAAACACATGCGCATACAGCCGTCTTTATCTAATCTTATTCTACCCCTGACCTGCAAATACTTGCATATACACAAACACACACACACTGAATCTATCACCTTACTAACCCTAAGTCTAATCCTAACCTGCAAACACTCACGACATGACACCCATTCATAATACATACCCATTTTCCTGTTTCAGTGACACAAACATTCAATAATATTGATATTTGATGAAATGAGGGGTCAACACTTTTTGAACAAATGTACTGTATATTCGATAAAGTATTAGGGGCCTACATATGTAATGTAATATGCAGTATGCAATTTTATATGTTTATGTGGGTGTGCATATATTTTCATATGTGTATGTGTGTGTGTGTGTGTGTGTGTGTGTGTGTGTGTGTGTGTGTGTGTGTGTGTGTGTGTGTGTGTGTGTATATATATATATATATATATATATATATATATATATATATATATATATATATATATGGGTCTATGTTAAATGTTCGAACATCCAAAATGTCGAACATTACATGGTCGAGACATTTGGATGTTCGAACATCAAATAAAAAAAAAACTAAAAAAAGAAAAAAACACTAACAGCGTAGGCAGGGGGGCAAACCCGCCTGCATCCCCCACAGCCCCCCTACTTATATATACCAACTCCAAGACTGCACTTCAGTGCAGGAAAGGGAAATTCTCCCTATCTACACCATATGGCACCGCTGAAAGTCAATCTTCAAACACTTAAAATTTCGAACGTTTGGTCTCGACCATGTAACGTTCAAAGATTTGTCAGGTACATATATATATATATATATATATATATATATATATATATATATATATATATATATATATATATACACACACATACACACACACACATATACATACATATATATATATATATATATATATATATATATATATATATATATATATATATATATATATATATATATATATATATATATATATATATATATATATATATATATATATATACATATATATACATACATACACAAACACACGGATACTCTCTGTAATTATTTGCTTCTTTACGCTCTGTCAGTGTGATTGTGCTACCACCTGTGCATTGTGTCACCAACCTTTTTTCTTTCCAAATAATTACTTTAATTATATCTTGTCCTTCCATAGTAAACCTGAAAAAGGTCCATTTGGACAAGTGTTCTACCAAAGTTAACAAATACAGCTAAAATATATATATATATATATATATATATATATATATATATATATATATAGATATATATATATATATATATATATATATATACCAGTCTAGTGTCATTAGCTCATTCTACCTAATACAAAGAGAACTTTTGAGAAGGCCAACCCACTTAGTTTCCTAACCTTCTGCTTCTCCTTTCTCCCTTTCCTTTACAAAAAAAAAAAAAAAAAAACTTTGCTAGAATCTCTCTGTGTTCTGCTTAACTGTAACAAAAAAAATACGCTTGTTTGCTGCCTTTCTTGTAACTAGTCTAGTTCAGATACAGATTTGCTATATCCAGGACTGTATGTAAGTTTCTGAGCCTCCCCAAGCCTGTCTGTGTTGGAGGGAAGCCTTCTAGCTTATCAGTGGGAGTGGTAAGCACTAGGTAACCTATCTACAACATAAGGAGTGGTTCTGGCCCAGAAATTGTAGTTATTGGCCATTTGGGCAGTTTTTACATCTCTCTCAACTTTCTGATTTAAAAGCCGCATTTGCACTTGTTTCTTTCCTGTAACTTGTCTACTTCAGATACAGATTCTTGGTTTTAACACATGAATTTGCTTATTCAAGCTCAGCACTTGTTCAGAACATGTTTTAAGCACTAAGTAAGCTACAAATTACTACAGCACTTAACCTTCCTCATTACCTAGAGGGAAACAGTTTTTGTACTTACTTTCCTCACTTGCTTAGAGAAAAACAGCTCTTGTACTCACTTTCCTCACTTGTCTAGAGGAAAATATTTTTTTATTCAGGCATGTCCAAGGGTCACTTCCCAGTGTTCTCTCCTGTCTATCTGATAAATCTGGGTAACTTGGGGCAATGTAGCAATTGCCTCATGTACACAGACAACCCTCTCCTCCTACCACCCAACACTACAACCTGTAAGAGATACACTTATCTAGCCAAACTGGAGGTAAAGCTCTCTCCATCCAAGACTGAACTTGACAGTCAAGAGGAGAAGGTAAACACTTGCACCACACCATACTCATCACATAGTCCCACTAAACCTACTCCACCAAAATCCACACAAAGAAACACAAAAACATTCGTGGAGGCTCTCAATAATAATCTGCTTAGGCAACAGAGCCCTCCAAAGTAGAAACGCAATCAACCTCCACCCCCCCCCAACACAACCCAAATGACATAGCCCACAGACTCAGTGTGCCACTCAACCACAGCCCATAAGGCAAAACAATGTACCCAACACACTAGTCATAGGGGAATCTATAGTCAGGCACACTGATGTCCCACTCACCAGGCTACGCAAGGGGAAGGTTACTGTCAGCTGTCTGTCGGGTGCCAGGATCTGCCACATAACCCATGCACTCAGGTCCACTCCACAACAAGTACAAATATGACTCTGTCATTGTCCATGTTGGTGTCAACAACCTGAGACGTACCTCCCTGGACTACATGAAAAAAGACATGGAAGAGCTCTCCGATCTTGTAGCCCAGGTAGGTATGACCCTAGCCCTGAGTAGCAGCCTGCCATCGCCCAGAATGATACCGCAGTACAAGGACAAAATGATTGACTTCAACAATTGGCTAAGCTTCTGGTATCATTCTAAGGGGATCAAGTATCTGTGTGCCTGGGATGACATGGTCGACAGACCACAATGCTTTGCCAGAGATGGCCTGCACCTGTCACCCCTGAGATTCTGGATACTGGCTAAGGCTCTTGCAGCCCTATAATGCCTTTTTTAGGCAAGGTTTAAATGACAAATTCACCAGCATAACAGGAACAGGCAAGCAAAAACTGAGGATAATGCTACTCAATGCTAGAAGTCTAAATCTCAAAATGCACTCCCATGAGGCACTCCTTAAAATGGAGAACATCGATATCTGTGCAGTGACAAACCTGGTTCAAGGCTCCAGAGTGCACTACTGCATTACCAGGCTATAACTCATACCACACTTTTCGGCCATCTAACCTGAACCGGAACACCAAAGGTGGAGGCATGTCCATATTCATTAAGGATATCCACACCTCCAGGCTAGTTGCTCAGCATAATGCATCCGAGGTTATCCAAGTGCAACTAGCTCTGGGCAAACCTGCAATCCAAACTGTAGCTTGCTACAGATCCCCCACCATGCCCCAGGATTCCCACTCCTCTTTTTTTGATATAATGGAAAATATTAGGGTTCAACCAAACACACTAATAATGGGCGATTTCAACTACCCCACCATTAACTGGGAAAACTACTCATGTACCAACTCCTTTGCTCAACACTTTCTGGAATTCATAAATTCCAATGCCCTGGATCAACTTATCCACACCCCCACCAGGGGCAACAATATCCTAGACCTAGTCATTATGAACATGAGTGATCTGAAGTCAACTCCTCGTTGGTCAGATCCAACCATAAGCTAATCGCCCTAGATATCCACATCCCACCTCCACCCCCCATTAAGGAAACCACGGTAAAAAATTTCTCCAAAGCCAACTTCATGCTTCTTAAAACAGAAGTGGCGAACTTCATGACACCCATGCAGATGGACAATACAGTTATGACTGCTGAATTCTACACAAATGCACTCTATAAGCACTTACATGAGTGCAAGGATCATGCCATCCCAAACAGAACCAAGATGCTATCCTCCAAAAAAAGGAAGCCAATCTGGTGGTCCCCTGCCATAAACAAACTCTACAACAGAAGGAAGAAACTGTTGCAAAAGAGAGCAAAATCCCACGAGTGGAGGAGCTCCCTGGTCAACCTCAGTAAGAAGCTAAGATCCCTTATAAACCATTCTATAGCTATGTCAGGAATCTCAATGGCAACACCCAGATCTGCTCTGAGTTACAGCACAACGGCACAAAAATTACAGAACCAACTGATACTGCCAACATCCTTGCAGTAGGTTCAGTGCTAACGTTACCCCCCTCTCACCCCCCAAAGGGCCCATATCTATACAGGAAGAATGCAGAGTCCCTGCAATCACAACTATGCAGGTAAAAGGTCCACTCTCTAAAGTCAAAAACATAGCATCCATGGGACCGGACAACATCCCAGGCTGCATTTTACACGAACTTCAGAACAAACTGGCTCCCCACCTAAGCACCATGTTCAATCATAGCCTCACATAAGGCTTTGTACTCACTGAATGGTGCACAGCATCAGTTATCCCACTCCACAAAGGGGGAGCCACAATGATCCTGGGAACTATTGCCCTATTAGCCTGATAAGCCTGGTCTGTAAGGCCATGGAACGTATCATCATGGAACTCATAAACAAAGACATTGGTAACCTCCAAACTCTGGACCTCACCCAGTTCGGGTTTGTGAAAGGAAGATCATGCCTCCTGAACCTGATCGACTTCTTTGAGGCAGTCACCAAAGGTGTAGACGAGGGTAAGGTGGTTCACACAGCCTATCTTGACCTCGCCAAGGCTTTCAACACCATCCCGCATTCTGAAATTATAGATAAACTCACTAAACTAGGTATAAATCCTTATGTCACAAGACGGGTTGCCAACTGGCTCACTGACAGAACCCACACTGTAAAAGTTGCAGACTCCAAATCTGACTTTAAACCAGTGACAAGTGGAGTACCACAGAGTTCAGTCCAGGGACCTCACCTGTTTGGTATCTACTTCTCTGAAGTACAGGCTAACACGGAAGACCTTTGGTTAATGAAATTCGCAGATGACTGAAAACTAGGAGCCAGTCGAGTCCCCAAATGATGTGGACATCCTACAGAAGGGCCTCACTGAGACAGATGCATGGTGTCAGAGCCATGGCCTCAAGCTCAATGCCAAAAAGTGCATTGTCTTCCCCTTTGGTAAAAACTCTGTACCCATGAACTATCACACAGGCAGCAGTCTACTTAATGCCAAATGTGTGATAAGAGACCTTGGGACTCAGGTGGACAGTAGTCTCTCCTTTGATAATCACATCGCCACAGTAGTCAGGAAATCCTTCTACGTGACACACTTCATTACAAAAGGGTTCTCATCCAGGAAAAAAGAGGTCATTGCTCCCCTCTACTCGACACTCATTAGAACCATTATAGAGTGCAACACCCCTTTTGGAATGTACCTCACAAGACCTCTGCAGAAGCTGGAAAGGCCACAGAAGTACCTCACAAAGAGGATTACTGGCCTCAAACAGATGCCCTACACTGACCATCTCCAGCTTTACTCCATAGCATATCACCTACTCTGAGGTGATCTCTGCCTAACATATAAAGCTATGTCAAACCCAGAGCTGTTGGACATGCTGCACCTAAAGTAATCCCAATCCCTCTGAACTACACGCTCTAGGGACCTAAGCCATTATAAACAGGACATGCTGGAGGGATAGATTCCTGTCCCAGAGACTTCCCATACTCTGGAACAAGCTACCCATCTATGTCAAGCAAAGTTACTCTTTAGCACTCTTCAAGAAAAATCTTGATGATTGGATGGGAAATAGGAAATACACCCCGGGGATCACTTTTGTGGCTTTGCTCGACAGGGGCACAGGAAAATAAAATTTTCTTGAGTGGCAAAAGCCAGGGAACCTTGTTGGCTAGGCTTACTTAGGCCCTTGGGCCAATAGCCTAGTACCTACCTATGAATCTGTATATATATATATATATACACACACACACACACACACGCGCACACACACACACATATACACACACACACACACACACACACACACACACACACATATATATATATATATATATATATATATATATATATATATACACATATATATATATATATATATATATATATATATATATATATATATATATATCTATATATAAAATGTGTACATGTATGCGTGTGTCTGTGGGTGAATAGGTTAGTCTATCTGTGAGCCCAATTCTGTAGGGCTGCTGGACTGGGTTGGGGAACACTAACCACCAGAGATTGTTTGTGTCTTTTGGCTTTTCCCGGTTAGGGGTCGCCACAGCGGAACTCCAGTCCGCTAATGATTGGCAGTAGAGTTTTACGTGCTGGCTTGCCGGGCCTAATGCACAACCTTCAACGAAGTAACGCCCATTCACGCATGTCGCCACACAGAAAACGCTCTAACTGAGAATCAAACGGGCAACGTCTAACTGTGAGGCGACAACGCTACCACAGCACCACCACCGCAGTACACTAACCACCAGAGATAACGTTACATATTGTGCCTTAATGCCACTTAAATATACTGTGGATTAGGGGTGGGGAGCACTAGACACCAGGATAACTCAAAAATAAAGATGACATGGGTCAGGAAACACAAGAAGCCAATGGGTACTATGAGTAGTGTGCCTTAAAGAAACTTATTAGATTCAAACCCTGCTCCAGCCCACCTCTTCCAAGGCATATCAGGGCTCTGCACCACCACTAAACCCTAGGAAGAGTGCAAAACATTGCTAAAAATAAAGAAGATAGGTGGGGAAAAGGCTTCAAATGCTGCACCCTTGACACAAGAAACAAAAGTATTAACCTGCCATCCTAGCAGATAAGCTCATGTAGCAATGTTTTTCTTTTTTCTAATATAATGAGGATCACAAACATTCAAGGACTGCAACAGATCATGAGTTATTAAGGTGAGGGGACAGGATACCTAAACTTGTCTCTCAACCTTGTAGTGCAAGAAATCTATACAAGTCAAAAATAACAGGGAGCAAAGAATTATTCCTCTCATAAATTTAGAAAGTTGGTCGAGTAACACCTTCTTCATTAGCATGCATTTACTGAAGGATATGAAGTCTGAAATTCAGGTCTGTCATTATGCACAAATTGAAGTCCTCAGCCGTTTGTCAGCAAAGAGCGAACTAGAAGACTAGAGCAAAACTATGAGGCTAAAATCTAGACATTATGCAGAAATCCAGAGAACTGAAAGGTAGGTCTATATGAGACAACAGCAGGAGCATGTTGTAAAAAATGGGGATGTGTCTGTGTTGGGAGAGGTTTCAGGATAAAGTTGGGAGGAATATTAGGCAAAACCAGACAGACTGTTTGAAATGTGAATGGAGTGACTTAAAAATTAATAAAGCAACAGATCTATCACTGAGATGCAGTGTGCATACAATAAGAACCGTGAAACTCTAATGGCAGGCATTACTGACTGAATGTAATCATCTATGATTTCTGAGGGTGGGAAAAACAAAATGATTTCTGAGGGTGGGAAAAACAAAATTTGGGATGTTCTGACAACTCAGGGGCAGGTATGGGGTATGTAGTGTTTGTGTGTTGTGTATGTGTGTGGGCATAACCGGCCTTAGGCATAGACCAACTAGGATGGTATAAGCAGATCAGGATAGGGGCACCGTGTGGTGTAGGAGGGGCACTGTGGAGACTTTTTGCCTAGTGCACCAGTTGACCAAAGGCTGTTCCTACGTGTGGGAGAGTGAATGGATGGTGCCTGTGCTAATGCGATGCTTGGGCCCCTATTGTTAACTACCACAGGAAAATGCAGATCTACATTCACAATAGTTAAAGGTGATTTAGAGACATGCAAATTAGCCTATAATGAGGTTCTTCCTCATTGCGGCTTATGTGTGTTTGAATCGCCCAACAATGTATTAAAGAAATTGCCCCTTTTTACCACAGCCCTTACCACACTGGGGTTCTTTATGAACCCTTGGGTAAATGCATTTTAGATTACATTTTTAGATATTTGGTTATTGGATGAAAAGTTTCTTTGATAAAATTTAATATACCCATATTATATATATATATATATATATATATAAAACACTGAAAGAGTTCATACAAAAGAATGCTCTATTCAGATGGAACCTAAAAAGATTGAATAATTGCTTTTTTTCATGAGGTCCGCACCCCCTGCTAAATATATATACCCACTCTGAAATCAGACAAGAGCAGGGTAAGGACAAATTCCCAGACTCCACAATATAAAGGAGTCTTGCATAAAAAAAAAAAAAAACAGCCAGCAGACTAAAGGAGCAGTCTGTAAGAGCATTTTTAAAGATTGTAACCATATGGTGTGTGTGTGTGTGTGTGTGTGTGTGTGTGTGTGTGTGTGTGTGTGTGTGTGTATTATAGATATATATATATATATATATATATATATATATATATATATATATATAAAACATACACACACACATTTGGGTGTGTCTGAAACCCACCCCTGCAACCACCTTAGTAATACATGTTAACTCTAACCCTATCCCCCTAACTCTAACCTCCACACCTTAACTTAACCCCACCCCCTCCATAACATTACCACTATGAAGAAAATGAAGGTTTAGTGTTATGGAGGTGTTTGGGTCTAAAGATCACAAAGAGAAATTATTTTCCTTTTGCAATCTTTTGTAAGCCTGGTTTTATGGGGTTTTGGAAATCATGGACCTAATAAACAAGGATATAGGGAATCTCCAAACTTTGGAAACCACAGAGTTTGGTTTTATGAAGGGTAGATCATGCCTGCTCAACTTGGTTGACTTCTTTGAGTCAGTCACCAGAGCTGTGGATGAAGGCAAGGTAGTTCATACAGCCTACCTTGATCTGGCCAAGGCCTTTGATACCATTTCCCACTCAGGAATCATAGAAAAACTCACTAAGCTAGGAATCTACCCCTATATAACTAGGTGGGTTGCAAACTGGCTCAAAGATAGAACCCACAGTGTGAAAGTAGCTGACTCCAAGTCAGACTGCCAACCAGTCGCGAGTGGAGTCCGACAGAGATCGGTCCTGGGTCTTCTCCTGTTTGGTATCTACTTCTCAGAAGTCCAGGGCAACATGAAGGGACTCCGGCTGACAAAGTTTGCAGACAATTGCAAGTTGGGAGCCATTATTAACTCCCCAAGTGATGTTGACATCCTACAGAAAGGCCTCACTGAGAACGACGACTGGTGTCAGAACCATGGCCTTAAGCTCAATGCCAAAAAATGTGTCATCATCCCTTTTGGGAAAAACCCAGTTCCCATGAATTACCACATCGATGGTAGTCCACTGAACACAAAAGGCGTTATAAGAGATGTAGGAACACAGGCTGACAGCAACCTCTCTTTTGACCACCATATTAACACTGTGATCAGAAAGTCCTTCTGTGTGGCACGTCATTGCTAAGGGTTTTGCATCCAGGAAGAAAGAGGTCATTGTCTCCCTCTAATCTTCCCTCATTAGGCTAATCATCGAGTACAATACCCCATTTGGCATGTTCCTCACTAGACACCTGCAACAACTGTAGAGGCTGCAAATGTACCTCACAAAGAGGATCCTGGGCCTTAAATGCTTGTCCTATATGGACAGACTCAAAGAACTCCAACTATTCTCTGTCTCTTATTGCCTACTTAGAGGCGATCTCTGCTTGACATAGAAAGCCATGTCTGACCCAGCTCTGTTAGAAATGCTACATCTAAAGAAATTCCAGTCCCTCTAAACCACATGCTCCAGAGACCTCAACCTCATTACCACAATCAACAGAACGTGCTGGAGGGACAGATTCATAACTCAAAGACTGCCCTTGCTATGGAATAGACTTCCTATACATGTCAAACAGAGGACCTCACTGGCCCTCTTCAAGAGAAATCTTGATGAGTGGATGGGAAATAGAAAATTCACCCCAGGGATCACTCCAGTGGCTCTACTCAACAGAGGCACTAGGAACTAAGGTTGGGTGGCACAATGCCAGGGTAATCCTATGGGCTAGGCTTGTAAAGGCTTCAGGGCCATTAGCCTAGAACACACCTATGAACCTATAAATGTTTAAACTCTTTTTACTGATATCTTGTATTTGATATTTAAACACATTGATAATTTATACTATAATCATATATATTGGATATTTGATCGCACTGCACAAAAAAAGATTTAAACCATATCAATGCGAGCATTTAAAAACATAATTAACCCCAGCAAAAAAACATTGAAAACTAAGCAATCAAAAAAGAAAACAAATATCTCGCTTTTCTGTTCACTAAACCCAAAACCTAACAATATCCCCATACCAAATTTGTCTGAATAGTGATACTGTTAGGCAAAGTTGTTTTTTTTTTAAGGTAATGTGTAGAGTTAGGGTTAGGTTAGTAAAGTGGCCAGGGAGGCTTCACCTGCCAACCTCACCTTACTTATCCTTGCTAACCATAAGCCTGCCTCTGCCCTAATCCTAACCTAACCCTACATATTAACTTGCAAAAGCCCCTTCTTCTACCAGTAACATTACACAAGACCCTCAGGCACACACACATGCATTATTTAACATGCACAGCTCCACACCTATCCCCTGATTAAACTTTTATTCTAAACCTAAAATGCAAACAATCACATATACATTAAACAACCTCTGTCACCACTCTATCAAACAAATTGTATTCAACAAACTCAGTCTCTCTCTCTCACACAGATACACACACACACACACACACACACACACACACACACACACACACACACACACACACACACACACACGTCAGTCTATCACCTTACTTAACTCTTGCTCTAATCATAGCACACAAACACTTGCTTAAGCTCTCATTCTAGCCCAATTACCATAAACACAACTGTTCAAAATTCCTACTGTTGAAGTACAATGCACCCCAACAAAGAGCGCATTCAATATATTTACCTCACTACTTCCAAACAAATTGCTGTTCAAAAGAGTGTCAACCTTATATGCATCAGCACATCACTAACTTCCTTCCAGTACCCATGCCCATCTTTACAGCTAAGAGTATGTTACCATCTACTATGAAAAAACAGAAAAAAGCAGTCAACGTCAGCTACACACAAAAAAGTTATGATAGTACAGTGACAATCAATGAAAGAGGTAAAGACATTTATACATTATGTGTATATATATATATATATATATATATATATAGGGAGAAAGATATAGACAATAGACTTGTAAAGTACTGATTTGCCCTATTTAGGCACCGTAGACACAGTACATGAACAAAACACAGTTGTGGTCTACCTCAGGCTCCAGTACAAGTACTGGTTTATTTGCAGGGTTCAAACACCAGGTGTTTGTTCATGAGATAATAGGCAGCCACACAAATTTCTTAATGAGCAGTTGATTCTGGAGAGTTAGTTACTTCAGCCTACTTAATGTGTATGTGTATAGGTCACAACTCCGTTTTCACATTTGCATGAATCATTGTTCTCTATAATTGTAGGCTTCATAAGGTAACAGTTTCTTTTTAATTTCATGTTGTAGTTCCCTGCAGTTCTGTTTTCCCAGCTTTTGACTTTTTATTTTAGTTTATATCTCATTAATTAGTCTGTCTGGTTTCTCTTTATGGTCATGGTTGTGGTCAACATATGAATCATCTTGAATCACTATTTTATATCTGGAAGACATCAGGATAAGAAAACTGTTGCTAAAAGTTTTAGAAAACACAAGAAAAGTGGGTAGTCTAATTATAGTGGATGTGATTTCATACCAGAATGTTCTCTGTCACTCTGCCTATCAGTAAAAAATGTAATTTGCTTATACAGAAGGTAAAAACAGCAAAAAAACAACCATATCTAGCATTTGCCAACAAAGCCGACCTAGTGATGACGCTTTGGGCATGCATGAGGTAACATTCTACCCACAATGAAGTTTTCAAGTGGTTGATAGCAATAATCACAGCAGTTTGTTGTAAGAGCACATTGGAAGCATGTCCTTTGATAAGGTAAAAAGTCAGGCCAGTCAGTTATCTACTTAATCTCTTACCCGAATTAAAATCTCAAAGGATAACAGTTTAATTATTTTGAGCTTCAAATCTAGCTTCACTGCTAAAAGGCAGTAGGATCTAATGTCCACCATTCGGTGCTATATATGCTAATACTTAAGAATTCTAGAACAAATATGACATTGCTAATCATGTGTGCTCAAAGGTGCTGCATCCTTTTTACTGGTTTAGTGTGTTCTTTCATTTGTTTTTGACATTCCAGATCCAAAATTACTTTGATCAAAACATATCGACATACCTTTAATCTAAAGTGCAAGTTGCGGAGCTCGTTTGACAACTCACATTTACTATATTTTTTTGCAAGACTTGGAGTTAATAATCTATAATAAGAGAGTTCAAGTGATTCACAGTGCCCTATACTAAATATTGTTTGTTAACACCTGTACTAAGCACAAGTCAGCAAACTCATTCAACTGACTTTTTCATTGCGTTAAAAGTATTTCAAAATACTGATGTTGCTGAAAGCAATCTACAGTGTTAGTAGAGAATCATTACAACAGTCTATATTACTACTACAAATAAACACACAGAATGGTCACCATATTCTTGAAGAAATAGCTGACTCTACATTTTAAATGGGATAATAAAACAGAAGTGTAAAATTCAGGGTTTGCATTAGGATGCACAGTGGTCTATACAGCATAAAGTAAACGTGCCAGTGTTAACAACTTCACACACTTTTAGAGAAGTATTTGTATTACATATGCATCCGTCCCCAAGGACTTTTCCCTAATGGCTGTCACCATAGACAGGCAGTTTCCTAGTTTGCTTTTAATGTCATCTTGGGCTAAGCATTACTTTATAGTCTGAGTTGTATCAGTGATTAATCGTTTTGAGAAATCTAACATTTTAACACTAGCATATTTATTACAGTACTATTTATAAAGTCTCATTTACCCTCCCTTTAAGGTATTTTCCTTGTTTCATTGAAATTTTCAAGCATAGAGTTTTGCTTTTATACTTAGCAAGTAAACTACGACATCTTCAGATTAATATTCTGGTGAAACATTAATAATAAATGCAAGCCTCAAACTACAGCCCAAAAGTCAGCATTTACAAATTATATACCCTTGCATCTAAAATGTATGCAAATGGTTTTAGGGGATGAAAGATAATATGGAAACTGTGTCAGGAAGAATAATATTAAACTAAATTATTTGGAAATATATAACAAAACTTGCAAAAGATAATTATCCACTCAGGACTATTAATCATACAGCCAGATTAGTTTACACTCAGCTTAAATATTTATTGCTCAAAATGTGTTGCTCCATAATAAAGTTTCAGGCGTAGTCCTGTATACACAGATGCATTATTCTTTAATATTCAGCTAGAATGAATGTTTATTTTAAAGACAAACTTTGTGTTTATTATAATAGAGTAGATCTCGTCATCTTTTTTAACACGGATACTTTTGTCAGAATTGTATTATCTTCCATTCCATCCATTGTCTAACCAATTGAATTGTTGAAGTATTTCATTGCAGGAAGCTGAACAGGGTAGACCTGAATTCATTATCTTCAGCAACAGTGTTTAGCTCCATCTCCTCCCAAAGTATTGTCAGGCATTGCCAGACAATCTGAGGAATATAATCCAGCCAACATGTGTTGTACCTTGGATGGGCCATGACTGATGCTGATTCTCATCCTAACTGCTTCACATTCATCACAGAATTACTCAAGTGTATGCTGGAGAAGTCATCACTTCAGGTTCATAGGGCAACATAAGATGCAGATAACAAAGATGTTATCTTTGTGTCCCCAGAGCAGATGCTGTTTGGATCTTAGCTGGTCCTTGATATCCTGTCTGAAAATATCACAAGCAGGAGAAGACCACTAGAGGAGTCCTATGCTGGCCTGTAACATATTCCACTTACTCAAAGAATGCAAACACAAACAACTTCTCCATATATACAGGGACTAAATTGCATATTCATTTATTGCATTTGTTAACGGGGAAAGTCCACTGGGCCTAGAAAGAGCCCATTTTCAGTGGAGGCCCGGGGAGAAAAGCTCCAAATTATTACGTAACAAAGTGAAATATTTATATGTACAACTAGGTATGTTAACATTATTTTTACATTCAAACAAGTAATAAAATTAATAGCAACAGCAGTAATAATGTTTCCAGTCAAAGAGTGGTATAATGGTACAGTTGGCATATGTGTCTGCAGTATACTTAGCAGTGGAGAAGTGCTATAGAGTGGAAAAGGAAGAGATAGAAGGGCTAGAGGAGAAAGAGATATGCTATGGAGACAGCAAGGAGTATGTAGGGAAGAGAGAAGGAGAGGAAGAGTGTGTAGTGTAAAAGGTTCAAGTTGAGATTCCAGAGAGAGGAGTTGGGTGTTGAGGTAAGTGGTTGGGGTGCAGGACCATAGCCAGTGAGAGGAGAGATGTGATTTGAGTGAATTTTTGAAGGTAGCTGGATTGCTGATAGTTCTGAGTGAAGTAGGAAGATTATTCCATAACTTAGAGACAGTATGAGAGTACAACATTTGGCCGTCTGAGAGCTTGGGTTTGTTTACTGACAGTAGCATCTTGTTTTCAGACCTGAGTTGGCAATTAGGATGGTATAGGCTCATTACAGAGAACAAGGAAGGGTAGGATTCAGGTCAGTAGATTATTTTGTCAGCTGTAGTTAATTGTAGATATGTGAGGTGATGAGGGGATTCTAGCCACTTGAGTTGGTGCAATGAGGAGTGGGTGGAAAATTTTCCTTTAGTGGCAAATTTAGTGACTTTTTTTGTAGCAGGAGTCTCATTTTGTTTTTAAGTTGGACTGTAAATTTGTGAGGATGGGAGCACCATTATAGTAGAATTGGAAGCAGGAAGGATGAAGCGAGCGCTATTTTAGATCAGTGGCTAAGAAAGTAGCTATGTCTATAGAGGGCACCAAGCTTTTGATGGGTTTTTTAATGTTGCTGTACATATGAAGGTCAAATGTTAATTTTTTGTCAATGATGACACCTAACAGTTTTGGGAATGGATAGAGAATAGAGCTTTGTCAATAGGGCTGGATTTAGTGGGGGTGAATACTAAGAGTTTGGTTTTATTGGGGTTGAGGGCGAGATGGTTTTGGGACATCCAGGTTTCAGTAGAAGTAAAAACTTCTTGGGTAAGATGCTGTAAAACACTGGGAGATTTAGATGAGCAGATGATGGTCGAATCATTAGCATATTGGATAACAGTGCTGTCGGTTAGGGTATTATGAAAGTCATTCACAAATATACTGAATAGGAGGGGACCTAGAATTAAACCTGGGGACGCCTGTGTTTGTGCTGATGAAAGGGGAAGAAGATATTCTGCCATTTAGTAGATTGCGGTCTATTGCTGAGATAGCTAGTAAGCCACTTTAGGGTAGGAGAAGATAGGTTGAGGTTAGAGAATTTAGTAAGTAGAAGGGATTGGGAGATCGTGTCAAATCCTTTAGACAAATCAAGAAAGAGAGCAGAGGCTAGGGAACCAG
The DNA here is from genome assembly GCF_019279795.1 of Protopterus annectens. Lineage (NCBI taxonomy): Eukaryota > Metazoa > Chordata > Ceratodontiformes > Protopteridae > Protopterus > Protopterus annectens. Next base: position 902,919,787 of record NC_056747.1, on the reverse strand, counting down.
CATCATGGGATGTATTTACTGTGTCCAAGAAGGAAATTAGGGCAGTGTTGGTGCTATGTTCAGGCCTAAAGCCATGTTGAGTAGGGAAGAGTATGTGGTGGTTTACCAAATGGCTTATGAGCTGGGTGTGAATGCATTTCTCTAGTATTTTGGAAATGGGGGGAAGTATAGCGATATGACAGAAGTTTGAGATTTCTGAATTTGGAGCCACCTTTGTGAAGTGGAAGGACAAATGCTTTTTTCCAAATGTCGGGTATGTATAATTCTTGAATGGACCTATTGAGGAGGATACTGACAGGATAAGCAATGGAGGAGGCAGCTAGTTCTAAGTATTCTCCAGGTAGGTTATCTGGGGCATTAGTACAAGGTTTTAGTTTATAGAGAAGTTTTTGGATGGTGGATGTTGGAATAGGTGATAATGAGAACGTAGGTAGAGGGGTACTGGTGGTAAGTTCTGATGGTGTTGTTTGTGGGTTAGCGTTGATGGATGGGAAGGAGGTAGTTAGTTTTGCAATGGTGTCAATAAAGTATGTGTTAAAGAGTGAGGCTATCTCAGAGGGTGTTTTTTCAGGGTTAGGACATGGGTTATTGTTAGTTCCTGGGTGGAGCAAGGAGTTTATAGCATGCCAGAAAGTTTTGGGGTTTTGTCTATACTGATTTTGGATATTTTGGAAGTATTCTTTTTTATTTTTGACAACTAAGCATTTGGCCCAGTTGCGAAGTTGTTTGTATTGTAAAAGGTTAGATGAAGTTTTGTTTTGTTTTTTTCCAGATTTTCCAGGCTCTGTCCCTAGAGGCCATAATTTGTTTTGTGAACTTTGCAAGCCAGGTAGCATGTTTTGCCTTGATTCTTTTGAGCCTGAGTCGAGCTAGGCTATTTAGGATTCTGAAAAATGTAGAATTAAAGACTTCTACTGCATCACTGAGTGGGAGAATTTTTAGTGGACTCCAGTTAGTGTTCCGTAGGGTATTGTTGAGGTTATCAGGGGAGAAGTGGGATAGGCCTCTGGTGTATCAATATTGGTGTATATTTGGTATAGAGGTGGGCTTGCGTATTATGTATGCTGGTGAGTGGTCACTAATACTATCTGGGAGTGTGCATATATCAGCAGATTTGGAACCCTGTGCTATGGTAGCACTCTCCAAACAATTTTTTAAGACTTTCAGGAGCTTGTATGCCTTCTGCATCTTTTATTTCATTTACAGTAGCCCTTAGCTAATCATTTCTTTTTTTAATGCCTTTTTCTCCCTATGCCTTGCTGATCAGCAAACTTTCTTCTAACAAACGTGACCACATTCTTTCCCCTAGTGGTGGGAATTCTTCAGATTTGCTAGGGTGAGAACCATATGGACATTCCATCATTTAGGCAAACAAAAGGGAGTTTGTCCACTTGTCAGTTTTGAGAACATTTTATGTAGAGACCCTAACCTTTCCCCAAGGCAAAGGAATGGGTTACCTGCATCACTGTAAGACTTACAATGCCGTGCCCCTCTGATTGTACAGTCCTGGACACTTGGTAGTGAGGGCTACCACCAGGTAGTGGCATGATGAGCTATAAGACTGCCAACAAAATGCACAACCATCTCTCTACCAGAGGGAATGTGTTTGTGTGTGTCCTGCTCTAACCGCTCCCCCTTAACAGGGGCCCACTCATCCTGACCTGCCATTGCTGTCAAGTGCCTGAGCCTGCAATGGAACTTGGGTCACGTGGACCATAGTTAGGGCTTTATCTCTCTGTGCTACTGGCATTGTCCCTTAGTTAATTATTTCCTTCTCATTTTTAATCTTGCAAGTCTTACTAAACATATGTGAGCCGACTTCCATGAAGCAGTCAGGTAAAATGGCATATTGTCACAAACTGCACAGGTGAATCTATTATTTCTTTCCCATTCTCTGTCTTACCAGTCTCACTAAATATATGTGAGCCAACCTTCATGAAGTAGTCAGGTAAAAATGGCATGTTGTACTAAGCAGCACAGGTGATTTTGTTGTTTTGTTCCTGTTCTGTGTGTGTCAAGTCACAGTAAATATACAGAGCCTAGTTCCCTGAGGTAGTCAGGTAAAATGGCATGTAAGCTGCACAGGTGATTCTATCAATTTCTTGAGCAACACGGAAACACTCTTCAATTTCAGATGGTTCTTATTGTAACAATCTGAAAGGCAAGACATTAAAAGCTGCTAATGTTAATAATGCCAAATTTACCTTCTTCAATCTAAGAAAGAAGCTGTAACTGTTTATGTAAAGGAAAATATAAATATATTCTAGCAGTTTATTTGGCTTACATCTTAATGAAGCCAGTTATTGGAACAGTATCACCAAACTCACATATTAGTCAGATAGAAACAGAAAAAATGGGAAATTAAAAAAAAATATTATTGAAATTTTAGTGAAGTACTTGAAGGACATTTAGCTAGGATGTTATATAAATCATGCATGAGGTAACTCACAAATGGGATTCTGGGTGATGCTGAGTAAGGTGCCAGAACTCATAGCAAGAAAAAGTGGGCAAAGAAGGCCAGCTACTCTACGCAACATGCCTCTGATGCCTTGTTCTTTGCTACTGAGACTGCTGCCTTAGCGTCTTTGTTAGCCATCCAGTACTCCCCCTTAGTCTGGGCCATCTTTTCTATCTCCCACTTTTCCTGCACTCCTTTATTCTTTTTATAACTTTCTGGACTTCTGCATTCTACCACCAGCTTTCCTTATGTACCTTATTTCCATGCTTGGCTCAGCCATATATCTATCCTAAAGCCTTTGCACGTGCTCTTTTGAAACACTGTCATTCTATTTCTGCCTAACTTATTTCCTCTTCCTCCTGAGGTTGTAAAGCCCTAAGTATATCTTGAACTCTTTTGCATGCATCACAAAAAAGTTTTTCAGGTGTTAGAAAATACTTAACACGGCAGATATTGTGAAAAGGAAAGCAAGATTTTTTTTAATGACAGATGACACTTGGATCCAAAGTGTCAGCATGTCATTAATAACTAAGATCATTAACCTGTCACCATTATAAACAATGCTAGGGCTTAGGGATAAACAACTAGAATATCTTGAGGTAGCATAGTTAGCCATGGCAATGGTTTGACTGTGTCATGTGATCCGTTCCATGCCTTTAACTAATCAATTTGCAGAAAACAATTTCTCCTAAGGAAAACGGACATAAAGCTGAGTACCATCAGAATAATGATGCCATTGTAAACATCTCCTTCTAATTATCACACCCAGTGGAAATATAGATATGAAGACTTACAATTACAATGGGCCCAAAACAGAACACAGATAGCCCCAGATATGAGTGCATAAGGCAATGGAGAGTTTATCCCAGACACAATCCATTGTGTATGACCTGAGAGGTTAGAAGCTAGCCATCTCAGAACAGTTCCTATAGCTGCACGGCAGGTTTGGATCAGTTCTGAAATACTATTTTATCTCCATTGTCAAATGCTGAAGAGACATCAAGCAGGACCATAACAGGATACCATTGATCCCTCACCATTAGGTGATATTTAAAGATTCATGAAAGGCAGGCTCAGTACTATGTTGGATGTAGAAACCAGACTGGAACAGGTCATGAACATGATACTCTAAGAATTAAATCAGGCTGTGAACAAATAACCTTCTCAGTAATTTTACCTATAAATAAAAGGTTAGAGATACAGTAGTAGTTATCCACTGTCTCAGGGTCAAAGTTATCCTCCCTTAAGATGGGAGACTCTAAAGCCTGTTTTAGTACATATGGAAAAAACAGTTGTAAAAGAATCAGAGACAGTTTGGTAAAATCACTATCTCATGTGCATCAGTACAGTCCACTGCCAGGGTTGTTGAGCATGGGTCCACACATGACAGGTCACAAACATCTAATTAAAGAAACCAGTTGAAAATACTCAATGAAATGAAACTCACAACAGGTGCAAGCTAGCAACTCCACACACAGTTACTGAGGAATGATGAGGCTTCCACCTGCTTGCCTCTCATGGGAGGTGGGGAGTGTTCGTGAGCATTCAGTCCATAATAGAATCCCTGGTGAAAACTAAAGATCACAAGAGGTGCCCGTATAGAGTGCAGTGACAACTGATTACATCACATGGAGGTATGGCATGCATTTCTAAAAGGCCATTGTATGCTGAGCCTTTGGACATGAATGAGTATGTACATGAGTGCCAAATTAAACCAGAAAACCTGCACCTCTCCTGATGGCTGCCTCAGTGATGACCCCTCTCAATTGACACTTGCCCCAGTGATGGGGATTTAATAACCTAGTAGGCCGAAAGAGGGTCTCATGATATGCATACTATAGGGAAAAAAAACTGCCAAAACATTCCTATAGGTACCTGGAATTTACTTTGGCAAGACATTTCCAGTGAACTAACCTGCTCCAGCTTTTAATTAGAACATTTTAGAACTTACCCAACTCCTTTTATTTAGAACTTACCTAACTCCTTTTATTTAGAACTTACCCAACTCCTTTTATTTAGAACTTACCCAACTCCTTTTATTTAGAACTTACCCAACTCCTTTTATTTAGAACTTACCTAACTCCTTTTTGCTGGCTACAAATGTGTTTCACAGATGATGTCTAGCATAATCCTTTGAAGCAAAACTGCTTATGCCAAGCAAACCTCATTTAACTGCTAAGCATTTTAATATGGTAATCTCCTTTTGTTTTAAATATTTTCTATATTATTTATCTAAATTGTGTATGAACTTTTTTAATCTACAACTGCTACAACAACTGACATAGAGAACATACTTACTAAAATATCCAGCATCAACCCACTGGATCAGCTGAACTACATCTATGATTAAAGTCTGTACAGAACATATTTTATTCCTTCTAAAATTATCTATAACCTCTGTTTCTGTCACAACACCTTTCCCAAAATCTAGAAAAATGCCATTGTTAAACATACCCCTAAAAGTAAAAATCCATTCTCCTGCTAAAATTTTGGACCCATCTCAATTATATCAAAGTTAGGTGAAATTCTTGAAAAACTAGCTTATGACCAATTCTCCAGTTGCTCTGCTGACAAAGCATTACTTGCCCCACACCAATGTGGATTTTGGGTTAAGAGAAGCACCATAATAGCTATCTGATAACTTACTGATATTGCAAGGGATATAGATAACGGTCATTTCACTCGTGCTATATTTATTGATGTTAGCAAAGCTTTTCATTTGGCTAAAGACTCACTCTTTCATAGCTTCACAATGGTTCGTGAACTTTCTTTCACACTATTCATTCGGTATGAACATAGGCTCCACATTCTCAACCAAAGCCCCCTTCTAAAAGGGGTCCTCCAGGGTTCAGTTCTTTCTCCACCTTATTTTATCTATTGTTATTAACAGTTTGCCTTCTAACATTCCCTAGTTTCCCATTACCCTCTATACTGTTGACGTGATTATCTACAGAGCACACTCATTCCTCACAATATTAAAATGTAGGTATGAGACAATTTGCCCTTCTCCAATTGGCTAATTTCCAGAAAATTAATTTTAAATTAAAAAATAAATAAATAAGTAAAGTTATGTTACTTGGTTCTCCACAAAACCTAAAACAATCAACTGTTGAGTCTACCATTCTTGCCCACAACCATATACTCTTTCAAACTGCCTCCTCTTTGAAATATCTAGACCTTTGATTTGATCAGAATTTGCACTTTCACATACACACCCAGAATACCAAAGCAAAAATTAATCAAAGTCTTATTTCCAGCAGGAAGAGAGGCTATAGAGACAGTATACTTTTGACTCAGCTTGAATATAACCCACCACTAACCACCTCTTCCTCAAAGAAAAACAGCATTTCATTACAAACAGCGAACATGGTTTGTTGTTTCCTCTCTTGCACCAAAAACTGAACACCATTGCTATACACTTAAAAATGCTAATGAATATCAGTCCAATAAAAAGCATGCTTCCTACCAGGTACCTGTTGTAGATCAATATGTATGTATATACCTTTAAGAAGCTATCCAAGGGCTTGCACAAGTATATAAATACCCTGCACATGCAAGCCTGACTGCCATTTTCTAGTTAGCTGTTGAGATGTAATGCATGTTTGTATGTAAGCTCTGACTGTTAACTGGTTCATTCGTATTTAATCCTGATGTGTTTGTATTTATTATAGCATCAGAACAAAACCCCAAACCTTCTTGTTTTACGTATTAGAGACAAACGAATGACATGGTGTCAGAAGTGGGATGTCTAAAGGACATGGTACCAGAAGTGGCATATCTAAAAGGACATGAAGTCAGCAGAAGCATACCAAAGGGCCATGGAGTCAGAAATGGTTTGGATAAAATGACTTAAAGACATCTGTTTAGATGCTGGTGGAATATACAGCAGTGGATTATTCCCAAAATGTGCATACTTCGCAAAACTGATCAGAAACAAATTTCAGGTATTAAAACTTGCTTTCTTTTTGTATGTGAAATGGGCATACAGAGCATTCTAAATAATATTCACATAAACCGATACATAAGATATTGATAAAAATATTCAAATTACTATGGAAATGTTTGAAATAAAGTCTGAATTGCATAAAATGAATAAAATAAAGGGAAATGACCATGTTTTCACAAAGCATATGTATTTCCATATTAAGCAAAGATATCTGAGTTACCATAAGTGTATAAAGTGTTTGCATGTTTGTGCAGTATTACAGTAAAGCTGTTTTGCAAAGTACAGCCATTACAGGGCATATTTCGCAAAGCACAGCCATTACAAGGCATATTACACAGAATGCAGCCATTAAAGAGCATATTTTGCAAAGTAAAGTATTCCGAACAGTTTATTGTGCATTTGAATGTTGTTATATGCTCACAGAACAGTTTTTCATACATAACTACAAGGGCCATATTCTCAGTGTGTTTGTGTATACTTTGTGGACATGGCAGACAGATTTCAAAAACCCAGTGCACTTGTTGCTTGGCAGTAATATTGCGAGAACTGGAGAGTGCTTGAGCAAGAGTAAGACATTTGCATACAGGCTGCATTTTCTGATAAAGATGACCATACAAAGGCATTTATTTTACTTAATTTAGCTGGGTCAGAAGCCACTGAAAGGGAATGCTCATTTGTGTATGCACCTGCTATCTATACAGGAGAGGGGGAAAACAGTCATACTGCTGTACTGGCTGAGTCAAGGGAGGACCCAGAGTGCTTAAAACATAAATTTAGAGAAATGTGTAACCCCCAGACAAATGTTACTTTGGAAAGGCACTTATTTTGCACTAGAGATCAAAAGCCTGGAGAAACTTTTGCAGCATATATCACTGACCTGAGAAATAAAGCTAAAACATGCAGATTTGGTGATTTAAGGGACAAGTTGATAAGACAGAGTTGTGTGCGGCATAAAGGATGATGCTGTGAGAAGGATTTTGCTTTGTGACAGTGATTTAACCTTGAATAAGGTCACTGAGATTTGTCAGATACAAGAGCTCAATGAAAAGCACACAAATATGCTTATAAATGAGAATATCTCTAAAGGAACAGTGATAAAGCGCATGTTGATAGTACACAGCACATTATTAAAAGAAACAGACCCAAGCACATGACAGCAACTTTAACCCCTGAAGAACCCACTGGTAAACCCCAGAACTTTCTAGCAAATTTCAGACTCCGCACAGTCTAAGTGAAGCTCAAGAGTGAGTCAGCAAACTCAAAGCATGGGCCCCAACCCAGTTTCATTGCCAACTGTCGTACTTTTGGTGAAAGCCATGAATCTAAAAGGGAAAAATGTTTAGCTTTTGGTCAACAATGCCACAAATGAAATAAATGAAATAATTTCAAAAGATTTTCATCTTGAAAAAGCCCGGGAGAGCCCGGGCGAAAGCGCTTGATCTATTGGAGTTAGTCGTTTGTGGTTTTATGTGTTTGACTAAGAACAGAACTGCAACATTTGCTTTTATTTGCTCTATTGAATATTTTTTGTTACTGGTTCTACTTGAATAAAATTGGATTACTGAAGAAACGTTGGTACCGATCCGTTTCCTGCTGTGGTTTTCGCTAAAAACCTTGAGGTTGTCCTGCATTGTTTCTTGTTGTAAATCAAAAGACCCACATTCTTTTATTAAGAGGGAACATTTTAAGAAACAAGTTGATCAGTTAGGTAGTGGCAATTCTACTCTTTATGTTGATGGTGTGTCAATGTTTCATGAAATGGTCAATGCAGTAGATTTAAGGGCAAAGTATGAAGCATTTTGTACTGTTCAGATAAATGGCAATCGTAAAGAGCTAAAAGTTGCTACAGGTGCCACAAGCAATGTTATGTCAGCAGAAACATTTGCTAAAGTGTGCAAATGTGGAAGGCTTGATTTGGCAAGGTATGTGAAACTTGTTGTCTATGGAGGTGAAGAAATTCAAACCGAAGGTTCAGTGGTGCTTTCATGTTACTCTGCTGAAAGAAACTACAACGTATTATTTTATGTGGTCAAGAGGGATGTCCAGTCATTATTAGGGCTCAGAGACTGTTTAAAAACGGGACTGGTTTTATTTAATAAGGAAGTCCACCAAGTTAGGTTAAAAGACCACTGCTCTAATTTTGCCCAGCACATTTTTTCTACCTATGGTGATCTTTCCCAAAACAAACTAGGCAAACTTCCAGTTGTGTACTCCATGAAGTTAGACCCAGAGGTCAGTCCAGTTATCAGGCCAGCATGTAAAGTTCCAGTAGCCATGCAGGACAGAGTCAAGGCTGAGTTGGATAAAATGCTGTGACAAGGTGTGATTTGTCCAGCTGAAACTCCAACTGAATGGATATCTTCCATGGTGGTAGCTCATAAGAAAAGCTCAGATGACATCAGAATATGTATTAAACCCATGTTTTTTGAACAAAGTGCTAAAAAGACCTCATCATCCAATGCGCACAGTCAAAGTCACAGTTTTGATGGAAAATGCCACTGTTTTTTCTGTCTTAGATGCAAAAAGTTCATTTTGGCAAATTCAGCTTGACAAAAAATCCTCATTGCTCAATGCTTTTAGTACTCCATTTGGTAGGTACAGATATTTGAGAAAGCCGTTTAGAATAAATTCTGCAAGTGAAGTCTTGCAGCATGCAATGGAGCAAATTTTTTCTGGATATCCTTGTGCTATCATAGTAGACAACATGCTAGTAAGAGGTCGCGATGAAGCTAAACATGACAGAAACCTCAGAAAGGTTCTAGAAAGGGCACATCAAGTGAATCTTAAGCTCAGCCCACACAAAGGAAATTCAGACTACCTGAAGTTACTTATATTGGTCACTTATTTACAAGTACAGGTTTATGATCAGACCCTTCAAAGCAAACAGCTATTCTCAACATGCCAGCTCCAGACAATGTTCAAGCCCTGCAACGTTTTCTTGGCATGGTCAACTACCTAGGCAAGTTCATTCCAGATTTGACCCAATTTCAGCACCACTCAGAATGCTAACATGTAAAGATGTTTCCTGGTCTTGGTTAGAGCAACACCAAAGAGCATTTGATGTCCTGAAACAGAGAATTGCTGGTCTGCCAACTCTCAGATACTATGATGTTCACAAGTCAGTTACACTTTCCTGTAATGCTTTGAAATTTGGGCTTGGTGCATCATTCTACTGTTGTTTATGCATCAAGAACTCTTACCCAAACTGAGATGCAGTATGCACAGATTGAGAAAGAACTTTTGGCAATTGTGTTTGTATGTTCGAAGTTCCATGATTATGTTTATGGTAGACCTATCCAGATCGAAACAGAACACCACCCTGTAGTCACAATCTTGAGAAAGTCTATGGATTCAGCTCCAGCCAGACTGCAACGTATGATGCTGAGATTGCAAAAGTACAATTTCAATCTTGTTTACAAGAAAGGCAAACTTCTTTATCTTGCTGATACATTATCCAGATCAGCCAGAAACACCACAGAACAGCACAAGAATGAGAACCTTGATTTTAAAGTCATGGAAGTGAGACATTTTTCTTCTACATATCTTGATGAGTTGAGAGACAACACATCCACGGATCCAGTTTTACAGTAGCTCAACCACTTTATCAATCAAGGATGTCCATCAAAGCAATCTAGTTTACCTCAAGAAATGCAACCTTATTTTCCATACAGAAATGAGATTTTGTCTGACAAAGGTATCATAATGAAAAGTCTGACGGTAGTTGTTCCAAAGTCCTTGCAACCAGAGTACATTCCGATCTTGCATCATGGTCACCCAGGAACCGAATCTACCAAAAGAAGGGTGAGAAATTAGTATTTTGGCCTTCTATGGTACATGACATTGAGAGGCCACATTTATCTTGCTCAGTTTGTAATAGTACAAAGTCTCATCAACAGAAGGAACAACATCAGCTTAACCAGATTACGGAACTACCTTGGTCGACAGTGGCACTGATATCTTCGAGAGGAATGGTCAACATTATTTGGTGTTAGACTCTTACTCCAACTGGTTCGAGATTGACCTGCTTCCCAACCTAACATCCAGTACTGTCATTATTAAGATGAAGCATCATTTTGCAGTACATGGTAGCTGCACAAAGTAATTTCTGACAATGGCATACAGTTTACAAGCCAACAGTTTAAATGATTTGTGGAAGAATGGGACTTTAATCATGTCACAGGTAGTCCAGGTACCCGCAGTCAAATGGTTTGGCAGAACAAGCAGTTTAAAGTGCAAAACAATTACTTGAGAAGTCAAAATGAGTTTTCCTGAAGCTCTTGAATCTCAGAAATGTTCCTCATGATAAACATCTTAGTTCACCTGCTCAGAGACTTCTGTTGAGACAAACCAGAAGCACATTACCAATCAGTAGTCAATTTGTGGTTCCATGTATCAAGAGCAACAGATCAGTAAAAAACAATCTGTTGAAGAAGCACCTATCCCAAAAGTCCTACTATGATAAGACCAGTAAACCTTTTCAATCCATTACGACAGGGAGACATGATAAGGATGCAAAAGTCCAAAGGTTGTGATTGGATTGGTGTGGTGAAGAATATTGGTCTAAAGCCAAGATCACACATTGTGGAATCAGAAGGAGCAACTTTTAGGTTGGATCGGAAGCTTTTGTGACGAGTGTCCGAGCCTATACCACAGCAGATAGCCTGTGAGAAAGACTCTTTATCTCAGAGTGAGTTGTCTGGTGTTCCAATTCCAGAGGACATTCTTGTTCCTATGATGAATCCAGAAGTTCCTGATACGAGTTGTGCACCGCAAAGTATCCCTGTTGCTAAGTTTCATCCCAACTGTTATGTTACAAGATATGGTCAAATCTCTAAACCCTGTAGCAGATATGAAGCAACTTGGACATTATTGTGTTTTGTTTCTAATGTACATAGTAATGCATGCCTAGCTCTAACATTGTTTTGCATAAAGGGAAATCTTTTAAGAGGGAGGATGTAGATCAGTATGTGTGTATATACCTTCAAGAAGCTATCCGAGGGCTTGCACAAGTGTATAAATACTGAACACGTGCGAGCCTGACTGCCATTTTGTAGTTAGCTGTTAAGATGCAAGCATGTATGTATGTAAGTTTTGTCTGTTAACTAGTTCATTCGTATTTAATGATACTGCTATCCATCCTGATGCGTTTGTATGTATTAAAGGATCAGAATGAAACCCCAAGCCTTCTTGTTGTATGTATTAGAGATGAACAAGCAACACCTCTTATTTACATTTCTAAACCAAAATTCCATCATCGTTTTTTTTTTCAGAAGGATTCCCTATTAGAGAAGGAACTAAGATCATATCCAAACCTTATCCTTTAACTTTACACAATCGATGCTTTTGGGAAGTGCAGTAACCACAATTTCTCTGTCTTAGGCCCTAAGTTTTGCCAGACTCTGCCACCTAACATAAGAGATTCTGTCATGATTTCCTGAATCAATAAAAGTTTCAAAGACTATGGGCCGGATTCACGAAGGCTTGCACGGAGTCTAGGAGTAGTGTAAGACTCCATGCAGCCTTCGCGATCCAGGAACAGCCCAAAGTCCGTGTAAGAGACAAGCTAAAACGGCTCTTACACGGAGTGGGCGTGGATAAGCTAATCACCTCACTTGCAGCCGAATAGCATGCAAATGAGGGTGATTAGCGATCCAAAGCAGAACAGCCCGTATAAGAGCCATTTTAGCAGCAGAAATGTACTCAGTTGACAACTGAGTACGTTTCTGCAAAAACAGCAATGGAGCCATATCAGCTCCAAATAAAGGGTGCATATGTGTCAGGCAGCATGCCAATGCCCAAATATGTGGCCATTGCCAAGGTAACCTGATGCAAATATATGAAAAATATATATATTTTTTGGTGATTGCCGATGTTTAAACCCAGCGCAGCCCAGCATAAGCGGGCTGCGCTGCATAAACTATAAAAATGAAGGTTTTAAACCCACAAATGTGGGTTTTATGCAATACATGGAATGTCAATGCAGGGACCAGCAGACCAAAACCAACATGGCCACCGTGTAGTGGTTGCTAAGGGGGGAAGCTGAGTCTAAGAGATGTAACTAAGCATTAGTAGGCAATCTGATGCAAATGAGTGTAAGGATACTGAATTCCACTGTCACATAGCAAATGAGCACATTCTGAGTAGTGCAAGAGTTACATTGGGGGAGGAACAGAGTAGGAGATAGGTGACATCACAGGGGGGAATGGTAGAAAGAAATGCAATTCATTGGAGGTTAGAGTTACATGACAGATGTCAGACAGATATCATGGAAAGAGGTGTGCCACGAAGTAAGCATGAGAAAGTCAAGAAATGGAAGGTGTACACTGTTGCCTACACCAAAGTTTCTTGCTGGATGTGTATGCACACGCCGCAGCCAGTAAGGCAGTGTGCATGCGTGTAAGGCAGTGTCTTGGCGTGTAAGGCAGACTGAGCATGTGGGGCGTGTTGGGAGATGTTTAACACCGTTTGCATGGGCGTGCGCATTTTAAACCGAATAAGCAGATTCTGAACTGTGTAAGTATGTGTGCTGCGTTTAAGCCACTGTGGCGTGTTTCTGCTGGTTTGCACGGCTCCTCCCTGAGGAAACAGAAAGGAAAAAGGAAGCAACAGATTTAGTAGGAAGTTAGCAGGGAATTCTGCTGGAGCTAGCAGGTGAAAACAATTAGATGCAGGCAATTACACAGGCAGAATAGTAGCCCAGCCCAGCACTTAAAACTCTGCAAACAGCAGTGCAGAATGTTTCTCTCAAGAGACACTGCAAGACAGGAGTTAAGTTATCAGAAGTGAAAACTGAAAAAGCTGAACTCAGAGCAGAAATGTTAGGGGCTGCCATAGCTGTCATAATGAGACATAGGCGACTTGCTGAGGGTGGTGACAATGCAGATGGTGCCAGACAACCCACAGTGAGGAGACAGAGAAGAGTGTACAGGCCCAGGGTCACCTACCACGGGTTACATGAGCTGGAGATAGCAGAGCGCTATAGAGTGGACAGAGACCTCCTGCAGCAAATAGTGGAGCTGTGCAGGCCATGCCTCACACACAGAACCAACAGAGGGGAACCCATCCCAGTGGAAACCAAGGTATGTGTTGGCCTAAGAATACTAGCAACAGGTACCTTCCAGAGACCAACTGGTGATATGATGGGGATATCACAGGCATCAGCCTCCAGGGTACTGCACCAGTTCCTGGATGCCATATCAGCACATGTCGGTGATCATGTATATTTCCCCAATGCCCGTGAGGTATTGGCCAGCAATATGCGTCTCTTCCAGCAAATAGCGGAATACCCTGAGGTAGTGGGTGCAATACACTGCACGCACACATGCATCAAAGCACCAGCCGGTGGCGGGTAGGGCATACATCAACCGCAAGGGCTTCCCCTCCATCAACTGCCAGGTCGTGTGTGATGCCCAGGGCATAATAATGAATGTGTGTGCTGGCTGTCCTGGGAGCTACCATGATTCCCACATCTGGCGTTTGACGCAGCTGTACCAGACATTTGCCAATGGGGACATCCCATACGGACACCTAGTGGGGGATGCAGGTTATGCACTGGAGCCGTGGCTGATGACACCCATCAGAAACGCACACACACCTGAACAGGAACGCCATAATGAGGCACACGCACAAACACGTAATGTAATAGAGCGTGTGTTTGGGCTGCTCAAGTCACGGTTCCGGTGTCTGGACACATCTGGTGGAGCCTTGCAGTACACACCAACTACATGTACCCAAATTGTCATGGTATGTGCTATGCTACATAATATGATCTTCCGAAAACAGCTGCAGCAGGACCAGCATAGGGCCGGGCCAAACAGCCCCCCACCATTGCCAAGGCCATCACAGGCAGAGCGTGACTCGGAGGAGGAACAACCTGAGCCTGCCCCAGTAGGCAGAAGGAGGCGTGCCCAGTATGCCCTGGCCTTGGCAAAGAGGCAACGCATAGCACGTACACTGGCTCAGTAGGAACCCTGGGAATGATACCCCTCTCTGACTCACTCATATAGTAACAGGGATGCCTAACATGACACAACCTGCTCTCAAACATGTACAGGGAAGTGTAATATGCGCATCCGACAGAGACAGCCCTGCAGCACCACCTGAGGCATGAATGCTATGTGTTAAGTAATGTAACATCATGTACTATATGCACACCTGAGGACCCTGACTAACATCCTACCCTCACCAAGCATCATGCCACAACATGACAATGAGATGATCAAGTGCAACAATTGACTGAAGTATCGCAGTTAGTCAAAGGGGATCCAATGTGTGCCAGTCTGGGATGACATGCCGAGCATGACATGATGCACCACCTGCTAGGACTGGCATGCACCTATCAGTGCAGGCCATATGGATACTGGCAAAGGCTGTTGTCACCCACAGTGTGCCCTGAATAGGTAAGGCTCAAAACACAAACCTATCTCCATAGGTATCAGAAGGGATAAGAATAAGATAAGGGATAAGTTGAAACAGCAAGATGCATGCAGTCTAAACTCACCCAGTATGGAGAATGTGGATATCTGCGCTGTAACAGAAAACTGAGCCAAGGCTCACAACAGCACCCTAACACTACCAGGTTACAACTCATACTGTGCTGTACAGCCTCAAAACTTGGAACAAGCTACAAAAGGAGGGTGACTAGCAAGAATTGTCAAGGATAACCACACCCCCATGTTGGTACCACAACAAAAAGCAGCATGGGCTAGCCATGCTCAAGTAACAGTGGCTAAAACTGCCCCCCAGTTTAGAGCCTGCTACAGACTACTGTCTCAACACCAGGAACTGCACCCGGCCTATGCTGGAATGCATGAATATATCAAGTCCTCCAAACCACATTATATTGGGTGACTGAAAATACCCAGACATAGACTGGTAGCATTATACTAGCTCCAACAGTGTAGGACAAAAGTTCATAGAATCCATAAACCAAAAGGCCCAGGAACAACATACCACTCCCACAAGAGGGGTAAGCATACTGGATGTGATAATCAGCAACATGGGTACTGGATGTCAAGATGAGAAGTGTACTCCTCACTGGTAAAACCAGACCATAGAGTAATCACACTGGATATACAAATCCTGACCACAGTCCCTGGCCAGAAAACCACAGTGGAAAACATGTGTTAAACAATATTTGCACTCCTCCAAACTGATGTGGAATCCATTAAAGGTCCCGTGCAGGTGCAAAATATGGGCCACACCTCAGAACCTGTAATACAGCCATTCCATGAACACTGCCAGGAATGCTTGGATTATGCAGTCCTAAATTAAAACAAGACACAATGCCATACACATGAGAAATCTGGCATGGTGGACACCAGCCATAACCAAACCATGCAAGAGAATGAGGAAGCTACTACATGATAGAGCAAACATAAACAATGAAGTAATCACTGATCAGTAGTATGGCAATAAAATCTGTCCACACATACAATCCACTAAGGCCAGCCACAACAAGTGGAATCTGTGAATCCTGAGGCAATGTTACACCTGCCCCAAGTACACAGACAACCCCAACTCCACCCAAGAAATACAAATATATGTGAGAGATGCAACCATCTATCCAAACTGGAGGCTGAGCTCCCTCAACTCAGTACTCCCAAAACAAGTCAGGAGGAGAAGGTAACCACACACACCACAAACACAGTCCCACATAGACCTATCACAACTGCAAACCAAACACATAAACACAGAAAAACATTCCCGGAGGCACAAATTACAAACACAGCACACCAACAGAGGCCTCTAAAGCAGACACCCAATCAAACAACCTCCAAACATAGCACATGCAACACATAATACACAAAGCTGGTATGCCAAACAGTCACAGGCCAGAAGGAGAAACAACATGCCTGATACAGTTGTAATAGGTGACTCCATAGTCAGACACACTGCTGTCCCACACCAGACTGAACAAGGGAAAGGGTACAGTAAGCTGCCTGTAGGCTGCCACAATATGCCACATAACAGAAGTATGCAGGTCACTCCAAAGCAAGTAGAAATATGATGCATTCATAGTCCATGCTGGTGTGAATGACCTGAGATGTACCGCCCTAGACTACATGAAAAGAGACATAGATGAGCTATCTGATTATGTAGTCCAGGCCGGTATGACACTCACCGTTGCAGCATCCTACCCTTACCAAGAATAATGCCACAGTACAAACACGGAATGATCAGTCATAGCAAGTGGCACACTTACTCGTGTCATTCCAAGGGGATCAATGTCTGTCTGCTTGGGATGTCATGCTTGACAAGCCACGCAGCTGTTCTTGGGATGGCCTGCACCTGTTACCCCTGGGCGTCTGAATATTGGATAAGGCCTTTGCCACCTCCATAGAGCCTTTTGTAGGCAAGGCTGAAAAGACTGACCCACCACCCTAGAAAACATAAGTGGGAAGAAACATAAGGGAAATGCTGACCAATGCCAGATGTGTACACCCCAATATGCATGCTCCCAAGGCCATCCCAGTATGGAGAACATCGATGTCTGTGCAGTGACAGAAACCTGCTGCAAGCCTCCTGACAGCACACCAGCACTACCAGGTTATACCACGTATCATGTGTCATGGCCCCAAAACCTGGAACAAAACATAAAAGGAGAGTGAGTATCCATAGTCAGCACAGACACCCATACATCCAGGTAACTGACAATGCACAAGGCATTGGAGTCCACCCATGTGCAACTAACTGTAGGCAAGACTGCTGTACAGTCTGTAGCATGCTACAGACCGCACTCTCACACACAGTAACCCCACCCAGCCGTCCTGAAGACACTGGACAGTATGAATGTCCCACCAAATACCAAACAAGGTACCACAAATTACCACATAGGTGGTAAACCATTATGTATGGAAGGAGTAACCAGGGACCTAGGGAAACAAGTGGACAGTAACCTGTTATGTGACACCCACATTGCCAATGTGGCTAGGAAGACGGTCTACATTTGACACCGTATCAGGAAAGGATTCACATCTACGTCAACAGAGGTCATTGTGCCCCTATACTTTTCTCTAATCACACCCATAATCTAGTACAATGCCTCATATGGGATGTACCTTACCTGACACCTGCAGCAGTTAGAAAGACCTCAAAGGTATCTCACCAAGAGGATAAAGGGTCTCAAATATATGTCATATGCTGCCTGGCTGTAGACACCCCAGCTGAATGCAGTCACATACTGCCTACACAGAGGCATTGCATGCCTGTTGTAGGAGGCCATGCCCAACACAGGAATAATGGACATGCTCCACCCCAGAAAACTCAAATCCATCGGAGCTGTGAGAGTGAGAGATGTCAACCTCAACAAATAATGAAATAGGATGTGCTGGTGGGACAGATACATAATCCAGAGGCTCCCCACACCCTGGACCAGAATCCCACTCCATGTTAGGCAGAGCCCCTCACTGACACTCTTCAACAGGAATCTTGCCAAGTGGATGGATGATTGTAGAGTTACACTGGGGTCTTCACTGTGTCATGTCCAGACAGAGGCACAGCAAAGCAAATCATAAATGGCCATAATATTCACATAGCAAGGGGTGGCAAAAGCCACACACACTCTGGCTAGGCTAACAAATGCCCTAGGGTGGATAGCCTAGTAGGAACCTATGAACCTATGAAGATACAAATTGTACAGGACACTAAGGATAATCCCAAGGCTTTCACAACTGATGGTAGGAACCATGTTGGGAATTCACAGATATGCCCTGAATCACACAAATATCACAAACACACACACATATTGCCAACATACATCCTGACAGGTGCAGTGCAACCCCCCCCCCCAAATGCAGAATATCTATCCCAGCAGACTGCTGGCCCTCTGACATTGCAGATGCTGAGGTAACAGCCAACATCTACAAAGCAAAACACACAGCAGCAATGGTATGAGATGGTGTCCTGGGCTTAGTGCAACATGGACTCCAAGATGAATGGAATGCCAAACCACACTACTGCTCAATGTCAGCCTTACCACAGAATATGTACCCAAAGAGCAGTGTACAACAACAGTGGTCCTTCTCAACAAAGGTGTTGCCTGAATGGATACTGAAAACTACTACCCCAGAATCCTGAGAAGCTCGGTTTGCACAGCTATGGAAAGGATCAGCATGTACCACAGACATAAAGATATTGGGGACCTACTGACACCGGACCCAACCCAGTGTGGCTTTCTCAAGTGCAGATCCTGCCCCTAAACATGTTTGACTCAATTGAAACAGTCATTAAGGTCACTGATGAGGGCAATGTGGTCCACACAGTGTAGCTGGACCTTGCAAAGGCTTCTATAAAATACCCTACGTGTTCATTATAGATAAGCTCACCAGCTTAAATATAAACCCACATGTCAGTAGAGGGGTTGCAAACCAGACCAAGGACAGAACAGACATGGTCAGACATGCTGCAGCCATGTCAGTCTACAAACCAGATATAACTGGCATCCCACAAGGCTTTGTCCTGGCATCTCCCTCGTCTGGTATATATGTCCCATAGGTACAGGCAAACATGGAAGGACTGTGTCCGAACATGTTTGCAGAGGACTACAAACTGCTCACCACATATGATCCACCAGCTGACACAAGCATCCCACAAAAGGGCCACATAGAAACAGACAACTGGTGCCATAGCCATGTCAGCAAGCTAATTGCAGAAACGTGTATAGTCAACCCCCGTGGATATACAGTAAGTGCCCACCAATTACCACATAGGTGTTAACCCATTATGTAGTTAACATGTAATGAGAGACCTGGGGACACAAGGTGATAGATATCCTGCATTGGACAAACATGTGCTGTAGTGTTTACAGAAACATACCATACCCACCTAATCATGAAGGTTGTCAGATCTAGATAAGGGGAGGTCATTGTGGCTCTGCAGTCATCCTTCATCAGCGGTACAATTGACTACAATAGCCCCTGTGGGATGTACCTCAGCAGACACCTCCATCAACCGTAAAGTCCCCAACAGTACCTCATCAGGAGTATCAAAGAGCTTGCACAGATGCCATGTGTTGCCTGTGTTGCTGGCATCAATAAACATGCTGCACCTTGTACAATCTGAATGGCAGTGAGCTATGCACATGAGAGACCTGAACCCCAGCACTGACTTACATAGGACAAGCTGTACTCGTGATCCATAACACAGAAGCCACCCCACCCAGGAGTGAACCCCAGTACAGGCTACCCATAGAGTCACTTATCAATCTTCCTCAATAGGAATCTTGATGAGTGGATGGGAGATGGTAGATTTATCCTGGGTATCACTGTCATGTCACAGGTAGACAGAGGCACAGTATACTAACCATGACATATGTCATGGCAAACTCCACTTACAATGTGTGTTGAAGGACAAACACACTCTCCAACTAGCATTAGACATGGACTAGGGCACATCGCTAGTGTTTGCAAATGTACACCTATGTTGTGGAATACACTACCAATGTTGGACAAGCCTGGTTTAAGTAGTTCATATCTGAACAGAATGCAACATGGTCAGATGTACACAACTGGCCCCTAACCAGGCTGTTGTGCCCACTATCGAAATGTAAAGCAGTGATAGCACTAAAGCCCAGGATACTGTCCACCACAGTCAAAGTACTACCAGTACACTATACAGTACTACAGTGTTAGGTCAGTGTGAAAGGATGTTGACAACTGTATGCAAAGTATCCCATGCAAACACTGCAGGCACAGTATAATCCTGTTGTGTTCACACACAAAGCAGTTGTACAGTAACTACACAACATGACACACAACACACAACCATAAACGGGTGATATTTGTTGAAGTTCACACTCATCCACAAATGTGGTGGGCTGCAGAGTCCAACATATGGAATGCTCACACTGGGCATGCTCACACACTTTGATAAATGAGACATATGTCAGACAACATGCCATGGGAAGGCTGAACTGGGCATGCTCACACACTTAGGCCAAATCTCGGTTTAGCAGTTGGACACACATATCTGGTATTTTTATGTGTTATTCCAGGAACCAACCACATTACAGCAGTCTGCCCAGTGCACACAGTTAAATAACTACAGAGACATACGTGATATAGTGGATCCCTCCCATATGCAAACATCTTCCACAGATGCACAAGTTGTTCATACAAACAGGGAATGCTATGGCAATAAAGATGTGCAAACAGTCTATCAGCAACAAATAATGTGCATTTGACAATTAAACATATGGGTGCAAAGGTCAACACTAGGCTGTTTGCCCTAGGGAATGACAGCTTAGCCAGAGTGTGCTTGGTGTCTGCCTCCCCACAGGATGCACATTCCCCTTTCTAAACACAGATGATGTCAGCACCCTATAAGTACAGCAGGAGAAAAGAAACTTCCCAGTAATGCGAATAGCGCGCTCTGCTAATGCGTCCGTCTCAAGTGTTATAACATAGTTAGGTAGGGGTTTCAAATCCTGCAAATGCTCAGTGTGTGTGTGTGTGAGTGGGGTTGGTGTGTGTGTAAGTCTGTGGGAGAGAAATGTCCCTTTTGGCAACTAGGAAAACACACTACAGGATGCACATTCCCTTTCTAAACACCGATGATGTCAGCACCCTATAAGTACAGCAGGAGAAAAGAAACCTCCCAGTAATGTGAATAGCGCTCTGCTAATGCGTCCATCTCAAGTGTCATAACATAGTTAGGTAGGGGTTTGAATCCTGCGAATGGCAAGTGTATGTGTTTGTCTGAGGGGGGTTAGTGTGTGTGAGGGAAATGTCCCTTTTGGCAACTAGGTGAACAGACTACAGGATGCTCATTCCCCTTTCTAAACACTGATGATGTCAGCACTCTATAAGTATAGCAGGAGAAGGAAAAACTCCCAGTAATGCGAATAGCGCGCTCTGCTAATGCGTCCGTCGCAAGTGTCATAACATAGTTAAGTAGGGGTTTGAATCCTGCGAATGGCAAGTGTGTGTGTTTGTCTGAGGGGGGTTAGTGTGTGTGAGGGAAATGTCCCTTTTGGCAACTAGGTGAACAGACTACAGGATGCTTATTCCCTTTTCTAAACACTGATGATGTCAGCACTCTATAAGTATAGCAGGAGAAGGAAAAACTCCCAGTAAGGCAAATAGCATGCTCTGCTAATGCATCCATCTCAAGTGTCATAACATAGTCAGATAGGGGTGTGAATCCTGCAATTGGCAAGTGTGTGTTTTTGGCTGAGGGGGGTTAGTGTGTGTGAGGACAATGTCCCTTTTGGCAACTAGGTGAACAGACTACAGGATGCACATTCCCCTTTCTAAACACTGTTCAGCTGAAGGCCATGGCTCTGGCACAAGTTGTCTGTTGCTATGATGCCCCTTTGGAAGATGCTTGTGTCAGCTGGAGAGTCGATTATGGTGGCCAGTTTGCAGTCATCTGCATATTTGGACAGCCAAAGTCCGTCCGTGTTGGCCTGTACCTCCAATAAATATATACCAAACAAGAGAGGTCCCAGGACTGAGCCTTGTGGGACACAACTCGTAACTGGTGTGGGGTCTGGCATGGCTCCAGCAATGCTAACCATGTGGGTTCTGTCCTTGAGCCACTGTGCAATCCATCTAGTGACATAGGGGCTTATATTTAAGCTGGTGAGCTTCTCTAGAATGCCCAAGTGGGGTATTGTTGTGAAGGCTTTGCAAGGTCCAGGTAGGCTGTGTGAACCACCTTCCCTCGTCAATGGCCTTGGTGACTGTTTCAAAGAAATCAACCGGGTTAAACCTGGTAGTGCTGGTGTGCTCTCAGTAGCCCTGAACCAGGCATCTGTTACTGCACAGATATCGATGTTTTCCATGCCAAGGAGTGTTTTGGGTGCATGCATCTGGAGGTTTAGACTTCTGGCATTGGGTAGCATTGCTCTTAGTTTCTTATCCCTTGTGATACCTATGAAGGTGGGTTTGTCATTTGAGCCCTGCCTAACATAGGCACTATGGGGTAGCAAGAGCCTTTGCCAATATCTGAAAGCCCAGGGTGACAGGTGCAGGCCGTCCCTAGCAAAGCAGGTAGTTCAACAGAAGATGAATGTGTGAAGGTGTAGTGCCTGTGATTAGTTAGCAGTAGCATATATGACTGCTCACGTGGACACATGCCAGGTAAGTCATATGCACTGTCTCACAGGCAATGTACATGTGAACAGGACAAACAGTGACATCCTGTCAAGTGGGACATGGACATACATATAGTAGGCTATGCAGATGGCACTAGGAGTCCACAGAAGCTCTATAACTATGCATTGCAGGTGTGATCAGTATTCCAGGGTAATTGCAAGCAAACATGCATGCAAACAAAGCTACAGTAAACAGGGCTGCATGTAGTCCATTGTACAACAAACAAGCTGTACCAGTTCCAGTAGGTAACACTGCAAATATGCAGGCACTATGCACATGTACATGGAAATACACGGGTCAGATGGCTAGGGTCCAGTCTCAGTGCACACAAGTGTACAGACCATGTACTGTCAGGATGTACAATAACTGGATAGAAACCCATGTGCTCATACCTGCAGTAATACACATGTCAAATAACAGACACTGAGCCTTCACTCAGTGGTTCCATACTTAGTAGGATGTATGCTCCCTGGCCTGCCACCACAGTATCCCTGACATATATGGGGACTCTCCCTCCTGTGACAGTTAGTTATGTGTGTTGGGGCTGTCTAGCATGGTATGAGATGTGAGCATGCAGTGCTAGGGTGCTCCTGTGTGTCCTGTACCAGTCGTGTAGTACTGCAAACATATCAACATCCTCAAACATCTGCATTGCAGAGTCTAGTGTGGGCAACATGCCACTTGCAATTTACATGTCCATCATTGTGTATTACTACATTCATTACCCTATCCCTGTGCTACCTATGTATGTAGCCTTCTGTTGACATCATTACCACCAGTATGCCAACATGTGCAGATGGTACACTATGGTACTTACCATGGGTGTAGACAACAGGACATGACAATCACACACTTACTGCATCAGGCATGCTGTGATATACCCACAATTAATTCAGCACACAGTACTGTTAACAACATGATACTATTACTACACATCTATGTGGTCACCCTGTGCATCAGCAACATGTTAACCTGTACCTGCACAGTTGTTACAGATTGCAGGAGGTGGCACAGTTTCATCATATGCACAGGGTGTGAACTTGGTATGCCTGAGTCAGCCACCGATACCACCAATTGACATGTATGTGTATGTGTGTTGGTGAGGGACAGCAGTAGAAGGTGGGGCAATGTTGATGCAGTGTGTGCGTGTGCGGTAGCCCTAGGTGTTGTCAATTCGCATGTGTGTATGGATGCACACAGTTCCACCTCATGGCTGCCATATACTGGTGTTTGTGGACAGCCACAGACTGTACCTGCCAGGTCATACAGATCAGTGTCTCTGGCCACGGACACAGTACCTGTGCCTTGCAGGGGTGCTACGGACCATATCCAGTACCAACCCAGACTGGGTACTGTCATCAGAAGCAGGTGTTCGTTGACTGGACACAGATCCCTGTCGGGCCTGGCCAGAGCCACGTGCACGTGGTCTCCTGGGGCGGTCTGATGACAGCACAGACCTAGCATTGCTGGGGCTGCTGCTGGCACTACGGGGGCAGCCGCGGCCCTGTTGTCGTCCGCGACGACTGCCAGCTGCTGCTGTTGCTGGCATACAGCCACGTTGACGCCTCAACCACCCACCATCACCCTGGCTCATGGACATGTAGTTGTGGAACCGGTCTAATATGTCCCCACAATGTCTGTCTATGACATCGGTGAAATCACGGATGGCAGCCGCAATGTCACGCATACTGTCAGCCATGGCTGTGCGACATGCTGTCAGCTCCCTCAGACCCTGTCTGGTGTACCGTTCCATAAGTGACTGTGCCTGCATGACAGTCCGAAACATAGCTGAGGTTGTAAGACCTCTGTGGGCATGTCTGACAGGGGCAGTACGCCCATGGATGCTCCCACGAGAACCCCTGGACATCTGTCTGTGTGGTACCATCTCTGGGCCATGCCCATGGCTGCTGTGTGGGGAGGCATGTGCCACAGATACCACATTACCCTGGTCAATGCCCACTGTATGCTGTCCATCACCTAGGGACATTGGTGACAAAGGGTGTATTGGCAGGATAACTGTGCGCATTGATGACAGCTGTGTACTGTCAATTGGCTGACCAATGGCGGACCCTGGCATACCTTCCTGTGCCATTACACAGATGTCATCATTATCAGTACCCACGGCACCTGACTCAGGTTCCCTGCTACATGACACCAGAGCAGCAACAGAACCTGTGGGAGGGAAACAGGAAACATAGTTTACAATGTCTACACATTACCAGCGATGCACACATGCACAGGTGCACACATGCACACATGCACACATGCACAGGTACACACATGCACACATGCACACATGCACAGGTGCACACATGCACACATGCACACATGCACAGGTGCACATGCACACATGCACACATGCACAGGTGCACACATGCACACATGCACACATGCACACATGCACAGGTGCACACATGCACACATGCACAGGTGCACAGGTGCACACATGCACACATGCACAGGTGCACACATGCACACATGCACACATGCACAGGTGCACACATGCACACATGCACACATGCACACAGTTTCACAATTGTACAGTACTCAGTATGCATGATATCAACACACAGACACAGACACACCTACATGCATACAAAGAGCACTACTAAGTGAGCCAAATAGTACTATTACTATCAACACTATTACAGGAATTGTTAATACACACTCACCAGCATGGATAGGCTGCATTGCTGTTATACCAGAGGGTCCTGCAGACGTGAAGAAACTAATGTCAGTGGGCACAACTGTGCCATTGTTACTGAGTATGATACAGGTCAGTAGTACAACAGTCGCCTTTCACAGGTCAGCTGCTAATATTGAGGATATCACACTTGCACATTAAATACTATGGTGACAGCTACAAACCAAGGACACACCTCACATATGCATTAACTACCAGTGTACACAACAGTCAACTATACATATGGCATATTACCTGCACGTTCACTGTCTTGCTGCTGTGTGGCTCCAGCCTCCATCATAATGCATGTCTGCTGCTGTTGTTGTTGCTGGCGGACTGGAGCCACTACACTCATGAGTAGTCCCTCCAGTCTGGTGAGTGGGGATGTGTAGCCACCCCACCACCTGTGGCGACCTGTTGCCTGTGGATATCCGACGCATGCTGATGGACATGTCTGATTAAATCACTGCAGTGATGTCGTACCTGCTCATATGTCCTATTATGCGTGCCTATGTCATTTACCCGACGGACAAGGTCTTGCCACAGTGCAGCCCTCTCCTGCTGATTCTGGCTGGTGCGGGAAAAGAGTATTGCATAATCCCGCACCAGGCTCTGGTGTATCTCCTCATCCTCAGCTGTGGAGTAGGTGGGATTCAGCGGGTGGGCCATGTACCTGAGAAAGAAAATAACCTGGTATCAGCAATATATGTCAGCAGAATTTGGCACACATACTACACATGCTACTCGACTGTTATGATACAACATATCTCACATATGTAGCATCTGTCTGTCTATTGGTGGATACACATGTAGATGGCCAGGTATCAGTGCTCAGCCAGCAACTGTGCAACAGTACCTGGCAGACTCCATACGACATACAACCAAACCCCAGCAGTCAGAACACTGATTCAGGTCAAGAGCACCTCCTCACTCTGGGGGTTTGTATCTAGGTACTGTTTGGCCTACATCGTCAACTACTGTGAGCTGACCACACACTGATTGCCCTGGATATACATATCCCACCTCCACCACCAGCACAAACGACTATAGTGCATAACATTACAGATACAAACTTTACACTTTGTAACAGTGATATGGTATCCTTTCAGCCCACTGGGGCAGTGGCAGATACAACCCACAATGCTGACCCCTACACAATTACTTTCTACAGACATCTCCGAGAATGCATGGATCATGCAATCCCATATATGACCAAGACACTCTCCACAAAGAGACAGCATCCTGTCTGGTGGACCCCAGCCATAGACAGATTGTATTACAGAAGATGGAAGCTGCTGCAAGACAGAGCATAATTCCATAAAGGGAGGGCATGTCTGAGCAGCACTAGTAAGGATCTATTTTCCATCATACAAAATACATGGGCAACTTTGAGAGGGAAATCAAGAGTGACACTACAGATAACCAGAAGGCCTTCTTCAGTTATGCTACTAACCTGGTCAGGAGCCATCCTCTATGCCCATAGGTAGTACACAACAACAAATATTTCACTGACACCACAGATATCGACAACATTGTGGCAGACAGGTTCAGTGCAGGTGTCACCCCGCCCTCTCCCCGAAATAAGGCATAGTTATCCCAGCTGACTGTAACCTCCTTGTCATCACAGATGTCCAGGTGAGAGCCACCATGGGACAGCAGAATACACAACATGGATGGGACCTGATGGTATCCCCAGTTGCATGCTACATAAACTCTGACAGGAGCTAAACACACATATAGAAGTGCTATGTAACACTAGCCTGACTACAGGATATGTACCTGTACATTGGCGCATATATATATGTCCGTATACATATACACATATATATATTGATGTACATATATTGCTATATATTGCTATAGATGTGGAGGGGGGGCACAGAGGGGGTGTGAGTGACAGAGGGGGTGGGACAGGCTGTGTTGCAGGTCGTCATATACAGTCATACCTGTAGGTAGTCAGATCAGTCTGTCTATGTATATGTATCTACATATATCTATATCTGTATGTGTGCATTACATAGATATGTTTGTACAATATTCTATCTACATCTGTCTATGTATTCCTACATCTCTCTCTCTCTATGTATGTATACATATATGCATATCATATATATATATATATATATATATATATATATACACACATACATATGTTGACATACATACGTATCCATATGTTAGACAGGTATATCAACATATTTGTCTACCATACTGTATACACACACTAACATTCTGCTAAACATACATAACTGTGAAACCTACTTTGTACATGGCACTACAACCTACAATCAAACAACATTGATATGTGCACATAGATGCTCTCACATACAAATGTATGTACAGCCTTCACTGATAGTTGCTGTATGTCCCCTGCCCTTTACACATCTTCATATACATATGGATACAGACCAATGACACATATGGAGGTTCACAGTATGTAGACCTTTATAGTATTACTTTACATTACCTGTGTTTGTCACAGCTGCTTGTGTTGCTGTCTGGTTCTCTGTCCTGCTGCTCCACTTCCCAGTTGTCAGCTTTCAGGTAGCTGTTGCTGAACAATTTGTTTCTGTCTGCTTAATTGCAGTTTTCTCTGTCTCTGTCTCTGTCCCTGTCTCTCTCTCTCTCTCTCTGTCTGTCTCTCACGTCCTTCTCAGGGTGCAATGAAAGTATTGCATGTGTGGACATGGAGTACAGCATACTTTTGTAGGTATCTGCATATGCCCATGTGATGGCCTCTGCACCAATTGTTAGCCAGCATTTGCTAATTGCATGCAGCCAGTTGTGTACTGATTGCAGTTCTCACTGTGATTTCAGAACAGTGCTATAAAAAGGTATGTGAGATAGGCGTAACCCTTTCAGATTTTAAGGGCAGGGACCATGCTGTTATGCTGTGGACAATGTTCTGTGAGTGTAAAGGTTGGTATCTCTCTCATATTTCCAGGTGTGTTGTAGATTAACATTCCTCCATTCATTTCTCCAGTTTCCTGTACTAACTGTGTATGTACACTGACACCTACAACTACTACTACTGTTAATGTGTGTGTGTGTGTGTGTGTGTGTGTGTGTGTGTGTGTGTGTGTGTGTGTGTGTGTGTGTGTGTGCTTTCCTTTCACTTTTGCTTGCACTTTGTTGCTAAGGCTTCAATAGTTGCCCTTTACAGTCACTACTTGTATGCCTGCTAGATGTCTTGACTGTAGTGTGCTGCTGTAGCTTTTCTATTTTCCATGTACATTCACACCTTGGAATGCTTGCTATATCTGCTAGGGTGTTACAGCATGCAGTGTTGTCTGGCCATGGTGTGGGCCTTGACATCTATTAGGGTATTTGAGTATGCTGCTGAGCAGGCCCCAGAGACTTTCAGGTTCATCTGTTATGTGCCTCATGGAATGGTACATATCAGTGGGGTACACCCATTAAAATGTCTGGTATGCTGCAGTTGTGACTGTGGGTTAGCATGAGCATATGTATTACTACACTTTTTCTGCCATGCAAGTGGTGAATACTTTCAGGACTCCATAGTTACCATTGCATGTGTTACACCCTTCTGCCTACTGTTTGTACATTTCACATGGGGTCTGTGGGGCATCCCTGTAAGTCATTCACTGTTGCTATGTCTAGGCTCTTAACTATTCAAATATGGTGGTGTCGGACTCGTCATGTGTACAGATATTTGCAGGTTGTCCACATTTCTGCCTCATATTTTGGTCAATATCTCATGCACACCTTTTTCTGACAAGTCACTCTGGGCTCAAGTCAGAATATGGTGACAAACATTCAAGTTCCAGACTGCATACCCTTCCAAACATCCCACAAAGTGCAGACCCTGTTACTTTCTGAACTGTCTGCGTTTGTTGTAACATTATTTGTAATGTGTCCCTGGTTTTGGGCCTTTGCTCCACATATTTTATTACTTGGTCCAGATGTGTTCCTGTAAGAGGTTGTGGGGTATGGGCAGTGCTTATCCTGCTGTGAGTATGTGTGTGTCTTGCAAGGTGCTATAGTGACATTATTACCTACTAGCTTCCAACTAGCATGGCTGTTTCTGTTCACACACTACTATTATGGAAATCCACTAGTTTTGATAGTAATTCTAAATGTCATGCTTTGTGTACTACACATCTATATTCCCTTTACATTCATTCCTACTATTACATGATATATTTACTTTAGCACAATGTTCTTGTATAAGAGTCATGGCTTAGTGGTAAGTCATGCAGACTACAGTTGCCAAGGTCCTGGGTCCTGGACTCACAGTGCGATTTTATTTTGCTTTTGAACTGAGTACAGGACCTGTCAATCAAAGTGACTAAGGCACTTTTACGCAGTTGTAACCGGGTTAGCGCTGGTTTGCGGAGCTCACGCATGCGCACTGGCGGTTAGCTCCGCACAAGACACCCGCTACAACCGCTTAAATGTGCTTAGTCTTGACACACCCGCTATTTTCTTTGAAAGAAAGAAAAATGGGGAGACAGGAAAGTGGTGAAAAGGGGTCACAAAGAGGGTAAGACAGTAGGGAAACAAGCTTGGGATGTGCAGGAGGGATGTAGGTAAGGCCCATAGCTGCCCATTTCTTCATCAGCAACAGCTGTGCATATGTATGTAATTTGGTGTGACATTTGAAACCTTCCACCCCTGAGAGAGGTGTCAGGACAACAATAATACTTGTTGTACAGCCAATTGGAATTGATAGGTTCCATTTCCAGTAGACATGTGTGCGGAATGGGCAGCTATGTATGGGCGTAATTTTTGTGGGTACAGAGTGCCCTTTTTTTTTTTTTTCAGGTGAGAGTGGTATGTCAGGTGAAGGTAGTCGGTACAGCTGGGGAGGTAGGTTGGGTAGGTAAACAGACAAGACAAACAAGACGCATACAGGGGCGGTGTATGACACGTGTGGGGGGTTACACAATTGACGGGACGGAGGTTTGGATATCCAGAACCCATGAGCCCACAGATGGCAACAGTGGAACTGATATCCCCACCCATAGGCAGTTGCCACTGTTCCTTCACTGCCCAGGATGGGGCTGTGCTGGGGGCTGTGTAGGCGGGGCAACAGGCATGCCCGTTAGTTGCGCCACCCATGCCTTGAGCTGGCGTAGGGGCTCAAGGACAGAGTCCCGAATCTCCCTACGCACCACAGTCCGGACGCTATGGAGGGTGAGTGGTGGATCTCCTCCGGCCACACTTGCAGAGGGGGGGCGAGCCCCATCCCCTGCAGCGCTTCCACCCGCAGGTGGCACAGGGCCACCGGAGGAGGGTCCAGACTCGGCACTAGTGCCAGGTGCACTCGCCAGCTGAGGTGGGTCCGCTGGAACCCGCCTTCCCTGTCGTACTATGTTTTGCATTATGTCATGACAGTTTGGGTTAGTGACATATAATACCATTCACAATTAGTTGTAACAGCATGCATTAGTATTCCCATTAGCCAAACACCCAGATATTCACACCATTGAACAGCATGCATAACACATGCATAATTTGAACAGAAATACACAGTCCAACAACATGCAGGGTTAATTGAAGGCAACAGGCCATCAGGTGTGGATGTATGAACAGGGCAGATGCATCAACAGACATGCAAATATATATGACCCAACAGGACAAACGTCCAGGGGTGTTAATTGTGATTGCACATACCATTTTCACGTGGAATGGGTTATATGTGGTTATAGGGTGGGGTGAAGAAAGTAATATTAACACCTTCGAATAACAATACATATGCTGTACATTTCTAATAGCTACAGTTATATACACACTACTGTTCTAACTACAGTTTCCTATATGATAACTATTTCAACTTGGTGATAGGACTGTTAATGCAACATCAATATACATTTTATTGTTCTTCATACACATTCATATCTAGCTTTGTTCAGCTACATCAGGGCTACATTTGCTTTATATAGCTGTAGACAAGTGTGGCTGTTTGGTATATCAGACAAACATCCTATCTGCATATTGCAGACTGAGAGCAACATATCCTGATTTTGGGATACACATTCCAGATGCAGCAACACTTTGAACAGATTTTGCTGTTAGGTTTTGAATCTCACATGCATTTCATTCTGTCTTGACTGCAGTATACTTTATTCAGGGTTATTACTACTGTATTGCTGGATTCATGGCACTTTCTCACACTCTCTCACTTGCTTTCATTTTACTATTCAGGATGGTACTTCTAGGCTTTATTGACATGATTTAACAGTAGTTATTACAATCCTTTCCAGCAGTCTCACTTCTGTCATGTTTCAGTATTTCCACAGGGATATATTTCACACATGTGATTTCATCATCTTCTGCAGCTATACTTTTCAGCCTGCTGCAGGTTGTGTACTATTTTCTTACAGGCAGGGCATTTTTATTTCAGAATATATGTCGGACAGTTTCATGTTTAGGTTAAACTTACAGGCTGAAAACTCTTGTAATCAAGCAATACTTGCATACACTTTCACACTGTTACTTGCAGATTTTATTCTTTACTGACTACACTGCACTCTTTTGCTGACTGTCATACTTTTATATTTCTTTACAGTTACTGGTAGTGGATTACTGACCTGCCTGGTGGCAACCGCACCAGCCTATCGCCATAGGCTCTGGCGGTTCGCAGAACGGACACCTGCAGCTGTAATATAAATGAAGTAATATTGGAATACACATCTCCATAATATCAGCTAGTTTAATTTTTACATACATAATTAAATGTTACTTACTCAGTAGTGGGCGTTGGGTGTTTGCCGGGCCTCCTGGATCCAAAGGTTCAGTTGGTCCTGCTTGCGTCTCTTCAGGTCCGCATGGTGGTGACGGACCTGCTCACCAGTCCTTGGAATCCCTGTGGCACTGGTGAGATCATGAGCCAACCGGTCCCACGCCTCAGCCCTGTATGCTCCCCAGAGGACCTGGCCCTGCATGAGTTGGGCCTCATGATTGTGGACTAGGAGCCAGGCCATGTACCTGGACTCCTCAACACCCCACCTCTGTGCTTGAAAGCGACTACCCTCTCCTACTCCTGACATTCTGCCTGCAGGTCTGTTCTACAATTGTTTATGCTGTGTATTCCCGCCTATGGGGCTTATATAGTCCGTTTTTCCCGCATATATCTGTGATTGGCCATTTTGGAATTGTATCAACTTCAGTAAACCTGCATTGTCATGCTCTAGTTTGTATTCATTCCTATATATTAGCTATTATTGCATTTACAGGTACTGTTGTCATGGCTTAGTGGTTCTGTACCTTGACTATGGTGTATAGTATCCTGGGTTTGAACCTGGCCACTGCTTTTTATTTTTCATGACTGTCTAGACATGCTGAGGGGTGTGTCTGTGTAAAGGCAGTTTTGATACGGCTTGCTCAACGTTGCCCATCGGTTAGCTTGTTTGCGCGGTGCGCAGCTCCGCGCAAACGGGGTACGCTGCTTTAAGCCGCATTTGGCTATCAGCACGCATATTACGCTCAGCTCAGTTAGGGGCACATAGATTTAGCATGTTAAACCACTGCTCAGCTACGGGCACTCATTTTGCACCAGTTAAACCACTGCTCATCTACGGGCAGATGCACTCACCCTGTTAAACTGTAGCTCATCTATGGGCACATCTGGCATTTTTTATTCTTTTGTTACCTCACATTTCTTCAATATAAATGGGCAATTTCATTACATTTTACATATATTGGGGTTTTATGTGTACATATTTGTCAGGGACTTGTTTCCTGCTTATTTTGAAAAAAAAAATATTGGTGTTGTGGGGGCTCGAACCATTAATGCCTGCTCTTCAGCCAACATCTCTACTGCTATGCTATTGCTTCCTGGCTTATTTTGCATATTTAGTTCTTATATGCTTTCCCACTGACTGCTAACTGTAGCTGCGCTACGGGCACGCCCGCGCAAACGAGCTCACTCACGGTTAAACATCTTTACAATTTTAAAAAAAATATATAACATGTTCATTTATATATCTTTTATGTTTATAGTCTGTGGGGGCATGTGTTGTGTTGTGTTTATTCACATTTCCGTGGACTCTGTTGTGGGTGTTTACTTTGGGCAATTTTACACTTCTGGGGGCGTGTCCGCTTGCAGGGCTCAGCCTACGGACACGCCCCCTACTGTCTTACACGGACCGTGTTAGACTTAGGTGTGATTCAGCATGCTCTCATGAATATGCAAAGCATGCTGACATCACTCTGTTTAACTGCAGCCTCCGTGTAAGAGTTATAACTCTTACACGGAGGCTTCGTGAATCCTGGGGTATATCTTTAAAGAAGCATAGTGCCACTGATACCCCAGCATTACATCAATTATTTCCATTAAACCTCTTTTGCTGCTTCTATAGTCTCTCACCTTCTGTTTAAACTCAGTATAGCTCTCCTGATTAATGCCCTCTCATTCAGTTTAAATGCCTTGATTAGATCTGTTCTCCTATGACATAATTAATATTGCCTGCAAATGTATTCACTTTGTTTTACTGTTTCTTCTACCTTTAAAAATCACTGCATTCTTCTTTTCATATATGCACTTTTATACTGTATTTATTTGTTTTTGTTAAAAATGAATGCATTAATTGTGCAGTTACAATAGTTTATCTGATATTTTCTTCCAGGCTGATCCTGAAACAGGTCCTCTTGGATCAGTGTTCTAACCTGGTTAACAAATCTAATAAATAAACTGAGGTTCCATTATTTCTGCCTTCCCACCCTTCTTGCTTTCCCTCTTTCACCTTCTTCTGCTTTTATGTTGTCTTGTGCATGTCATGATGTAGTAACTATCCACAATATCAATTTAGTTACAAAGAACCAAGCGACCACCTTACATTCCTCCATTAGAATTTGAGTATACAATCGAAACAACTGGCAAGGCAATTTTTTCTATTACCAGTTTATGTTAATCACTAGTAAAACAGTGTTACATGCAATGTGCTGTTTTCTGCAGTTATTTATCTTATTTCTGGCATACTTATTTATTTAAGCAGTTTGCTAATGGCCCTAGCTGTGAATAAAAATGTTTGTGCACCAGACTACTAATCTGGTTAACAAGTAAAATAAACTAACAAACAAATAAATAAATTAGATCAGATTTCTGACCTAGGCAATTACTATGAACAGAAGTCATAACTACAGCAGCGCTCCAGCTAAAATGTTTAAAACTGACATTTTTTTGGTTCAGGCTGGATGCAGACCCTCTACCAGGACATGCTGCTGCCACCCCACCATACCTTCTTTCCCCTCTCTCTCCCCATCCCCCCACCATAGACTTCACTATAGCTGCCAAGTTTTCAGTATAATTCATCTTATACTGAACCATGACCCCACACTTTACTTGAGTAGTTACTTCACTCCCCACTTTCACACAAAATAAAAAGATCATCATAGCAAAAAAAAAAGCCCAGGACAAAGGAGAGGTTAGTGATACCTGGTAATAGCTACCACTAGGTGGCAAATCTAGAGTAAAGAAATCGGCATTTGCCTCTGGGTACAAATTCTACATGCATTACTGATCTTGTGAATATTTTGTATTCTGAGTCTTGGCTTACTGAATTTAGTCTAATTTATACATCTTTACTTTATTCTACCATACAAATTTGATTATAATTGTTTCATTTCACGTACTTTGCTTTTTGGCATATTATTTTTATACCTCTTTTTAAGTTGTATGACTTTTATTAAGTAATCTGGGGCATAAATGAAGATGGTGCAGTTAGGTCTAGCCCATCTACATACACAAACAAATACAAATTTAGCTCTGGCCTATGTACCAGTGATTTATGTGAGGGTCAATATACCTCACAAAAGCCAATTTATTATTTTAGTTTTAGTAGTTGTTTTCATATTTTAATTTTCATGCTCTTGTTTTAAGGAGCAAATACATTTCCAATGAGACTTCTTCTTCCACTACCATTCATTGAATTCCATTTCAAAATAAACAGAGCAGATGAACAATTAGCTTACATTAAATCTAGGTGTTTCAAATGCTGATTACAAATTTTTCATGAAAAGTCCATTGTGAGGGTAGTGATCTGCTGGGCAACATTTATGTTAACATCTCGGGGTATTATAAGGCAGCATGAGTTTACAGTGGCAACCAAGGCTGGAGCCTGGGGTATTATAAGGTATTAATGAGTGAATACCAAGCTATTCAATGCTAGGGCTAGTGGGATAGGTACCACAACAAACAGTGTTGTAGCTTGAGATAACCTTAAATGGCAGCAAACATATATTGCATCAAAATTTGCCATGCCACAGATATTAAACACAGAACTGTGCTAGGAGACAGAAAAATCAGTAATGAGGCCAGAGGTTTCAAAGGCAGTATTGTCCTAGGTATTGCTGCAACCACTACAGAGAGAGAGAGTGTGCACTGTTCTGAATCGGAGGTATTAAAAGCAGTGAGATGCTATTTACCACAATGACAAATACTGCAGCCTGAAGTGTTAAAATTAATCTGTGTAACTTCACTGGCTCCTGGGACTCAACAAGGTGTCATCAAGAAGTCAAGGCTGCGTGTTGCTAAGTAACACAATAATCCAAGCTGAGCCTAAGGTATCATAAAGTACTGAGTGAGTACCACAACATTTAGCGCTGATGCTTTAAGTATTACAAGGGAGTAATGAGTCAGTACCACAGCAATCAGAGCTGGGGATGATAACAATAATCTGGTGCTAGTTACTACACACTCAGTGCTATGTATAATGTACCATAAGACAGCAATGTTTGGGTATCATAGTACTCAGAGCCTGTGATACAAGAAAACGAGAGCAAAGGGATATCACACCAGTCAGAGCTCTGACGTCATAAGTATCACTGAGCAATAGCAAAGGGGTGACTGATTGTGGAGATGGAGGTATTAGTCGCAGTGTTGGGCTAGGTTTCATATGTGAGTGTGATTTATATCTATTCAAATGCAGATCCTCTGTAAATGTAGCACCTGAGGCAGATTACCTGAAGAGGCAGCTGCTGGAATGCTTTTATATGGCTCAGTTATACAAGCTTGTTTCACCCTTAACAGATGGAGTTAGTATGTTTAAGTAAGTGGGTGTGGGGGTGAATTCCCACCATAGCGGTATAGTGGAGCTTGCCCTGTAAAATAAGTTCTCTTTTCTCTAAAAGTTCCACGTGGGTGCCTTTAGGGAGTATGCTTCTGGCAGCAGTTTAACTTTCAGCTTCAGCAGCAAATCCATTTCACACTGGGTTTCATTGTTATCATTAATAGGGTCTTGGGAACCACAGGCACTATGGAGTTACCCTCTATAGCAAAGAATGCTGCAGCTTAATGTACCACAAGCAGAGTTTAGAAGCTACCACAGTCCTGATGCATTGAAATGGGGCAAGAAGTGTCTCATTGTTTCAGATCTTTGTCTCACAATGTAGCATCCATAGTTTAATCCTGACCTCCAGTCACCATATGTGTGGAGTCTACATGTTCACTTTGTGTCTGCATGGGTTTTCTGTGGACAATTTGATTTTCTCCAACATTCCAAAAAACATGCTGATTGTTTTGCTACACTAAACTGTATGTGTATGCGTGTGTGCATATGTGTATGTATCTATATATAGAGAGAAAGGAAGAGAGATAAATATGTATGCTTTAGCCTGGGTTATTGCTGAAAAGAGTTTGAGGATTGGTTAACTTAGCCAGTTAACAAATGTGTAAACAAAAAATAAAAGTGTTAGAGACAGTGTTCTAGTAATTATATGAGTCACTGCTGAGGAGTGACATATTACTGGCAGTGTCATCACAGGCAGTATGGAATCACTGCTTGCATGGAAAATACTACAAGACATAAGTGAACAAGTGCCACTATAATCACTGATCACAGGCAGTATGGAATCACTGCTGGCATGGAAGATACCACAAGACATAAGTGAACACGTGCCACTGCAATCACTGATCACAGGCAGTATGGAATCACTGCTGGCACAGAAGATACCACAAGACATAAGTGAACAAGTGCCACTGCAATCACTAATCACAGGCAGTATGGAATCACTGTTGGCATGAAAGATATCATAAGATATAAGAAAACAAATGCTACTACAATCACTGATCACAGGCAGTATGGAATCACTGCTGGCATGGAAGATACCACAAGACATAAGTGAACAAGTCCCACTACAAACACTGATCACAGGCACTATAGAATCACTGCTGGCATGGAAGATACCACAAGACATAAGTGAACAAGTGCCACTACAATCACAGTTGTAATATGTTACCACTGTGATTATGTCACCATCACTGGCACAGGAGTTTTATTGTAATAAAGAAAAACAACAAAAGTGGGAACAGCAGCAATTGCATCAAACTCCATTTATTATTTTTTTAGTTTGTTTTTTAGGTTTATAGTTAATTACTAGGCTTCCAGTCCAGTAAACCATTGAGGAATCTAACCCAGATTTCTCAGTTACCCCCTAAGCACTGTCTAGTTAAATGACTTGCTCAAAATCACACAGTAGACAAATCAGGGCTAAGGGAATCAAACACTGCACCACAGAAATGCTAGCTTAACCCACTGCACCAGCTTAATCCTCTGCACCAATTTTGTTTGTTTATTCATTTATTTTATGAGAAGGCAGATCCTACTTAGTGTAGGATTATTTTTTCACGGAGATAAAAGGAAGACTTGTCTAAACCTAAATGATGCACTCTGTGATTCAATAGAGCTAAACAGTCCTGAAAGTCAGGGTAAGCATGATGGAAACTGCCAAGAAATCTGAAGACACACTGATTCACCACAGCACAATTTATTGTAGGCAAAGTTACAAGCATTGATCTTGATATATCTGTCCATGTCTATTATATCAAGCAATTCTTCTCTTAGCTCATTTTCTTCCAAACTGAGGGCACTTCCCTTGTTCTCCAATTCCTGTGGGCATTCTATAGAAGGTTCTGTAGCATCTTCCAGTGACACATTCTCATCAAACTCTTTTTCATTGTTTAACAGAAGTGAAATCTCATAAAAACATTTAAATTCTATCTCTAGCATCAGCTAAGTTAACAATCAATTATGTAAAAAGTTAAAGCATTTAAAGATATAACCACTTAAATAAACATTTATATCAAAACATATTAGATATGGCTATGTTTGACTTTTAAAACAGGTTTTATGTTATGTTGTACATTTAATCCTGGTGGAACATCAGCCCTAAAATAATTTATCCATTTATATTCTATTAATTCGGTTTTCTCAACTAAATTACCCCGTCTACCATCAGAAAAAATCTTTTGCAACACCCTAAACTTGAATTTATGGTTAGAACCTTTCTGAGAAATATGTTTACATAGGGCATTCTCATTAATGCATCTACGTATATCAGAGAGATGAGAACTAATACGCTCTTTAAATTTTTGATCAGTTTTCCCTATATAAAAATGGTCACAGGTTTCACAGTTAGCAAGATATATAACATTGTCTGTAAAGCATGTGGCATAAGTTTTAAATATAAACTCAGCCTTTGTAATAGGGTATATAAAAGTTAAATCTGTATTCAGTTCATTAAAAAAAACAATTATGGCAGGGCACAGTACCTTTTTTCTTTATATTAGTATTCATTTTCCTCGCCATATCCTTATAACAAAGCATTTGTTTCAGATTTCTCTCTCTAAGTAAAGCTAGGTTGGGTTCCCACAGTATCAACAATATTACTACTAAATTACAAAATTGTCCAATTTTTCTTAATAATTCTCCGAACCATACTAGTATGTCTATTGTATTTAGTTATATATTGCAAACTATATTCATTGCTATCATTATCCCTACCATTTTTGTTTGTAGGGCCATGTAAGTAAGGTTAACCTTTTGTTCCACGTTCATTCATCACATTTCTTCTCTCTTTTTCTATCATTATTTCATTACACCGCCATACCTTAAAATTATCAGTCATATAGCTTAATTCAGTGGTGAAGTCGTTATCTTCAGTGTTTAACCTACTAGCTCTAAGGAATTGCCCCTTCAGTACATTCTGACAGACATGTATAGGGTGCATGCTTCTAGAGTGCACATATCGAGTAGCTTGCACTCCTTTCCTATGAAGTTTTGTTTCAAACTTCCTATCTTTATATATAATACATGTATCTAAAAAATTAACTACTGTCTCTGAATGCTTAACATCAAATATCAAACATTGTGTTTCATTTTGTAATTCAGCAACAAAATCTTTAAGGGCTAGTAAAGTTCTTCCCAAATCATAAAAACATCATCCACAAATCTTTTAAACAATAAAATATTTCCATTCCTATACTGATCTTGCAACTCATTGTTAAAAATGCGCTGTTCTTCCCACCTAGATAATATTAGGTTAGCATAGATATTTGCAACGGAGGTTCCAATAGCAGCCCCCATTTGCTGATGAAATAATGTATCATTAAACAAACACATTGTTGTGTAATATGATTTCCATCATAGAGCATAACATTTCAACCTTACGAGCAGTGTAATCAGTGTGTAGTAATAAAAACTCTCTTACAGACTATACCATAATCATTCAGTATAATGGTGAATAGTGACTTTATATCCATCGTAACTAAAATAAAACAAGTATTTTCATTCTTGACTGACCATTCTCTTAAAGACAGCAAAAAATCATTTGTATCCTTAACCACACTCCGACTAAATTTAAGCAATGGGCTTAACTGCTGTTCTAGATATTTAGATAAGGGAGTAGTGACCCATTGATTTCCAGAGACAATCGGTCTCATAGGTGGTCTAGCAATGTTTTCATGCAATTTTGGCAAACCATATATGATAGGTGTTATAGGATGTGATAAATAAAAAGATTATACATTTCTGGCAAAATTTCACCATCCATAAGCAATTCATATAGAAAACTTTTAACACTAAAAATTAAGCTATTCATTTTATTCTTATCAATCTGTTTAAAAGTCAGAGACATAGTCATAAACTAGACTTTGTTACGTATCAGCTTCTTTTTTAGGAAAGTGTTGCCCTCCACACCTATAGGATGGTGAATCGGCTCCCCTTACACTCATGTTAACTAAACATACTTATTCTCAGTTCACTCTATGTCAGAGTACAGAAAATACTAGATGTTCCATCATACCAAGCATCCCCTTTTACTGTAAAACAGTGCAGCCTTAGCCCTACTATATGTACTATATGGGGTACTGGAGCAACACCCCTGCAGTAGAGGAACACATCAAAACCACTTATTTTCTGATCTCTTTATCAGTCATGGGCAGACTATAATGTAATATTTTGATATGACAGGATACATAGGTTGTCTTCCTTTCATTACAACCGTTTACAACAATAGCTCTCTGCGTGTTCCTGAATTACTATTACTGATTTTGCACTTGCAGATGAAGTACTACTAAATATAATTATATTTCTTTGTATACAATTTTGTAAGTAATTTAAGGTAACCGTGTTTAAGCTAAACAAAATGACTTTTTAGATTTCTCCTTTATGATTGTTCTAGTCCTACGGGTTAGCAGAAGCATTCTAAATACGTTTTAATCTCACCGATGTTCTAGTAGAGTGTTCAACTGTCTGTGTAGACATATTATTAGTGAATTGTTTGTTTTATCTTATTTACATTTTCATTATTTTGTTAAGTATTAAATTCACTGCTATGCATTGACTTTTACAGAATTTTCTTAAAACTGTTTTGCATGTATGACAGGTCACAGATTTATAACCCAGCCTGCAGCAGCATTCTCAAACAGTTGAGTTTTCGTGGAAGGCAAATTATATAAAAGCTTGCCATACAAACGAAGACTAAAGGTGGCGCTAAGTGAGGTTCTCAGTTTGATCCAGTTCAAGGAAAAGATATATTTGTGCTGTCATTAAAAGTGGTCACATTTCTAATTCTTATGATTGCAGCCTCAGGTTTGTTTCCTGCTCAGTCTAATAGATCACTCATGTGATTTATATAACCTTTACAACATTGTCTTATTTTTGGATCGTCTAATGCTTTCTTTAAGGCCATGGTTGTTGTTATGATGTGAATGTGTGATGTTTTAAAATTAGATTTATAACTATAACAACTACTTTCTCAGTCTGCAAAAGTAGTCATTTTAATCTATGTTTATGGTTTTTGCTTAGAACTTTTCTGTTTAACTCTTTCCATTGAGACACAAAGAGCAAGCAACAACTGCAGATGATCAGATAATACATTTTGTAAATCTATGTCTCTGGAGTATAATTTTGTGAGATCCCATCACAGGTTATTTTAATTTATATTGTTCATAAAGCTTTTAATATTTGCTTTTCATAAATGTGAATTCAGATCACTGTAATATAGTTACTCTGTGTTCAGGAAGTACTTACAATCATACATATTTCTATATATTTTAAGATGTTAAAGACCCCTCTCAAAAAATAAATAAATACATTTAGTGCAGTGGTTTATCTGTTAAGGGCCGTCTCTGTTGGCATAGAGGGATAAAGTCATGATTATACTTCAAACAGCCTTGCTTCAGATAGAAGTCCTGGAACCTGACTGAACTGGTAAGGGAACTAAGGAATGTAAAGTCTTTATTTGGTTTCTTTGGGGAAGGAATGGGAGATGAGATGCTGGCTAAGGACAGCCTATTCCTGTGCCTGCAAGTAGGCAGAGCTAAGAAGAGTAGTCAGCCTAAATGATCAGATGGGCCTGAGGCTTGTCTCTGCATTAGGGGAGAGGTAGAGCCACTCCTAAGAAGTCATGTCTTATGACTGACATTGGCCTAACATGGTAGGGACAGCATATTGGGTGGAGGGGTTGTAGGATGCCCTTGCAACATGTCAAAGCCAAAACTGCTGTTAGTAACAGTTGTGGCTCTCAAGGTCCACTCTCCTCTGACACTGCTTGTCTGGCCAGCTGACAAAAGCAGCTCAAAGGGGTTAACTACCTGGGTGAATTTAGCCTAGCAGATAGAGAGGAGGTTGGAGTTTGGTGGGAGCCAACTTTCAGCAACAGGTCAGCCACCGTTCAAACATGACCTATTCAAAAAAAAAAAAAGAAAGCAATATATTTAGAATTCATCATTTCAGAAAGACTGCCCTATTATGACTACTTATTTATTTTAAAGGATAATTACAAGCTAGGAAAGTGTTTCCTCATCCCGGATTGTTATTTTCATCTCTACATAATAACCCATACATTGCCTTATATAAATAAAATGGGACTTAGTTGTTCCTTGCATTATACGCCATTTCTATACAACTTAGGCTTTATAGGCACACCAGGATGAATTTGCTTAAAATTTCATAAGGTTTTCTTTAATAATTTATCTCCCTGGCTCTTCAGTCTAATTGTCCATTACATTTTTTGAATACTGGCCCAGGATACACCCAGACAGTAAGGCAAGTCACACATCACACACACTGCTGATATGTAGAGCGGGCACTTTTTCATGGTGCTACAACTAAATTTCTCTACCGCTGCAGCATGTCAATCACAAATGAGCACTGAAGGATTTGATGTAGAAGGTCTAACACGGGTAACATCGCAGCGGGATGGAGTGAGTCCCCAAAGCAGGGAGAAACAGGAAGATCAAAAAACTCTGAAGAAGAAATATGGACATGGGAAAGAAAAAGAGATTTAATATGGTGTAATATTTATGCAAAGGAGAAAGCAAAACTAATCAATACAAAAACAGCAGCACCAAAGATATTTGAAGAGAAACACAGGCAAAGGAATCTGGACATGGAAAACTTTGCAATACAAAAAAGATGACAGAGGAAAAGTAGAAAAGGAGATCAGTAATGGGAAGTTAAAGAAATAGAAACTGAGGTTATGGAGCACCTGTAAAGTGAAGGATTTAGTGTAGAAAATCTAATTCAGAAAGCACCACAACAGGAAAGAGCAATGGATATCCAAATTAAGGGGAAACCAGTGGAACAAGAATCAATTGGTAAGGTGCCATATGAAGATAATTTGGAGCCTTCCACAGGAAACCAGTATAAATGTTCACTTGAAGTTAGACAGCAAAGGAAGTAACAGGAAACTGTGATGCAGTCAATGCTGAGGAGTGATAGGCCAGTGAGTTCCCGTATGATAGAGCAACGGATGGCACAGGATGAAATTGATGAGAATGTGTCACTGGAAGATGCTACAGAACCTTCTATAAAATGCCCACAGGAATTGGAAAACAAGGGATGTGCCCTCAGTTTGGACAAAAATGAGCTAAGAGAAGAATTGCTTGATTTAATAGACATGGACAGATATATCAAGATCAATGAAAGAAACAGACTGCAGAAGGTTAAGAAAACCCAAAATGTCAGAAGTCTCATAAAACAAATGAACATAGTAATTAGGACTGTCCATAGAGACCCATGTGATAGAACTGAACAGGATATATTACTATGCAGCTAAATTAATAACTGATAAAAGTTCTACCACAAGAACACAGAGTAGTGAGGGAAAGGAAGGGGAGAAATCAAATACCATCATGGAAATATCGAATAGAGAAAATGATAAAGCAATTAAGACAAGAAGTGTCATTGTTAGAAGACTATAGAAGAGGGAATAGATCAACAAAAATACTAAGAATGATAGATGTGATAAAAGCAATGTGCAATATTAGAACAGACCAGGATCTATCATGCACTATCACAAATAACAAACTAAAAATTTTAGCAGAGGCAAAAAAACTTTAGAAGATACGAAGATAAATATAAAGGAAAAGTGCAAAATAAGCAATGTATTGAGGACCCAAAAAGGTTTTATAGAGAACTGGAAAATAAGATAAAAGGAATTGAAAAACCACCAAAAAAAGAAGAAATAGATACATTTTGGAGAAGTATTTATGAAGATCCTGTGGAACACAACAAAGATGCTAAGTGGATAGAATAAGTAAAAGAAAGAATAAGAAGTTTAAAGGAACAGGATATGAAATGGGATTAAGTAACAGCTAAAGAGATTGAAACAAAGTTAAGAAAAGCCTTTAATTGTAAAACCCCAGGCCCAGATGCAGTGCCTAACTTCTGGCTAAAAGTATTAACATCTTTGCACAAAGATTTAGCCATGAGTAAGAACTATTTATATGCGTACCCAGAACAGACACCAACCTGGCTAACAACAGGAAACTTAAGATTGAACCTGCAAGCAACCCTAAAAATTATAGACCAATAACTTGCCTTCCAATGAGGTATAAAGTATACATGGGAACTGACGCCGACAGCGTTTATAGTCATTTAGAAGAAAACTCAATTATGACAGTAGAACAAAAGGGCAATAAAAGAAAGTTATATGGAACAAAGGATCATTTGTTGTTAAATAAAGTCATAGTGGAGAACTGTAAAAAGAGCAAGAATCTACGTATAGCATGGAGTGACCACAAAAAAGCATTTGATAGTATCCCTCATTCATGGATAAGAGTGCTTAATAACATATAAGATACCCCCCACACACACTAATCGATTACATTACAGTGACCATGAAACAGTGGCAGACCACTTTGCAATTAAGCCATGATAAAGGACAAATTGTTATCCCAGGGATAAAAATTCAAAGGGAGATATTCCAGGGTGACTCTCTGTTACCATTACTATTCTGCCTTGCCCTTAATCCATTAAGCTGTTTACTCAACAGCTTAGGCCATGGCTATAATCTGGCTCCTAGAAAACAACAAAGTGTAAAGACTTCCCACCTTCTCTTTAGTCAATGATTTAAAACTGTATAGCTCA
This sequence comes from Protopterus annectens, assembly GCF_019279795.1. Lineage (NCBI taxonomy): Eukaryota > Metazoa > Chordata > Ceratodontiformes > Protopteridae > Protopterus > Protopterus annectens. The sequence continues at coordinate 902,874,987 of NC_056747.1, read as the reverse complement.
TCAGATGAGGAACTGAAAGCACAACTGAAAGTTGTCAAAACTTTTTCGCATGATACAAGAATGCCATTTGGTCTTGATAAATGTGCAAAAGCAACCTTTAAAGCAGGAAAACTGCAACACCAGGAAAACATCAGTTTGGGACAAGAATGTGATATAAAAGAACATGAGCAGGAAGCAGTGTATAAATACTTGGGAACTGATGAAGTATCAACAATAAAACATGAACAAATGCGAATAAAACTTAGTAAGGAATACTTCAGAAGATTTAAATTAATCCTGAAAACAGCATTGACATCTAGAAACAAAATCGAAGCTATAAACCAATTTGCTCTTCCTGTCCTTACTTAAAGTTTTGGAGTGACTGACTGGCCCCAAAACGTGTTGAATAGATTAGATAGGATGCTTCATGCTCACCAAATGATTTATAAAAATCAGTGCATACCAAGATTATATATTCCACGTTCCAGAGGGATGGGCCTCCTTGAAATTGATTATATGTATAGATCTGCAATTGTGGGACTCCACACACATCTTCTGACCTTACAAGACCCAAACACAGTGAAAGTTTTGAAACATGAGGTGAATAAATCTAAGATGACTTCTCTACTTAATCTAGCAGAAGCTTATCTGTGTCAAGCAGGAATGGAAATCAAACCAGAAGTAGATAAAAATCAGGCAGCAACTGAATGTGCCAAAAAAACAAAAGAAAGAGTATAAGGTGAAGGATGAGATGAGAAGGCAAGAAATGTGGAAAAAGCATAAATATAGTTGCAAGTATAGAAAACGTTTGGAAGAACCTCATGTTGATCATGAACGAATACAGGAATGGTTAAGGAGAGGCAAATTCAAACCAAGAGATGAAAGGTTAATATTGGTGGCCCAAGATGGTGGGCTGCATACACATTGGTTTATAAAGTCCATTGAACATGTGGGAGTAACAGACAAATGTAGGTTTTGTAAAACTGAATTGGAAACAGTTGCACACCTCGTTACTGGTTGTGACATACTAATGGCAGAAGGACTGTATACTGAAAGGCATAATAATGTGGCAAGACTGTTGCACTGGGGATTGTGAAAACATTATGGTATTGAAGTGGCTGAAAAACACTGAAAACATTAGCCACAAAGCATCATAGAAAATGAAGATGTCTATATCACATGGAATCATCTATTACCAGCAGTTCAAAAGATAGATGCTAGAAAACTGGATGTAGTGGTCAAGGAAAAGATGACAAGAGTAGCATTGATCACTGAAATTGCCACACCCAGTGACTACAGTGTCTTGTGTACAGAGAGACACAGAGTCATAAAATATCAGGATCTGCAGGCAGAAATGAGAGCAATGTGGAAGAAAGATACCCAGACAGTTCCAATAGTAGTAGGAGCAATGGGTCTTATAAAAAAGAATTTACAATCATATTTAGATATGTTACCAATACATGAAACTCCATACAAACTGCAGAAGGAGTCATTACTGGGCACATTGCGGGTGCTGTGAAGAGCACTACTGGCTGACATCAAAGAGTGAAACAATACTAATTTCATGAACTTTAATCATACTTTGACTTAGGAATGGGGTCCATTCCCATCATGGTATTAGAAACTCAAAAGACATGGAGAAATTAAAAAGAGCGCTAACATGACAGGCAATTTGACAAACATGGCTCACAGAAGGAGAACATTGGTCTGATGTTCCTGCATTTAACACAGAGGATTATGATTGTGTCTGTGATCATAAGTGTTATGCGTTTGAGACATGGATCTAAAGAAATTCACTTTGACAGCAAAGTTCAAGAGATGAATAATGGTATCCATTTTTGAGAAGACATAACTACATTATGATCAGATATAACCCCCTAATCATAATATTTTGTTGTGCAGAAGGATAGCAGCACTAAGGGTTTGTTTAGATTTGAAAGCTATGACACACTTACCTCTGCCACATAGACAGCAGCCACCAGAGAAAAGCAGTGAAAAGCTGTTGAACCCTTCATTCTGTCTCTTCCATTTTTTCAAGGCTGACAGGAATATCCAGAAGCTTCCTGCCTCTGATTAGTGATGGCCACTGACCACTGTTATTGTCCTAATGCAAATAGAGTTTAGCAGTGCTGAGGCTGCTTAATAAAATCTTAAGCAACGTTTTAACATCAGAAGAGTGCTTCACAAGCCTGCATTTTCCACACTTATTGGAGTATATTCATAACACTCCATGTTCTACATATTCTCCAGCTTACAAAAGCAATTTAATGTAGGCAGCATCTGTAGTTGAATAAAAAATGGTGTCTTTAGAGTTTGACTAAAATGTAGCAAAGAACACAGGCCACAGAATTACTGACAAACTGTTTACTCTAAACCTTTTCAGCAATTCTGCAAGTAACCAATAGTTTTGAGTATTGCCATTTTATGTTAATGGCCATAAGAACCTGCCAAAACAGGAAATTCAAGCAGTTTTGTCTTTTATGTACAAAAAGTGCAGTGTGGGAAGGGGAAATTTAGTTACAAAGCAAAGTCATATCATTATGGCCATCCCATCATGCCTTTCTGGAGTAGAACAGAATGAAAACAAAGCAGTAATTCATAGTCCTGTAGAACATTAGCATTCACCACAGAGGTAACCATTTGAAATGTCAGGACCTGCATGTTCAAGTCCTATAATATGGAATCTGAATGGAGAGAAAGAAAAAAAAAACAGACTTACATATACCAGGTCAGTGATGGTCATTTCTTAGAATATTCCCCTTTCTCCAAGGTATGGCAATCTCGGAGTTGGCATATATAAATTAGGAAGGGGGTATTGTCCCCCACAACACAGGGTGCAGGGGGCTTGACCCCTGTAAAAAAGAAGTTTAAAGGAGAAGAGCAATGTTCAAGATTCGGTCCTCTTCTAGATTTTCTGTTTTTTGTTCCTGATGTGTCAGTACTTCATGTTATGAGTGCCAACATTTCAATAGGAAGCTGTTGTGCAGAAGATTAAGACAGCATAAAGACAAGAAAGACATTGAGTACAGTGGCCCATAAATGTTTTACAGACTCTCACTGGGCAAAGCCGGAGAATAGAAATCAGACAGCTAGGGATAAAATAAAGTCAAACTGCCCATGGAAAAACGCATGATCATTTTAACAAAAATCTCCTTCTATATTGAATTCTAGCTGCAGGACAGAGGGTTTATTTGCTGCTGTGCTGATGGACACGTGAGACATTTGCCAAATCCTATAGCTGACAGTATACAGTCAGTGCCATTAATTTCAACGGTGCTGTGAGTGCTGGACAGGATAAAGAGTGCCCGCTGGATGGAGTGATTATATTTCTCTACAAGTGTCTTGGAAACAGCTGTTAAACCAGCCTGACTTTAGGGTGGACATCACTGTGAAACAGTTTCTCTACTGCTTGTGCACTTCCCATATCTAACTAGTGGGTGACACGTGAAATAAAATTATCAAGCCCTACAGCATGAAAGTTTTTTAGAGCAGCTTCCCAGACTGTTCTTCTGCTTCCATGGTCTGACATTTCTTACAAGCAAAACAGACATTAAATACCTTCTGCACAATTTTTAATATTCTGTTTACAAAGTACTGCCAAAAAAGGCTGTTTGGTGCTCTGATATCTATTTAGAAGAATATGGCAGGTCATTGTGCCACCATCTAATGCAACATTCTGTGCTGTTTTGCAATAAGTGTGTATCTGAACAGGCAGCTTACTGATTTCCTATAATGAAATGTATTCACTTAGAATAAATGACAGTTTCTATCATTTGGAAAGATAACTGCCACCACCACTACTAATTGAGCAATGCAGTGTAACCAATTAGCATGACAGCTATAATTTCTGATTCAGGGACACGGTAAAGCCACACCGAGAAACACCCCATTAGTGGCTAATCACTAAGTCTCTGAATCAAACACTGTGCTGTTAGATCTGACCATATTAGGGTTCCCCCCACCAGGCCATACATTGCAGTTGCACAGGCACCTCCCAAAATGCACCGGCACACAGAGACACCTGAGCACATACATCCCAAATATTCAAACACACACAGGCAGCTTCAGCAGACGTGACAATAGTCACACTACGGTCCCTGATATATCTACAGGAGTGAATAGATTTTACACTGGTAAAAGAGAACATACATTTTTTTCTACCTTCAGCATAATAACAAGACAGAGTAATAATGTAAATAATGCAATAAAATGTGAAAATAATGTAAACTGTGCCATTACTGTCATCTGTGTTTACAATATTGTAATCTGCTTTACTACAACACTAACATTTTCTGCTTTGATCATATCCATTATTTATGTCCTCTCTGCTCTTTGGGTTCAGGTAGGGACTGAAAAGAGTTAGTGGACCAGCTCACCAGTGTGGTTAACAAATAACAAATAAAATGAATAAATAGAGTGATTCGCTAAATTGCAGTAAAAATATGCTGTGGTGCCGGTGTCACTTTTGGGACAGAGAGTAAATGGCTGATCAGTATTAGTTGTGCAACCCTGACTGCTGCATTTTATACAACAGTGATATACCTGTCCTAGCTCTGGGCAGTGCCTGCATAATACTATAACAGATAAGCCATCTCCAAATCATTTGTGTCTACAGCACTGAGAAAACCTTCTGAGAAAGGCTTCAGCAGTATGGTAAGCATTTCTGAATCACACAGAATATGTGCAATACTCCATATGAACTAGTAGCAGATTTAAGAAAGAGTGGGAATGAACACTTTCAGAGATATCCAAATAAAAGCAACGCAGAATTAAATGAGCTTTTGCTAAAAACATTTGTGTTTTCTATTTTGGTCATAGCACCACTGAGCATTAAATGTTCAGGCAGATGCAAACTTACTCTTACAGTGATTTAATAGACTTAATCATGAGAAAGAACACTGCATACATAATAACTAACCATGTAGCAGCGGTAATAAATCAAAACAGAAAATATGTGAAAAATCCTCTTCAGTGCAATGCAGGAGTTAGCCCTTATAAAAGGCGTAGTCGTCTGCAAATGCTATATTATAGCTGCAGTGGTAGCAGCTGTTCAAAATGCCTGGGCATCCTGCATTTATAAGTGCACATATAATAAATGGTGACTTTTCATCATACAGCACAGATAGGTAGGTAGGAAAGCATGCAAAATACCAATTCTTGTGCATCCTGCATTGTAATGGCAAATATAACTCTTTGTGAGTTTTCAATATATGAAAAAAGTGCTAAGGAAAGGTATGACAACCCACCACTGCCAACCAATAATCAAGAAGCCTCAATCTTCGCCACTGTCAACAGTGGGGAATGTTCATTGAGAGGACAACAGGTACACACACAGTATTTCCAGATACAGCTCTCTGCACCAGGTACAATTTCCCTTAAGAGCACACAGAGACCACAGTCAGTCTGGGGCTGGATTCTCCCTCTTCCTCCAAATCCCCAGTAAGACTCTCTACTGGCACAGCTATAGATTAAGATCTCAGCTAAATGACCAAGCCAAGACCTCCAGTACCCTCTCTGTCCAACCAGTGCTTCATGTCCATGCACAAGTAGCTGACACACACACTCTTTGAGGTTTGATTTACACACACACACACACACACACACACACACACACACACGGGAAAGGCAGGCACAGGTTTACTAGCTATGTCTCCTTCTGCCCACACTATAAGATAGCTTTCACTGCCAACAGTCACTCCTGCCAGCTACCTTAAGGGCCTTAACAAAGGGTGTCCAATCTGTGTAATATTAATACTAACACAAATAGTAGCTTGACCAAGAGCAAGGCTATTAGGAATGGCCAACAAAATGTCACCAAATAAATATGCACGTATTCTCAAAATTTAAATATCTCCACACAGATCAGCCGCAATGAAACATTTAAATATATTTAATAATAAATTATAAAAGAACAAGATAATACTAAATATATATTCACAGTGACAGAGTTCAAAATCACAGGAAATAGTTAAAATAACATTGCAGTACAGGTTTACAAAAGTAAAGAAAAACAACTAAGCTTCACTGTATTCCTGAATGAATCTGAGAGAATTATATTATTCCCTAGTAACTTACTTAATTAGAGCAAGGCAGATGTGATGAATGGTTCCTCTTGCTGTCAGGTCCAAGACAGAATACAGAATGTCCTGTCTCACTAAGAGACTTCTCAAAATAATATTTAGAATATTACTGATGAGATAGCTTGCAGAATGACATAATTTCTGGTCATCTGACTTCTAGTTCTCATGCAAACCCCCATTGCTGAAGCTGGCAGTATTTAACATCTACCTGTAAAACTACTCATACAAGGGCTTTGGTTCAGATCTTTGGCAGATGCTGGAAGTCATAAAACAATTGTGTTACTTCGTGCTTACAAAGTAGCAATTAGTTCACACTAAAGACAACACAGAACGTTTCCTAGTACAGACTTTGTGTCTCTAGCTGCACTGAAACATCTTTATGGCATAGCCTATAAAGTCATTTAATTTCAGATATTTTTCTAAAGTTTGCTGGACTGGGGTTAACCTCCTGTATTCCAGTTTCCACTGTTAAAATATATACATTTAAACAGATAAAATAGTCCATGTACATTTCTGTTCTCTTCCAGTAGGGCACACTGTGAGTACATTTTAAACACAGCACTTTACAAATACATTTTCAACATAAACATCTGTATAGAGCAGTTTGATACACACATGAAATACAGTTCTAATACATTTGTAACACAAGAATCTCATATAAATTAGTTTGATTATTAACAAATGACATATAATTATTTACAAAATTCCATCTAGCTGTGCTGGCAGTACCTCCTTTCATCACAAAAGGCTTCAGGACATTTCAATCTCTGCTCACTGCATTGTAAAGGTCCATGTAACTATATGAGCTGACATGCAGCACTGAGAGATTTGTCAGTATATGACAAAAGTACATGCCACCTGTATGATGTGCATAAGGTTCTAAAACATAACTAACTTCTATTTCTCCACCACCCAAAGTAAAGCTGCTCACATGATTTAGAGTATGACTACTCTCATGTTAGTATGTTCTAAGTACATTATTTACTTTCTTCTACAGAAATCCATTGTTAAAACACTTGTAATTTTTACAAATTATGTAAAATTTTTATTGCAAAGCTCTAGCTACTGGAAATAATTAATCTTTAATCTGTTGTAAATGTAATGTCTTAACTTACTTCATGTTATAACAATTGTAATCTGTGTATGGATATAAATGTCTTAATGTGGAGCTTTTCTCCCTGGGCCTGCACTGAAAACGGGTTCTGTGACCCAGTCGGACTATCCCAGTTAACAAATGACAAATAAATAAAATCTCAGTAACAAAGGGGGGAACTGTGATTAACTTTAATGGATTTATCATATACACACACACACACACACACACACACACACACACACACACACACACACACACACACACACACACATACATATCCCGGTATGCCCATGCAGACAGTTGTACATACAGCATAACATTACAGCTTGATTGGTGGACAGGAGTGTCTCACATAGAAATGTGCGAGTGCACGGACACAAGACACACAGACACACACACACACACTTGTGTGGATTTTTGAACTGCACTTCACAGGTGTATGCACAGAGCCATATGTACATTGAGTGTAACAAGACAGCTTGACTGGTGCACAGAAATGAACACTGCAGCTCATTGAATATTTGCACTGTGTTGTTTTCTTTACCCATTCCTGTGTATCAGGCTTCATTTTCATATTATTAGAGTTTTGTACTATGTTACTGATGTCACTGTCCTGCTACATAACATGTCACAGACTATGCTAACTTTGCAGTACATCTGTGGAAGAGATATGCATCCTCAGTGGCATCAGCAAGCTGCTGGTGCAACAGGGATCTTGCTGTACTTTGCACAAAATCACACATATGCATATATGGATGTGTGTGTGTGTGTGTGTGTGTGTGTGTGTGTGTGTGTGTGTGTGTGTGCGTGTGTGCGTGTGTGTGTGTGTATATATCAAATTTACTTTCAGAATGTCAAATTGCTTATGATCAAGACCATAACATCAATCTTTCAAAAGTTTGAAAAAAAAAATAATAAATACAAACATTTTTTTACACTTTTGCAGGGGGGCAAGCACCCCCACACCCCCTGCTAATTAAATATATCAACTCTGAGTATGCACTACAGCAAGGAAAACAGTAAATAGACCATTTCTCACTGTATCTCCATTTAAATGGTTGGAACTTTCAAAATATCGATCTTATGGTCTCGACCATAAGTAATTCCACATTCTGAAAGTTTAAAATTAAGAAGTAGACATTTATATGTATATTCATATATAAATATGAGACAACTTAATTTGTGCAAATGTCAATTTGGCCAACATCTGCATTGACAACAAAATTTGATTGATTAAGTGGATGACAGGTGCACTAGATCACACACCCCTCGGGATTGCAGAATATGCCCTTTAACCAATGTTGTGAAATCTCTTGCCCCTGAGAAAAACAGCTTAATTATTTAGTTTTGAATTTTGCATGTATCAAGATTACTGCTCAGTGAATGTGCAGTAGTAGGTTGTCAATGTTAGCATTGTCAGTGTTTTGTGGTCAACATTTGGAAAGCCAACATTTAGTATTTTGATTTAATTCAATACACAGACATATTTATATATCTGTGCTTGTAGATGTACAACATATATATATATATATATATATATATATATATATATATATATATATATCTATATATTTATATCTATATCTATATGGGATCCGTACAGATCCCCGAACGGCAACATCACCGAAACAGATTCGGCCGGGCGTACTTGCGCAAAAGTGCTTTTCACTGAAGAAGCACTTTCACGTAAGTATAGGTTCACAGGTTCATAGGTTAGTACTAGGCTATCAGCCCTAGGGCCTATGCAAGCCTAGCCATAACAATTCCCTGGATATTTCTTCCCACATTATTTACATCTCCAGGCCCCTCTCTAGCAGGGTGACTGACATGATCCCCGGGGTGAATTTCCTATCTCCCATCCAATCATCAAGGTTCCTTTTGAAGAGGGCCAATGAGGCGCTCTGCTTGATATGTATGGTCAGTCTATTCCAGAGTATGGGGAGTCTCTGGGTCAGGAACCTATCCCTCCAGCATGTTTTGTTCATTGTGATGACAAGGTTTAGATCCCTGGAGCATGTGACTCTGAGGGATTGGGATTTCTTTAAGTGCAGCATGTCCAACAGCTCAGGGTTTGACATGGCCTTGTATGTTAAGCAGAGATCGCCTCTGAGTAGACGATATGCCACAGAGTATAGCTGAAGTTTTTTTACACTGTCAGTATATGGCATCTGCTTTAGGCCTGTGATTCTTTTAGTGAGGTATTTCTTTGGCCGTTCCAGCTGTTGCAGATGTCTTGTGAGGTACATACCAAACGGGGCATTATACTCTATAATGGGTCTACTGAGGTATGAGTACAGTGGGACAATGACCTCCTTTTTTCTGGATGAAAAGCCCTTAGTGATGAGGTGTGCCACATAGAAGGATTTCCTGACTGTTGTGGCAATGTGGTTATCGAAAGTGAGACCACTGTCCACCTGTGTCCCTAAGTCTCTCATCACACTTTCGATGTTTAGTGTCCTGCCACCTATGTGGTAATTCATGGGTACATGTTTTTTTCCAAAGGGGATAACTATACATTTCTTGGCATTAAGCTTGAGACCATGGCTCTGGCACCAGGCATCTGTTTCTGTAAGGCCCTTTTGTAGAATATCCACATCATTTGGGGATTCAATAATGGCTCCCAGTTTGCAGTCATCTGCAAACTTTGTTAGCCAGAGTCCCTTAGTGTTGGCATGTACTTCAGAGAAGTAGATGCCAAACAAGAGTGGTCCCAGGACTGAACCCTGAGGTACTTTACTTGTCTGGAGCTGGATTTGGAGTCGGCTACTTTTACTGTCTGGGTTCTGTCAGTAAGCCAGTTAGCAACCCATCGCGTGACGTAGGGATTTATGCCCAGCTTAGTAAGTTTATCTATAATTCCAGAGTGGGGGATGGTGTCAATGGCCTTGGCAAGGTCCAGATAGGCTGTGTGGACTGCCTTACCCTCATCCACAGCTCTTGAGACTGATTCGAAGAAGTCAATCAGATTCAGGAGACAAGATCGGTCCTTCACAAACCCAAACTGGGTGGGGTCCATTGTTTGAGGGTTTCCAATGTCTTTGTTTATAAGTTCCATGATAATGCGTTCCATGCCCTTGCAAATCAGGCTTGTCAGACTGATTGTACGGTAGTTCCTGAGATCCAAGGTGGATCCTCCCTTGTTTAGCAGGATAACTGTAGCTGTGCACCACTCAGTGGGCACAAAGCCTGAGGTGAGGCTATGATTAAACATGACACTTAGGTGAGGTGCCAGTTAATTTTGTAGTTCATGTAGTACACAGCCTGGGATGTCATCTGGTCCCATGGATGCTGTATTCTTAGCTTTGGAGATTGTGGTTTCTACCTGTGTGGTCGTGATTATCGGAATTTGGCAATCTTTTGGTATTGAGATGTCTGTTGCGGAGATCGCACTACAGTGGGGATAAGGGAAATTTCCCTTTTGCCCACTGTAGTGTGACCTCAGAGTGATATATATAATATTAACACAGGTAAAAGTGTCAGCCTGCAAAAAGATTGACACCACTTATCAATCACTTCAGGTCAAATGCAACACTCACTTTGCTAAGAATTCACTGAACAAAAAAGTGGAACAAAAGTTCTCCTTTTCCAATCAGTGAATCCAACTAAAAAAGATAAATGCTAACAGTACCACGAAGCATACATTGTCTGAATAGTGGTACTGTTAGGGAACAGTACCACGAAGCATACTTTGTCTGAATAGTGGTACTGTTAGGGAACAGTACCACGAAGCATACATTGTCTGAATAGTGGTACTGTTAGGGAACAGTACCACGAAGCATACATTGTCTGAATAGTGATACTGTTAGGGAGCAGTACCACAAAGCATACTTTGTCTGACTAGTGGTACTGTTAGAGAACAGTACCACGAAGCATACTTTGTCTGAATAGTGGTACTGTTAGGGAAAGGGCTGTTCATAAGGTAATGTGAAAGGCTGAGGCTGTGATAGGGTTCGCTTTATCAGATAAGTAAGGTGGGCAGAGGGGCATTGTACCAAATACTCCAAATCCAAAACATCATTTTCTGCAGGGGGGACATTAACCCCAATGTAAAATCTACCCTCCACTTCATCTCTTTAAATACTACCTCCACATTTTCTTTTTTAAGTCACCTGATCTTGGAAATACTGCAAAGCAGGCCTAAAATGGCAAGCAAAGAGACAGCAGGTCTGGAAATGGCAGACCTAGGGATGGCAGGCAGTGGATATCAGGCCTTGGAAATTCAGAGTTGGCTTGCATGAGATAGCTAGGCACAGGAAGTGCACACTGATATGGTCCACAGGCTTCAGGCATGCATCTAGGCAGAGTCAGTATAAAGTCAAGGCATAATCCATGTTCTTACTGCAGGAGAGCATACATTAGACTGCAGCACTGATCTGACTATCCAGAAATAGCAGTGGTAGGCAGAGCCAAATCATGGTCAAATGGGGCCCAAGGCAGGGTAATGGATCAAGCCACCCCCAGCCATACAAGTGTCCCATTACTTGGCTATTTCTCCTTATCATAAATGCTGTTAAGGCTGTCAGTGTACATGCTATTTTCTTCTTTACTTCTATAATGATTACAGATATTTGGATTTAATTTAAAACTTTTATTTCAGATTTTATAGCACAAACACTGCGAGACATTTGCTACGCAAAACAATACAGTCTCACAATAAAAACAGACTTAGCTTGAACAGTAAACTTATCTGCCCTTGAAACTCACTTTCATTGAAATTGCATTGAAACCCACATTCAAAGAAAATGCATCTGGCCAGTCGCAGTTTAAATTTGCTTTTGGACTGTTTTCAAACCACAGACCCCTTGCACACATTTTTAGGACCATGCACACATGCATGTGTTTTTTGATTCATCTTCCTGATTGTATTAAATTATATTCCTTGTAAAATACAGCACCACTTGTTAGAGTCTGTTTTAAATTTGTAGTTTTAAACATTTTTACAGTAAGCAATGAAGTAAAACATATGACCCAATAATGACAAAAGTGCCCATTTCAGAATATTTCAACCATAAAAAAGCTCCTCAAACTTCTGTCATTACAATTCACCAATGTCAGTTAATATGCACAATCTTTCCAGGAGTAAATAAATAATTCCACATCACAGAGATCTGTAATGAAGAGGTTGCAGCCAACAAACAACTTTATATTTCAGTGTTTCATCTGTAAATTCAGTGTCTACTGAAAAAACAATCGGTAAGCTGTTAATGTTGCAACAGAGAATGAATGGTAAACTGACAACAGGTTCATAGTTACAATGCAATGCATTCAAAGGAGGACACACTCAGGACTGCAGCACTCCACCCCACCCTTACAGTACAATACAGTATCTGCAATCCATCTATGTGGTGTGGGAGAAGAGCTGACAGACTTCTACATCAAAATCTATTATGCTACCTGTTGTGCTACTAACACTGCTTTCAAATTTACCAAGACAAACAGTAATGACCATTTGCTAAACAAAACAGTTGCACATTGAAAAGAGACTTAGCACAAACAGTAAGTTTCTCCTCCTTTGAAGCTCACAATTCCTTGCAAATGTACCGAAGTTCAAATCACAATTCCTTGAAAATGGACTGAACTCATCATAATTCCTTGATATTTCACCAAAACAAATAGTCTGGTGGTAGTTGTAGAGGATTCATGCTCTTATCTCCTTTCACTAAGGTACAGGGTTTGAGGTAGAGCCTTGTTAAATGTACACAAACACACAGCTTCTTAGTACTCCACTACCTTCATAACATTCATCCAGACATGCTGTTCATTCTGTTCCCTTCCTTGCTGCTCGTTTAAAAAAAATAGCGCACTCTGTTTAGTGACACACACACACACACACAGACACTATTAACAGCACACAATGAGTGTCCTTAAAGAAGAAATGTAATGCACACAGACTGCATTCTTAAAGAAGAAATGTAAGTTTGTGGCAGCACCCAGTTAGTGGGTTCTAGGTGACTGCTTTGGTTGCCTAGTGCTGGATCCAGCTCTGCTGGTAGGACAGCTTCCTAGAATTGGCAGACTTAACATGGTACAAAATTGAAGGCAACTAGCATGTGCCATAAAGGATTTTGGACACAAACTCTGATCAAAATACTTCATTCCTGAATAACAGATGCTGGACCTTAGACAGAATACATGGTGACTTGGTCTGCATCGTCTGTATCTCACTTATGAATGCATCAGTGTTCTTTGGCTAAGGCAGCATTTTGATTTATTAAAATAAATATTGTGAAATCACAAAACTGACTCTGAAATATCAAAAGACAGAGCACGAAAGACCAGCTCCATGACAAAGAGGGGCAAAGTCCTGCCTATGATACAACTGACATGAGTTAATTTAGCAGCCCCACAGCTGGAGTAGGTGGCCAAGAGAGAGAGAGGACTGATGAAGAACAAACTGCTAGCTGTCTGTGGAGAGGAGGGTGTAAGGTTTGTACCAGAAGTGTGGCCTCCACATTAAATCCCTGATGGTGACTGAGGATTACTGAAGGCAATCTGCCTTCAAAGGGGTGTGGCATTTGTGACAGCAGATCTCAAAGAAGCAGGAGATACACCAGTCACAGGCACCCACTGTCTGTCATCCCTTGGAATAATGGTAGTTGTGCACACCTGGAAGATGGTTAGGGTATAAGTAAAAGAAAACATTTGGCTCCCAAGTGCATGATGGCAATGTTTTTGTTACCAGGTCCTCACAAGTCTGTGGAACAAAAGAGCTGTAGGGCACTTTGTTTCCATGGGAAGAAATGGAACAGCTGGGCAGATGGTGCAGAGTCTTGAAGGTCTTCAGGGGATAAGTGGTGCAAAAAGTGACCCAAAAAACAGAATATAAACTCCAAAAAAGATATATGTCCCAATGTATTTACAGTTTCAGAGAAAGGATACTATTATTCTGTGTGCAGTTTCACAGCTCTACTTTTCCTCAGCTTCACTTTGTACTCAGAGCTTCATAATTTAATGGCATATATTTTTTTGATACTAAACTTGAGGTGTAAATGGCAAACATCTTCACATTTTTTCTGTTCATAGGTATGTACTAGGCTAATGGCCCTGGAGCCTTTATAAGCCTAGCCCATAGAAGTGAACTGGCATCGTGCTGCCTGACGTTAGTTACCAGTGCCTCTATTAAGTGGAGCCAATGGAGTGATCCCCGGGGTGAACCTTCTATTTCCCATCGACTCAGCAAAATTTCTGTTGAAGAGGGCCAGTGAGGTGATCTGCTTGACGTGTATGGGAAGTTTATTCCAGAGCATGGGCTGTCTCTGGGTTATGAACCTGTCCCTCCAGCATGTTCTGTTAATTGTGGTAATGAGGTTGAGGTCTCTGGAGCGTATGGTGTAGAGGGATTGGAATTTCTTTAGATGTAGCATTTCTAACAGTGCTGGGTCAGATATGGCTTTGTAAGTCAAGCAGAGATCACCTCTTAGTAGACGATATGAGACACAGAATAGCTGGAGTTTTTTTTAGTCAATCCATGTAGGACATGTTTAAAGCCTAGAATCACAGAACTTTTGTGGCCTCTCCAGGTGTCTAGTGAGGTACATGCCAAATGGGGCACTATACTCAATGACTGGTCTAATGAGGGAATAGTAGAGAGAGATGATGACCTCTTTCTTCCTGGATGCAAAACCCTTGATAATGAGATGTGCCACATAGAAGGACTTTCTGACTACAGTGGCAATGTGGTGGTCAAAGGAGAGGTTGCTGCCAACCTGTGTCCCCAAATCTCTTATAATGCCTTCAGTGTTCAGTGGGTTCCCATCAATGTGGTAATTTGTGGGAACTGAGTTTTTCCTAAAGGGGATGACGATGCATTTTTGCATTAAGCTTAAGGCCATGGTTTCGACACCAGTCATTTGTCTCAGTGAGGCCTTTCTGTATGATGTCTGCATCACTTGAGGAGTTAATAATGGCTCCCAGCTTGCAGTCGTCTGTGAACTTGGTCAGCCAGAGCCCGTCCATGTTGGTCTGAACTTCTGAGAAGTAGATGCCAAACAGGAGAGAACACATGACTGATCCTTGTGGGACTCCACTAATGACTGATTGGCAGTCTGACTTGGAGTCCGCTACTTTCACACAGTGGTTCTATCTGTGAACCAGTTTGCAACCCACCTAATGATATTTTATTTTATTTTACATTTGTTGGCCGGGCTGGTCCGACTGGATATATGTCCATTTTCAGCAGAGGCCCGGGGAGAAAAGCTCCAAAAGCATACATTAATAACAGAGAAAAAAAATCATATATATATATATATAGAGGTTGAGGCCTAGTTTTGTGAGTTATTCAATAATTCCTGAGTGGGGAATAGTATCAAAGGCCTTGGCCAGATAGAGGTAGGCTGTATGAACTGCCTTACCCTCATCCACAGCTCTGGTGACTGACTCAAAGAAGTCAACTAGGTTGAGCAGGCATGATCTACCTTTCACAAAACCAAATTGCATGGGATCTAGAGTTTGGAGATTCCCTATATCTTTGCTAATTAGGGCCATGATGATGCGCTCCATAGCCTTACATATCAGACTAGTCAGGCTAATGGGACAATAATTCCCAGGGTCTTTAGTCGCTTCCCCTTTATGAAGAGGAATGACTGTAGCAGTGCACCATTCAGTAGGGACAAAGCCTGAGGTGAGGCTGTGAGTGAACAGGGCACACAGATGTG
This sequence comes from Protopterus annectens, assembly GCF_019279795.1. NCBI lineage: Eukaryota > Metazoa > Chordata > Ceratodontiformes > Protopteridae > Protopterus > Protopterus annectens. Next base: position 902,859,178 of record NC_056747.1, on the reverse strand, counting down.
GTACCAGTTCACTTTGTAGTTCATGTAGATCACAGCCAGGGATATTGCCGGGTCCCATGGAAGCTGTATTCTTGGCCATGAACAATGCCACTTTAATCTGTGCTGAAGTAATGCTGAGTGCCTGGCATTCTTCCGGTATTGTGAATAGTGTTTTGGGGGGCGTATAGCTGGCATTGAATCTGTTGGCCAGTATGTTGTCAATATCTGTTGGCTTAGTATAGGAGGTACCGTTGGGCATTAACTCAGAGCAAATCTGGGTATTGCCATGGAGATTCTTGATATAACTATAGAAGGCTTTGTGGCTGTCTTTAGTGTCTGCTGCAATTCTGCCTTCATAGCTGGTTTAGAGGTTTTGATGAGGGATCTCAACTTTTTGTTGAGGCTAATAAGGGAGTTTTTCCAATCTTGGGACTTCACCTTTGCCTGCAATAGTTTCTTCCTTCTGTTGTAGAGTTTATTAATGGCAGGGGACCATCAGATTTGCTTCTTTTTTTGAAGGAGAGCATCAAGGTTCTGTTTGGTATGGCTAGTTCCATGCATTTATGTATATGTTCATACAGTGCATTGGTGTATGATTCAACAGTCATGCATATATTTTTCATTGGCATGGGTGCCGTGAAGTTAGCCACCTCTGTTTTAGGAGCCCAAAGTCAGCTTTGGAGAAGTTTTTCATGGTGGTTGTCTTTGCGGGGGGTGTGGGCGAGATGTGGATTTCCATGGTGATTAGTTTGTGGTTGGATCTAACCAGGGAGGAATTGACTATTGGTGTAGAGCAACAGTTCCCCATGTTAGTAATAACCAGGTCAAGGATGTTGCTTCCTCTAGTGGGGGTAAGAATGAGCTGGTCCAGGGCATTGGAATTGATGAATTCCAGGAACCATTGGGCCAGTATACTGGTGCATGAGTAGTTTTCTGAGTTGATGGAGGGGTAGTTGAAGTCACCCAGTATTAGAGTGTTGGGTTGGACCCTAATAGATCCAAGGGTGCTTAGGAATGTGGCGTGAGAGTCTTGGGATATGGTTGGGGACCTATAGCAGGCTACGACCTGAATCACCATCTTACCCAATGTTACTTGTACCTGAAGTATCTCAGATATGTTATGCTGGGCTACCAGTCTGGATTTGTGCATATCCTTTATGAATATGGAGACACCATTGCCTTTGGAGCTTCGATCCATGTTCTGGGGCCGAAAGGTGTGGAAAGAGTTATAGCCTGGTAGCACAGGGGTGCTTTCTGCTGCTTTAAACCAGGTCTCCGTTACAGCACAAATGTCAATGTTCTCCATTTTGAGGAGTGCTTCGAGCAAGTGCATCTTGAGATTCAGACTTCTAGCATTGAGCAGCATGACCATCAGATTGCATTTATTTATAGCTGTTATGGTGGTAGTTTGGTCTTTGGAACACCATCTAAAATAGGCACTACAGGGGTGACAAGAGCCTTAGCCAGTACCCAGAAACCCAGGGGTTACAGATGCAGGCCATCTCTGGTAAAGCATTGAGGTCTGTCAATCATGTCATCCCAAGCAGACAGATACTGGATCCCCTTAGAATGACACCAGAAATTTAGCCAATTGCTGAAGTCAATCATTTTCTACTTGTACTGAGGTATCATTCTGGTGATGGTAGGATATTGCTCAGGGCTAGGATCATACCTGCTGGGCCACATAATCCAAGAGCTCCACCATTTCTGTTTTTGTGTAGTCCAGGGAGGTGCATCTCAGGTCATTCACACCTACATGGACAATGACAGAGTCATACTTGTACTTGTTGTGGAGTGACCCAAGTGCTTGTTATGTGTTAAATTGTGGCACCTGATAGACAGTTGAGTGCTACCTTCTCCTTATTCAACCTTGTGAGTGGGACATCAGTGTGCCTCATTATTGAGTCACCTATGATTAGTGTATTGGGCAAGCTGTTTTTCCATAGGGGCTTAGGTTAAGGGGCACATTGTGTACGTGAACTGTGTGTCTTGTTGTTTGTGCTGTGTTGTGGTGGTCGAGTGCATTTCTGCCTTGGATGTCTCTACTGTTTGGTTAGATTTCTATTGAGAGCCTCCATATTTTGCATTTCTATGTGACAGCTCTTTTAGTGGGCATTCTGGAGGATTATGTGTTCCATGTGGTGTGGTGCAGGTGTTGACCTTCTCTTCTTGACCAGCTATTCTGGTCTTGGCTGGAGAGTGCATGGCTTCCAATTGGAGATATAAGTGCATCTCTCAAAAGTCTGAGTGTTGGGAGGTAAGAGGAAAGGGTTGTCTGTGTACATGAGACAGTTGCTACATTGCCTCAGAATGCCCAAGTTCACCAGGTTAATAGGAGAAAGCACAGAGTACTGACCATTTGACATGCCAGGAGGTATGGTCATTATTACTAAGTACTGGAGCGGTTTCCTTATAGGATGTTTAGTGCTGATAGCACTTATGCGTGCTACAAAAAGCCTGATTAAGTGCTAGGCAGATAAGCTAATTAAACTGCAAGAGAGAAGAGAACTAGCAAGATCTAAGGGAAAAATTGAAGAGCAGACTTTCTGGCACCGGTAATAGTTTACCCCAGCTTAGTGACGCTGCTCGGTGCCGCAAACACAAGCTTTTAAACCGTAAAGTTGAAAGGGATAGAAAAACTGCTCAAATAGCCAATAAGCTACAATTTCAGAGCCAGAAGCCACTCGTTTTGTGGTAGATGGGCTACCTAGTGCTTACCACTCCCACTGATAAGCTGAAAGGCTTCCCACTAACATAGAAAGGTCTGGGGAACTCAGAAACTTACAATACAGTCCCGGATACAGAAGTATCTGGACTACTCTAGTAGTAGGAAAGGCGGGAAACAAGCTTAGAACTTTTTTTTTTTTTTTTTTTAGTTTTTTGCAGGAAAAAAACAATTAAAACAGTAATAAAAACACTTTAAATATGCTTTTTAAAATATACTGCCCAGTTAAAGAAACTTGAACCTCAGCACTAAAATAAATAGGACATGCTGGAGGGACAGATTCACCTCATTGGCTCTCTTCAAGAGGAATCTTGATGAGTGGTATCACTTCTGTGTCACTGTTAGACAGAGGCACAGTAAAAGGGCATAGCAGAATTAATTTAAAATGGGTAACACACTCTGGCTAGGCTTATAAATGCCCTAGGGCAGATAGCCTAGTATGAACCTATGAACCTAAATGCAGTGTAAGGTAGCACACTTGAGTGTGTAGCAATATTAAAGCAAATACAGTTAAAATAAATGCAGTTAAATGAAAAAAACGACAAGTGCAGAATGTAGTATAATCAGAAAAAATCAAAATGGAGGTACTTTAAGTCTCTCTTTCTCCTTTCTGTTGTTCTTAGATTAATAATACAAAAATGTCTATAATTATAGAACACTCCCCAGCCACAGTTTGTAATGCCAAAAAGAGTCAACTCAATTCAGACTGTTGTTCTCACATACCTCACTCAGTAGAAATAACATGGGTTTACCAGCATTAAATCATAGTCCTGAAATATGCGCAAAGTTGACTAAAATAGTTATTGCCTACTCAAACAGCCACATGAGATGGAAATCCACATAACAGAGTCATGCACAAGCAAATTGGTCATTTAGCAGAATACGGTTATTAGAGTTAGCAATATACTACTACTGAATAGGCATGCTTAAAGCTTCCACTGCTAGAATAAAAAGAACTAGGGTAGGGGCATCTTTGTCTGCTGCCTCCAAAAATAAGAAAATGAAGGGTTTGCTAGTCACCCCACTTGTACAGTCTTAATCAGGAATGCATTGTATAGTATTCCAGCATCATTTTGCAACATGCCACTCATCATTAAATCCTATACCTCTGCAATAAATCCCAAACACAAACTCATTCCAGGAAGCCAAACTTTGTTGAAACCACTAAAAGGGGCAGCAATGGGTGTCTTAATCTGCCTCTTCCACTGGGGTATATTTACCAAAATCCTAATAAGGTCAGGTCCTCCCTGCTTTCATTTGACAAAATCCTCCCTGCGTTTGACAAACCCATGACGTAAGAGGTGAGCCAAATTAAACATCAGTTTCTATAGACGATGGATTACAGCTTTGGCTATATTTTTTTTACACCAAAGAGAATAAAAAGAATCAGTAGCTACAAATGTGGAATGGATCATTCTCCTCTGTTTGAAGAAAGATTATACTTATTTAATACGCCAGTCCCAGATTGATTATATAAGGGAAAAGAAAAACCCTTTGGTTTGGTCTATATTATCTGTTGCCAGGAAAACAATCACAAAGAACTGGAAATCTAATACATCACCCGCATTTCAGGAATTCAAAAATCTCCTCCTTGAAACATGTAATTTAGAAATGTTGACTGTTAAAGCTGGATCCTCTAGGAATACTACTTTATATAATTCATGGAACATCATATATGATCTATTGGAAACAATTTATTAAATTCTGTAAACAGATGATTTTTATTAATCCTACTGTAACATCAATATGTTTTTACATGATGAACATCTTTGTACATAGTTTTGTTGTTTTTGTTCTGTATGCAAGAAGAATTTTTTTTTAACTTTGAAAAAAAAAGGTTGTATATCTTTATGGAAATATTTGTATATTCTGACAATGAATTTAATAAAAATTGCTTAAAAAAAAGAAAGATTATACTAATTAAACCTGGTGGAATAAGGAAGTTTACTTTTTTTGCAACAAGTGTTAAAATTGTGTTAGCAACCAGAAAGATAAGGATGTTTTGAAATCTTTGTAAATGTCTAAGATGACCCCATCAGACCTTGGTACCCTAACTGTTAGGGCTTCTATCTTGTCTAAAATCTCCCCAAGGACTAAAGAACTATCGATGGAGACTAGATCAACTTCTGAAATGTTAAGGAGGGCTATTGTAAGAAGGAAAACTGTCCTCTAATTCACATAGGTGGCTAGATGACTTTAGTAAATCTCTGAGTTTTACTGTTCATCAAGCTTATTATAGTAAGTCTGTCAGTCTAGACCTCAGACAAACAGCTAGTAGCTTTGTGGAGGAAAATCCCCTCACCAGGTAAAGCAATTGCATACTCTCCCATCTAAGGTGTACATCCCCATATCTTAGGGTGTTCACTTCCTGTTTGCTACTCCTGAGTTGACATTGGAATACTTCATCTTAGTAGCCCCCATGTTGAATGACTCCATTATATGTACCAAACTAGTCTCCTGCACTTTGCATTTATCATTAACTTCTTGTCCCTCTGAGATTTCTGAAGGTGCCTTATGTGCCACATAACCTCCAGAAATCCCATGTCAGAATGATTGTAGCCAATAATTCTTGATCTTCTCTGCCTTCAGTTTAAGAAGTTCCTCAATTACATAATGTCAGAACATGGGCTGGTAACAGTTTCATCTGTACCTAACATGGCCATTATGACAATAGTATGATCAGAAAATAAGCCTGGAACAATTTCCACACCAATAACTTTTTAACTACAGAGTTTAATCAGCCAGATTCAAACCAGTAGGCAACCTGTCACCTTGCCTTACATAACTTACTCATCCAGCTGGTATCTGGATGATTGGTTCAGCCACCCTATCAAAGTCTCCCCCAAGGGAATGAATGCAGTTCATAAGTAAATAACTCTCCCAAATAACTCTACATAGTATAAAACTTAACCACCGAGGGTTCCTTTTCATTTTCTTTAAAACCATTGTAGTTTTTCAACATTGCTCTCCCTCATTGAGTCTAAACCTTGCAAATTTCCCATCTCCCCTTTGTCTCTATTGTTCCTTTGAGCAGAATCTGTTTAAGCTTTCTGTGCACAAAGACAGCCACCATGGCTTGCACCATTTGACATATAGCACACAGTTTGCCACCTTCCGTTACAACCATCAAGCATTTTCTAGATGGCAGCGCTTTTACATTTGGTCTACTAGAGACATGCTAATTATATCTCCAACCTGTCCCCTTGCCATAACTTACTCGTCCAGCTAGTAGTTGATCTAATATTGGCTCAGTCACACTATCAAAGTCTCCCCCAGGGAAAAGAATGCAGTTCATCTAAAATTAGTTCCCCATAGTATGAAACTTAAGCACCAGTGGTTCCTTTTCATTTGTCTTACAGCCACTGTAGCTGTTCAGTATTGCTCTCCCTTATTGAGTCTGAACCTTAAAAATAGTCAATTTCCCCTTTGCGCAGAGTCTGGTTAAGTTTTCTGTGTACAAAGATAGCCACCATGCATTCCCCCATTTGACAGATATCACAATTACACAGCTTGCAACCTCCCTTTTCCAATGTTCACACATTTTTCTAGATGGCAGAGCTTTTATATTTGAAGTACTTGAGATATGCTAATTATATCTCAAATCTGTATAGAACTTCCAACATGCATCTACTCAGCCAAAGCATTCACATTCCACATGTCAAGCAAATGGGTCTCCAGAAATCCAGGTGACATCTGTTTCCCAGTGTCTGCCATTGCACTGTCAGATGCAGCTTTTCTGGAATATGAAGTTGCAAATTAGGGAGGAGGATGGTAAGGGAAAGAAAGATGATCAAGAAGCAATAACAACACCAGCTGGAAATAGAACTACAAAAAGGATTTTGATTAGAACTAACCTTCTACATCCCTTTACACTCGGGCCTGAACTGGTCTATATAAAATTAATTTAATGGTATGAGCAGTAGTCTATTCTGGGGGTAAAATAAGCAGCCCTCTGTCTGCCCATCACTATGATACCCAAGATATCTTGATGTCGCTCTGCCAGAAAACATTAGACTAGGAGGACAAGTTAGATCTGGTCTTATTAACTGTAGTACTGAAGGGTATCAGGATTTCCCTCTGACTTGGCTGCATTAACCACACACCAGCTAATTTAATTCATCCATCTGATTGACTGAATTAGATGAAAATTATGGAAACATTTTAATTTACTCTGTAATTGTATTATCTTGAAATAGATTTCATTATTTAAAGCAATGCAAGGAGAATCTGCCCCAATCCCTACATGGATGTGTGGGATAGCCTTGTTTCTTACTTTCCACACATTTCTAATTCTATTTGATCTACTAGGTTATATGAATTAAGTTTCACTGAAATCTGCACTGAGTGTATAAACTATATGAAGGGGTTGGCATTGAGCCACTGGGGGGGGGACAAAATAAACACTGAGCAAGGTGCAACTGAGCTACTATTCCCTAAGCTAAGTAAACCACTAGCATATGACAAACAATGGATAGCTAGCTTAACTAGCTACATTTTAAAGAATTCTTTTTCATTTATGAAATTATTTAGCATTTATTAACTTGGCTAAGCGGGATTATTCATGGACTCGTTATATTATAATTTACTGTATAATAGCAGGCCATACAAAAAAATAACAACAATTAGATCAGCAAAAGTAGGACATGATAAAGTAATTTGTATAATACTTGCATAACAGTCAGATAATAAAAATGAATTCTGCATTAGTTTAGAGCATCTGCAGCTTCCATGCCTAAGTGCATATGAGAGTACTGAATGCTACAAGAAAACAGTCAGTGTGCCTTTTACTACATACCATTTGCACATGAACTTCCCTGGAAAATGAGCAACACTGATGGAGAGTCATACTGTAAGAAAAACTGTCATCACTGTATGTGCAAGGCAATCACTGCAATTATTCATGCCCAAACTTGTATTAGCGATACATCTACAATTTGAGTAGCTCTGCCCTTGGAAAATATTGCTCTGGTTGTTCCAGTTCATTCATGACAGATCCACAGTTATAAAACTGGAGTTTTCCATCTCCTTCTCTTCAGATGCTTCTTCTTGCTCCATTTAAATAGGTTAATATCCTGGTACTAGGCCAATGACCACTACGCCTTTACAAACCTAGCCACACACCTCAAACCCATATTGATCCTGAGTATCATGGGCATCTATATGGGGGGACATGTTAGTAGAGGTAACTAAAGGATTTGTTGGGAGGTGTTTGTTAATACTTTTCTTATGGATGAACTCTGTCCATAAGGAACATGGTGGTAAACTTATGATTTACTATCCAATTGCCAATGTTTCATTTGAATAGGGTCAGGGACTCTTTTACATGAATGGGAACCTATTATATGGCACAGTGATCCTTTTGCATCTCCAACACATTCTGTTTATGTCAAAAGTGAAGTTCAGATCCCTGGATCTAGTGTTTCTGGTGCTGTTTGCTTTGTGCATGTGCAACAGATCAGTCAGGACTGGGTTTGAGGAAGTCCTGTAAGCCAGGCAAAGATCCCCTCTCAGCAATCTGTAGGAGACTGAGGATAGAGACAGAGACTTTAGGTGATAAGTGTAGGATAGGGAATCCATGCTTTGAATTTTCCTGATGAGAGACCTTTTTGGGCATTCCAGCTGTTGCAAGTGTCTGGTTAGGTACATGTGAAAGAGGGCATTGTACTCAATGATAGGTCTGATTAGAGATGAGTAGAGTGGTAATATAACTTCCTTGGTCCTGGATACCATACCCTTACCTATACGTTGGTCGACATAGAATGATTTGCTTACCGTCTTAGGTATGCATTGCTCAAAGGCCAGATTGCTGTCTACATATGTTCCCAGATCCCTTATTACTGGATCGACTCAACTGCGTTTTATTGATGGAGTAATTAATTTAGGTTGACAGCTTCCCAAAGCCATTATAATGCATTTTTTTGGCTCTGAGTTAAAGGCCATGGTTTTGGCACTAGTCATTTGTCTGTGTTAAACCCTCTTGCTAGCTGTTGTTTGTATCTTGGTGGAATCTGTAATAGTTCCCAATTTACAGTCATCTGCAAACTTGGTGAGCCACAGGCTTTTGACATTAACCTTGACTTCCAAGAAGTAGATGCAAAACAGAAGCAGGCTCTAAACAGAGCCCTGGGGTTCACCACTGATGAGTGGTCTCCTGACTTACTTGGTCCTGTCTGTGAGCCAGCCAGTAATCCAGCAAGTTATGTAGGGAATTATGTCTATCTCAGAAAGCCTGTCAACAATGCCCGAGTGGGGTATTGTAACAACTGCATTGGCTACGTCAAGGTATGCATCGTGCGCTATTTCATCCTCCTCCATTGCCTTGGTGACCTTCTCAAAGAAGGCTACCAGGTTAAGTAGGCATGACCTTTCTTTAAACAAAGCTAAACTGGGTTGGGTCCAGTGTCTATAGGTTGTCAATGTCCTTGATTATCACTTCCATGATAAGTCTAATATGCAAAACCATGGAATGAGTTATCAGACTGATGGGTCCTTAATTCCCTGAGTCAGTTGATGGTCTGCCCTTGTGGAGGGGAGTGACTGCTGTGGTCCTCCATTCACTTGGAACATAGCTTGTCTTGAGGCTGTAGTGCCTCAAGTGATCCTGATAGGTCATGTTTAGACTGTTCAGGAGGCAACTAGAGATGCTGTCAGGACCCACAGAGGCAGTGTTCTTGGCCTTAGTAAGTGCTGCCAGCACCTGGTCCCTGCTAATAGTTGGGGGAATTATGCTGGAGGGGATTTCACCAGGGAAGCTGTGAGGTGAGGAGGTGAACTTTGAGCTGAATTTATCACTGATCAGTGAAGGTGGTACCATTCACCACCAGTTGAGCACACTGTTGTGTGTTACCTTTAAAGTTCCGGACATAGCTGACGAAAGTCTTGTGATTGTCCTTAACTTGCAAGGCCATACTGACCTCATAGATGGATTTGTTGGACTTAATGAGACCTCTTAGTTTCTTGTTTAGTTGTATGAAAGCGCTTTGTATTTAAGGGAGTTGCTGTCCCTGATTTTGGCCATGAGGTTTTTTTCATATAACCTGTTTAGATGAAAATTCCACTAGTTTTTTTTTTTTTAGCTAAACTCATGTTTGTATAGGAACTCTGTGAATAATTCTACATAGGTGGCTGTGGACTTGTGGTTAGAGGGAGTATTGAATTTTGACAAACTGTCACTCAATAGGATATATTTTGCCTTAGAATAGTTCCTAATGGTTACTGGTTTAGCTGGGTTTTCTGTGTTGATTTTCACTTCAAAGGAGACAGCTATGTGATCCAACGTCACTAGTGATGACATGACATGGGTGGAGGTTGCATGTTGGCGAGTGCCAAATCCAGTAAGCTTGATCATCTAGTTGGAGCATGCACTATCTGTCCCAGGGTGTTTATGTTAATAAAGTCAAGGAAGCATTGTGCCTGTGAGTTTGAGGAAGTGCAATTTCCCAGTCTAGAGAGAAGTAGCTAAAGTCATCCATAAATTAGGTGTTTGTTTGGATAGTGAGCAGGAATGAATTCAACACAAGGTGAACTCAACACCTGCCTAGGGCCTGATGCTTGCTGGGGGGGGGGGCTGTCAATAAACATTAAATATAGAAAACAAAAGTCTGAATTCCTACTAGGCTGCTAGCATTAATTTAAAAGGTCCAAAGCTACTTTTAAAATGAAGCACAATTTCCTACTTGGCAACAGCTCCAGCTTCATTGGCCTCACATGCCAGCATACCTCAGTCTCCTTCATTGGCAATGCTTTAAGCCAATGACTTGAGATCCAGAGTAATGAGGGAACTGATGTATGATTTTTCATTCTGAGCAAGCAAGCAAACAGGAGATAGCAATGGAGCAAAACACTCCAAGTCTAAATCAGCAATAAACTCTGAATGCCCATTTCAGACCAGGGACAGATCCTGGAGCAACCCACTCTAGTACAGATTTCATCAAGGGGAAAGTCTAAAACAGGGTGCAGTGTGTGTGTGTGTGTGTGTGTGTGTGTGTGTGTGTGTGTGTGTGTGTGTGTGTGTGTGTGTGTGTGTGTGTCTGTGTAATGTTCCAGTTAGGGGTCACTGTCTAGTTGAAGTGATTTGCACAGAGTCAAACCCTGCACCTTAGCTACAGGAGACAAAAGTCCATCCACACCAACTGCCAGACTCCACTGACTACATTTTTTTTTGGGGGGGGGGACGCTGAGCACTACAGTCTGTCATTGTAGTTGACAGAATATATGTTGATGCAAAATATGTTGTTATGTGAACATTTTAAGTGATTTAGAATAGTCCACCCTTATCCATCTCCAGTTTTGCTCACCATTTCTTATTTTAGATTATATTTTGACCTGTCCTTGAGCAAATCATTTAACTAGACAGTGCTTTAGGTCAACTGGAAATTTGAGTTAGGCTCCTCAATGGCCTCCTGGATTGCAAGTGCCACCTGTGATCCAGAGTAGTTATAGTGTGAAAGGAAGGAAATCAACTGCAGTAAACAGGAGCATCAACAAATGAACCATGTTCTTTGGATGTGATCCTTGTTCTGTTGCATGTCAATAGTGAGATTATTATTTAGCTGGGAGTAATTAAACAGCATGAAGTCTATGAATTTAATATTAAAATGTGAACTATGAATGCATTTTTAATCTAGTACGTTTTTGCAGACACACAGGTATGAAATGCACTGTCTTTGGGCTACAACAGTTTGTCTATCACATAGTAAGGATGAGTAAGACTATGAGCTGTTAAAGATCTGCTTTGTGTAGTACACAGTTTGACCCCCTCAGTCTTCTATGTGACTTTGTCAAGTTACTTCACCAGACAGTACTCTTGTTCTACTCCTGAAAAGGGACAATTGCGTCCAGTGGGTTGTCCCAGACTCTTTGCAAATGCATGACATATTTGTCTTTTGAATTACTGCACCCTTCACATAGATGCTATTTAGTGCTTCATTACATGCTGTTTCTGTAAGAATCTTAGCACATATCTTAATGGGGTTGTCAGATGCATTTTCATTAAATGTGGGTTTCAAGGCAACAGAAGTTTACAGTTTCTCAAATCATTTGCAATGTGAGATTGTTGTATTTTGTTTAGAACATGGCTGTCAGTGTATTTTTCTGTAAACTTTGAAATAAAATTTTTCATGAAATACAAATGTATGTGATAATTGTAGAAGTAGAAGAAAATAGTATGTACACTGACAGGTTTGAACAGTGTTTATGGTGATTGCAGAGAAACAGCCAAGTAAGGGAATATTGATGTGTTGTGTTGACTCTGGTGGGGTATGCAACAATATAGCATTGTTAGCCATTCAAGTAGATCAGACCTTTTACTGAGACATGCCAAATGGCATGACTATTCATGATGACAGGATATAGGGAAGTAAAAAATGAGATGTTAGTGTCCTACAAGCATATAACCCCCCCCCTCACACACACACACACACACACACACACACACACACACACACACACACACACACACACACACACACACACACACACACACAGACATAAAAACAGTATGTTATACAGTAAAATGTCTGATTTTTATATGATTTGTAGGGCCTACTTCACATTGTCGAAGGCCTACAACATCGAAGCTGATATTGTCGGCACCAGATTAGTGAAAGCAAAAAACATTGAACGTTTAAACGGAAATCTCTGTAAGGGGAGATTTCCATTTAGTTCAATGTAGTACGGTCTCAGAGTTGGTATATTTAAGTAGGGGGTGTGTGGGGGCTTGCCCCCCAGCTTGTAAAGGTAAGTTTTTATTTATTTTTGTGTTTAGGCATTTTTTTTAATCTTTCGATGTTTCAGAATTCGATGATATGGTGTCGACCATATCAGATTCGATATTCTGAAACTTCAATAAGATAATATAGACGCGATTTGTAGGTTGTTGAACAAAACTGCTGCAACATTTATATTAACTTTAATTGTTTTGCTTTTTTCATTGCACTAAAGAATTAATTCATTCATTAATAGGTCTGTATTGTGTAATATAAGCTAAACATGTTGCATTTCACTAATATATTATTGCAGTGCCTTCTTTACAACCTCTAGCAACTGCAAAGGGGTTGATGTTTGTCAAGTCATACTGTCTGGTTTATTTGGAGTGATAATCTGAACCCTCTGTTCTTCAGCATCAATTATGTAGTTGTCATTGCATTTTACTGTCTTATCTACAAGATGTGATTGTAAAGGATTTCTGCAGTTGGTTAAAAAATGTTACTCTGGCAATTATGCCGAGGACTAAAGCTCTGACTTGTTAATTAGCAGCCTCCTGTCATTCTAAACGTGCAGATTTGAACCTTTCAACTGTCGTTTACCTACTGTATGACACTGAGTAAGTCACTTAGCCATACAGTGCTTTGGAACAATTGGGAATATGGGCTAGGCTTCATAATACTCTCCAGGACTTTATGCCTCATAATTGGGAACCTGTTGTCCCTGTTCCTCAGCCGCTCCCTATTACATAATTGACCTAGTTATAGCAATATCACCAGCACACCAATTTTTTGTAATGTAAAATTGGAAATTTATTCTTCAAGAGCAGCACACACTGCATTTGTAGATGATGCACCGAAATACAAAGTTGTTTGCAGTAGCCGCCTCTGCATTAGTAATAGTTCTCTTTAATGTGGAACTATCCAGATGCCTTTTTCTTATGCAGAGATTGACTTTGTATGTTATTTGATGGTTAATGTTTCGTATGCTCTCATAAATACACCTCTATTTAACTGCTACATATGGTTGCATTTTATGGTATAATGCTTGTGATCATTATACAGTTTCACATAGTTCATCCAAAGCTACCAATAAAGTACATGTAATTTATTTCTTTATAATAATGGCTGTACACAGTCAACAAAGTGGCTATAACTGCTGGTTAGGGAGGTGGCTCTCTGGAGGATGAAAGCACCTAATGCTCCTATCATGCAGCCATTTTTAAACACTCAATCTGGATTTGCAGGACTAGTTTGTTTGAGTGAGTATGCACATGCGTTTGTTTGTACATGAGTTGTCAATGGACATCTATGGCCGTAGTGGATAGCTTTGCTTAAAGTAAGCTCAGACACCATTTTAGGTATAAAAGACAAAATTAGTTCACAAGAAAATCCTGTCTATGTGGAAAATGAGATAGGGCTGTCTCACTACAAGAGCTTGCAAACCATATACTCTTCTTGCAGAGGTCAGAGCAATCAGTGAAACTATTTTCCATGTTAAGAACCTCAAGTCAGCCAAATTAGCTGGTTGAAATGAAACAAGTGTTACCTTCTCTAAAGAAAAAATTAAGATCCCAAGTAGGGCCCTCTGTTTTCTTGGAGGCCTCAAGTAAAATCATTTTCAAAAACATTTAGACATGAGAAAGCACTGAAAGAGGAGAATCCATGGGCAGACATGCTGAAATGGCCAATAAATGAACCCTGACAGAGTAGTAAGAAAGGCCATAGAAAAGTAAATTATACAAATATTGCAAAACCAGAGAACGACTAGCCCTGGAGAGGTGCTGTTATTTTGTTTTTGGCTCCAACCTTTTCAATTTGCTAATGCATGATTTTCTAGTAGCAGGCTTTCCTTCCTCCATAAGCACCTTCTGCACTTCTTCTGTAAACAGGTGCTAAAGGAAAATAACACCCTATCATTCAGGTCAGTTGAAGATGATTTGGCTTGAGGTGTATCAAATGCCACTGATCTTGGGTGAGTAGATCCATTCTGTAAGGAAGCTTGTGGTAATTGTCACTGGCTATTTCCAAAAGAAAGGGGAACCACTGCTACCTAGGCCAGAACGGGAGTCACCACAAAGATCTTGGAGGATTCCTTCTAAATCTTCAGAAGTACTCTGGATATCAATGGAAAGGGTGGAAAAGCATACAGGAACATCCCTGTCAAATAAAAAGGCATCTATCTTCTAGGGATTCTTACATGGAATCCTGAAGCAGAATCTTGCCAACTGATTATTTAGAGAGGAAGCAAATGGGTCTACTAGAGCGACTCCCCACAGATGGCTTAAATCTTTGAATCTATTTTGCTTTTGTGAGGTTCTGCCCTCTCCTGCTCAGCTTGTCTGCCACACTATCATTCTGATGGAATGAAGGATGTCTGTTAAGTGAGACTGTGCTGTGAAGCTATATCTAAAGTTAACATGGCTAGTGCCTGCTTGAAGATGTATCACATGAGATGGTATTGTCTGAAACAACTTGAAGAAGTCCAGGGGACTAATGATGATTCAGAGAGTTAAATACCTTGATTAGGGCAAGCATCTCTTTCATATTCATGTGCTTGCTTCTATCCTAGCTGCCCCACACACCTTGCGCTATTATAATTTCTTGAAATTGTTCCCAAGCAAAGTTAGAGACATTTGAGATGACTGCACTGGAACAGTGACGAATAAGGTAGACCCAAATTTATGGATATTTGCTGTCTCCACCTAGTAATTTTTCCATTGACAAATCCCAGCACTGGAATTTGAAAAGACAAGGAAGCTGTCTGAAATGGTATGCTGCCAAAGAGAAAAACAGAGATTTACACCTTCTGGGAGGGTCACAGCCCCTTAAATAGTCAACTAATTGGACTGTCCTTGGTTTGGGTGGTTCCTAAATTATTTTTGGAACACCCTAGCAATTGTGCCAAAATTGGATGAGGGGTTAGAGAATCCCTAGAAAATTAGAAAAAGAAGGGAAGAAAATCTTAAGAGATTCCCTGATTTAACTTACTCCTTCCAACACACTTTTGGATCACTTCTGCAACAAAGGAACCAAAAAAAAGTGAATCTCCATCCAAAAGAGAAAACAAAAGCTCATTATTCATATCCTTTGGAGATTCTATGAATGCAGCCAGGAAAACATCCTCAAAAGAAAACCAGAGACCACAGCCCTGGAAAAATTATCACAAGGCATTCTTTAGCTATGTCAAGAAGTGGCAATTCTCAGATCTGCTCAGAGTTAGTGCAGAATGGCACAAAATACACCGAACCGACCGATATAGCCAACATCCTGGCAGACAGGTTCAGTGCAAACTTCACCCCCTCTCACCCCCAAAAGGGCCCATGACTATACCAGAAGAATGCAGTTCCCCTGAAATCACAGACACTCAGGTTAAACAGCCCTCTCCAAAGCCAAAAACACAGCATCAATGGGACCGGACGGTGTCCCAGGCTGTGTCCTTCACGAGCTCAAAGATGAACTAACCCCTCACCTAAACACACTGTTTAAACTCTGCCTCTCCACAGGCTACATGCCCACAGAGTGGCGCACAGCAATGGTTATTCTACTCCACAAAGGTGGAGCCACAACGGACTCCGGGAACTATCGCCCTATAAGCCTGACTAGCTTGGTCTGCAAAGCTATGGAGCACATCATCATGGATCTCATTAACAGACATTGGAAACCTCAAAACACTGGACTCTACCTAGTTCAGCTTTGTTAAGGGTAGAGCATGCCTCCTAAACCTGGTGGACTTCTTTGAGACAGTTACCAAGGCTATAGACGAGGGAAAGGTGGTCCACATAGCCTACCTAGACCTTGCAAAGGCCTTCAACACCATTCCCCACTCAGGTATTATAGACAGGCTCACCAGCCTGAACATAAACCCCTACGTCATGAGATGGGTTGCCAACTGGCTCATGGACAGACCCCACATGGTAAGAGTTGCAGGAGCTAGGTCTGACTCTAAACCGGTTACAAGTGGCGTTCCCCAGGGATCAGTCCTAGAACCCTTCCTGTTTGGCATATACTTCTCAGAGGTACAGGCAAGCACAGGAGGACTATGGCTGACCAAGTTCGCAGACGACTGCAAACTAGGGGCTATAACTGACTCTCCGGCTGACACAGACATCCTCCAAAAGGGTCTCACTGAGACAGATACTTGGTGTCAAAACCATGGCCTCAAACTAAATGCCAAAAAGTGCATAGTCATCCCCTTTGGAAAAAACAAAGTACCCACAAACTACCACATAGGTGGTAGCCCCCTAAATACGGAAGACGTAATAAGGAATCTGGGGACCCAAGTAGATAGTAACCTCTCCTTTGATAATCACATTGCCAAAGTGGTTAGAAAATCCTTCTCTGTGGCCCACATAATCACAAAAGGGTTTGCATCCAGATCTAAAGCCAACGCATTCCGGCTAGGCTTATAAATGCCTTCGGGCAGATAGCCTAGTACCTACCTATGAACTGAATCACACAAATGATAAGCACAGAGCAGTGACTAGTACAATAGTATAAACCAAATAATTTAAAGCAGATGAGGAAACTGTAGACTAAACATTCCTCATACTTCCAAAGTTCATCAGAATAAACAAACATGTGAGCCCAATGCTTTAAATTCTGTAAATCAAAGTCGCAGAGGCATGCACCATTTTTCCTTGCCCATCAATAATGTTCTAATCATTATCAGAAAGAGTAGAATAGGAATTAACTACCTGCTTAGCAGCAGTAGGAATAACTAAAGCTATGCCTGCTGGGTCAGGTTTGGGAAGAATGTAGTAGACTGAGGAGCTTGGGTTCCATTTAGATGTTCGAAAGTCCTTTTACGTGAATACAAAAAGAGCGACACGTATTGCATGAACCATGGAAATGCCGAATGTCCAAAACCGCGAAATTCAAAATGTTGAAGTGTCATGGTTGGCCCATCTGCCGTATAGCTCCGTAAGGTAAGTGTGCAATAGTTACGGACCTTAAGGTTAGGGTGCGGGTTAAGGTAAGTGCATAGATAGGTTATGTATGTAAGGTTTAGTGTAGGGTTAGAATTAGGGTTTTGTTAAATGTATGTGTGTGGATTATTTATTTTGTTTTGATATATGTCTATAGGGTAAGTGTGCGACAGTTACGGACCTTAGGGTTAGGGTGCAGGTTAAGGTAAGTGCATAGATAGCAATGTATGTAAGGTTTAGTGTAGGGATAGAAGTAGGGTTTTGGTGCTTTACTTTAGGGTTAGAAGTAGGGTTTTGGTTGGTGTATGTATGTGGTTTATTTATTTTGTTTGGGTAGGCAGTATGTAGTGGGAGGTGGAGTTGGCCGACTATGGGGATTCGACTTTTTGAATTTCAAGGTTCAGTGCGTTTGGCATATTCGCAGTTCACGCAATGCATGTTGGTGTTTTCGTATTCGCTTAACAGAATTTTCGCTAATATAATATAGACCCGAGGAGCTTTATACATTCTATCTGCCTTTTTAGGGGCAGAAGGCTGGTTATCAAGAAAAACATAGGCAGAGACAAATCCTCCATAGCTGACAGAACTGGAGGAATATAGTGAAGGTTTAGGAAGTTCCTTCTGTAACAGCTCATAAAATTTTCTGAGGGACAGAGAAACCTCAGTGCACCCCCACTGAAAACACTGGTACTTTCTAGAAATAATATCAAGGAGAGAGGAACCCTAAAAGGAGAATCAGAAATGGGCCTCTCCAATGCGTCTGAATCAAAAAACTGAGGAGAAAAATCCATATCTGTCCCTTCATCTTCCTGTCTGAATTCAGAATCTTGGATCTCTGAAGGAAAGGAGGAATCCTTTTTACTTTTATCATAAAACCATAAATAAGAAAGATCAAAAATCCTGAATAAAACCCTAAGCCAGAAACAATAAACTATTCCTGTCCAAGGAAATTTAAACAGGAGTAGATACATGTTAAGTTTTCTGTTTTTTTTTAACAGCAAAAAAAAAAAAAAACGTGGCAGACAGTGTTTCAAATGGCAGCAGTAGCGTCCCCAGGGATGGGCATGACATTCTGCCAAAACACAGAAGCCTTCAGTATTCAGTCTCCCAGTACCAACAAGAGTGGCTCTCCCTTGCTCGCTGAGTGGACCCCAACTGCTGCAGAGGATGAGCCTAACTCCTGGTCCATAGTGGCTGTAGGAGCTACACCAGAGGGCTCTGGGGTAAAGGATGAGTGGTCTGAGGTACAACAAATGGCCACAACAGAGTCACCCACTTGCGGCTGAGGCAGATTGCTAGCCTCCTGTGGTGGCAAAGGGTGTTTGCTTAACATTTTCTTTTTGTGACTGAAAGAAGGACCAACCATGGGATTGACTATTTATTCCATGGTCAAGCCAAAGATGGTACCTCTATCCTGTGGAAAATAAGAAGCAATCTTCTTCTTCTTTCGGCTTTTCCCAGTTAGGGTCACCACAGTGGATCACTTGTCTGCTCAGGATTGGCAGTGGAGTTTTATGGTGTCGAGTTGCCAGCCCGGCTCCCAACCTTCCACAGAAGGCACACACATGCATGCACTCACACCTAGGGCCAATTTAGTGTGTCCAATCCACCTACAGCATGTCTTTGGGATGTGGGAGGAAACCGGAGCACCCAGAGGAAACCCATGTGACCACAGGGAGGACATGCAGACTCAGCACAGAAGGCACCCCAGCCGAGGATTGAACCAGAGAATCTCTTGCTGTGAGGCGGCAATGCTAACTGCTACACCACTGTGGCTGCCCTGGAGAATAAGAAGCAATCTAAAGTCTTTAAAAGTCACTTTTGACACAAAAACACAGTAACAAGCACTTTAAAACATTTTCTAATTCCAAAAAGTAAAATTAACTGAATTTCTCCACAGGAAAAAAATGTTTTTAAATACTTTAAACAACTTTTAAACTGACAGGGAAAAAAGAACACTCTCATTTAAAAGTACAGTGCAGTCTCATGACAGTCCATTAAAACACAAACTCCTATTTTAAAATAACTTTCATGAATAGGAAAGTATTAATAATCAACAAAAATAATTGAATGGAAGTTTCTTTTTCCCCAAAGAAAAACTCCTCTGCTTAGCAAAGGAACTACACAACTGATTCTTAAAAGCCTGAGAAGAGCGTACTCTTCGGTGACCATAAAGCTCTTATAAGGGCTTGGCTTTCAAACTTGTCATTAGTCAGCTCAGCTTGAGCTGTCTGACAATTTCAACACTTGGAAAGTGCTCTGAAGCTTTGGAAGTTGCCTGCTGTTATATCCTTGGCAGGATGTAACACATTTACCTAAGTCTACTGTAGCAGTGATCAATATGATGAACATCACATGCATTTATAAATGGTCTAAAAATGTGTGAGGGGGCCTCTGGTTTGAAAACAGCCCAGGTCCCAAGGTACACCTAATCCACCAATGGTCAGATGCATTTCCAATGAATGTGAGTTTCAAGGGAAGGGAATGTACTGTTCTCATGCTAAGTCTGTTTTCCATGTGAAACTGTTTTGTTTAGAAATGACCAACAGTTTTGTGTTATAAACTTTGAAATAAAAGTATTAAATTAAATAAAAATCTTTGTAGTCATTGTAAAAGTAAAGAAGAAAATAGTGTGTACACTGACAGGCCTGAACAGTGTTTATGGTAATGAGGAGAGACAGCCAAGTAAATGGAAACTGGAACATCTCAGGGTGGTGCCCTGGACCATTGCCCTGCCGTGGGCCACATTTGACCATGATCCAGCTCTGATGTTGAGTACTCTAGTAGGTTTAGGTATGGGTCATAAAACTCTAGGGACATAGATGGTGACCTGCAGCTAGCCATGACATGGTGCAAGATTTTATCCATGGTGACATAAACATGGATGAGCTTGACGGTATCATCATATTTAACCAACCTGGAGGTATGTTTTTTTTGCTGTAGCCTTGCTTTAAACCAAGCCTCGGTCATGGCACAGATGTTTACATTCTCCACAGTGATGAGAGCTTGAAGAGTGTGGAGTTTTTATTTAGGCTCCTAGCATTGAGCAGTAACACCTTAAGATTGCTTGGAGACTTTTCACTATGTTGGTAGCTTTGCCTTTTTGGTATTGCCTAAAAAAAGCATGTAAGTGGGTAGATAAAGTTTTAGCCAATATCCAAAAGCCAATATCCAAAAGCCAATATCCAAAAGCCTAGGTGGGACAGGTAAAGCCCAACCTTGGCAAAGCAATGTGGCCTATTGACCATGTCCTCCCAGGCTGACAGATATTGGATCCTCCTGGAAAAGACACCAGAGACTGGCTGTTAGAAGGGCCATTCAGAATTTTGTGAAGATAGGATGGATGGCTGAAATCTTTGGTCTTCTTGTACTCAGAAAATCTTCATGATGTGTCTAGGCCCAATCAGTCTCTTCTTTTAGCTTCTTTGGCTACTTATATCCAGCAGGACATGGTATCTGCCTCAAAATGCCAGTAGACTTGGGCATGGCTGATTTCAAGACTGCAGTATTTGTACGGACATATACCTCAGCAGGACATTCAAATCTTAGGAACAGGCAATCAATCTGAAAATAAAGTAAAACTAGGAACTTAATTTATGTAGTCAAGCCAGTTTTCATAAGTCATTTGAGGGCCGGGATCAGGGCTTTCCTTTTTAAAAATAAAATATTTCTATAATCAGATGCTGCCGTCACCAGGCTAACAGTGATTTGTATGTAGTTCAGCTCTCAGCTACCTCACTTTTTTAATGGCGATTTTTTCTAATACTGTAACCCAACAGCTTAAATATGAAATGTAAGTTATTGGTATGGAACCCTGATTTAGTGTGATGGGAACTTTCATTGAATGGTAGTGCTGGCAGTTGGCAAAGCAGGATCACCGTTTTTTTTATAAAACAAAGAAGCTTCTTGCCCTCTTTTTCCCATCATTGATTCCAGTCAATCTTCCGCGCCATTTATGCAGTTCATCGGCTTATTACTTAATTTTCCAACCTGCAAGACCAGACCCTCAACAATCTAGCTGAATGGTATGTCTGTCTGTCCTGTCAGACTGTCCTCTAAGTCCTTTAACTGTTGAACCACTTCTTGTTTTGCTTCCAAAAGCTTCTCCTCCAGCTTCAGATTATTCATTTTAATTTCAGTAATATCTTTAAAACAGCCTGAACATGTGATGGTAACAAATTTAGCAATTTACTAATACTATAATCTGCAGGCCTAGCTCTGTGCTGCAGAGGGATGGAGCTCTGACTGTGTTCATTTCGAGGCCACAGCACTGGTGGAGCCAGGCATGGAGGGGAAAGTGTGACTGGGTACATCCCGTTCGCCTCTCCTAGAGTGATGTGATTTCTCTGGTGAACACTAGGAAAATCATGGCCCATGCTCAAGGACAAAGGGTAGGGCTGCTTGCTGATAACACTCCTTGTGGAAATGAGGGTATACAGTGTTGACAGCCCAACACACACACCCTTCCCTCTTGGTATGTGCAGTAAGATGGATGAGTATAATAAAAATAGTTGAAGTACCTTTGATGGCTGCCTAAATTATGTCCTTTCCCAGCCAACCCTTGCCCTTGGGGAATGAATGAGCCAATTGGTTGGGAGGGGAGTAATAATCAGCAGTCAACTGGGATGATGGGGTAAAAGAAGTGCGTGTGTGTGTGTGTGTCTATATATGTGTGTGTATGTATATGTATGTGTGTGTATATATATATATATATATATATACATATATAGACACACACACACACACACACACACACTCTGAAGACTGTTCTTTCAAATTAGCAGCATTTTAGCTACTGGCCTCAATAACTAACACACAGATTATAAATAGGAACTAGAAGTTTAGTTAAAAACAAAAGCCACCTCCAAGGTATCTACGGATTGTTACATTTTCTGAGTTAAGCAATTTAAATGAAATATTTCTGGTCCCCCACTTTACCACAATGAATTACTCCTTGTACTCATGAAAATCATAACATTCCAGTTCTCCATTTCTGTATTTCTGCATGCCTCCTGGGCAAAAGAACAGACTACTGTACATGTGCATGAAAGCAGAAGACAATCTGGTGAGTAAGATTTGGGGCAGACAGGAATAAGGCAAGAAAACTGACTGCATCCAGCAAAGAGGTGGATGGACTGTTTGAGGGAAGAATTGTGACAGTCCGGCATGAGTGCTGAAGAAGGTAGGAGAGTGGCATTGACTAGGTTGGTGACAAGTGACACAACATCCCGACCCCATGTAGAAAATGGGAAAAACAGAGTTGATGATGATGGCAAGTATTATAATGTCACATACTACTACTACAATATGTGGCATTTCTAAAAAGGTTAGATTCCAACCTATCCTGACTGAAATTCTTACACACAGTAACATCTAAAAAGTTAATTCTTTCATCATTGTACTCATTTGTAAATTTTAAGAAGGCTGTGGTATGGTTTATGTATTCCAAGAATTCTTTTAACTTGTCAATACCCCCTGTCTGTAAAATAAAAATGTCTTCCAAAAAACGGAAATAATGTGAAATAAAAGGCTGATACTCAGAGACAAAGATATATATTTTTTCCCGCTACCACAAAACAGTGTTAGCAAACACAAGTGCGGCCGCTACTCCCATAGCCACACCCATAATTGGCTTGTAGTACTCACCCTCGAAGTATACATAATTCTTTGTCAACACTTTCTGCATACATCCTACTAAAATAGTAATATCATTATGTCTAAGACTCTGTTAATTGACTGGGGCCTCATGAAACCATTCCCATCCCTAGATCATAGAGGATAACTAGAAATAAATCCTTCTCATCTCCAGCTACAAAAATAATCCAAATGAACAGATTATGATAAAATATTTAAAAAATGCCAAGAATAATTTAATACAAGCTGCTTTTGGTCAAAAAAAATATTTTAAAGTGCTGTCTACTAATTTAGCTAAAGGCTTAGTCTTATGCCCTACTATTGCCACAATATGGAGGAGGCATGGGTCACTCACAGATTCTTGCTTTCAATATCCCAAATGTAGATGGTTTTAAGGAATTTTTCCACTGTTGAGTAACCAAGCATTTCAGTAGTTAAATGAAAATCCTTCACTAGATCATTCAACCACAAATCCGGTTATGCATATGCAATGTTAACTTATTTTTAGATGATACATCAAAAAAGTTTCCAACATTCAGATTTTGCAACATCTTTTGCGAATAACAGTAAAATCCATAATCTCAACCCCACCCCCTTTATTTGAGTTCATGGCATGTACAGTTCTAAAGAAAAAAACACAAACAGCAGCAGTAGTTGACATATTTTACTAGCACCAAATCACCATCTGGTACCTCGGCCTTTCACCTTCAGGGATTGATCCTTGAAGGCGAAAGGCCGAGGTAGCAGATGGTGATTTGGTGCTAGTAAAATATATCAACTACTGCTGTCATTTCTGTTATCTTCTTTTTGTTCACTTCAGCTTGGCTGTTTGTTTTTTGATCATGTACAGTTCTATCCTGAGAAAGTTAATTTATAAGCCTTCTTTCCATACAAAATCAAATTATAACATTTGCTGCCTGTTTTATTGATTTTTTTTTTTTTTTTGTGAGCGACCTCACTTCCCTCTCACTTAATTTTTCATATAGTGTGATGGGGGAGTGGAGCCAAAGGTGGATTAAAACATTACTTTTAACCATTCACATTCTTTTGGGCCCGCTCTTCCGCTCACTGAACATTAATTCCAAACTGAGTCACCTAACATACAGTTTTAATTCTTATAAAGCGTCAACCAGGTGAAAACCAGCAGATGGCACAAAATTGAAGCCTTTCAAAAATAAATTAGTGTAACAGATGGCTGTAGTTAAATATTTTAAACCTATTATAAGTTGAAACAGTACCTTCATCAACATTCTGTATTTCCACTCTCTTCCAATTGCAATTTATATTCTTCCCTTTTTCTTCTCCTTCTCCTGGAGCTAGATAGAAATGTTACACCTGATTCAATGCGACCCATTATTCCTGTATCTGGACGGACCTCCTGAGGCATGGTGCTTCTTAAAAGCATCCTCATCAGTTAAGGAATCATCAGCTTCTGGTGGTTGTTCATAATTCTCCTTCCTAACTGTACCATTATTATTGGCTCTCACAGTGCTGTCACACAGTCGATATATCATCTTGTGTCATCATCACATACCTTTTTTTCTCCTTTTACTTCCTAATCACATCACAATAACTTTTGACTTCCTTCAACACAATCTGAAATTTTTGTTATTCAACAAATAATAAATCATTTATTATGATGACGTGTATTACCTTATTTCATCCTTCAATTTAAACATTGTCCTCTCATAGTCCATTGCTATAATATCCATCAATTCAGTACTGGTTTTATCAAATAACTGTAAAAGTTACACACAAAGCAAAGAACCTTCAAATATACTATTTGGAAATGTATAAATCCTCAAACCTTTTGAAACATGACCAGCATTTATACTATCCTTTAACAAGGCATTGTCAAGTTACAAATTTATATGTTTCTTTAGAAGTTTTTCAAACTGATGTATTTGCTCAACCAAGGAAATATCAGCTGCGTCAGGTGGTTTCTCAGCTGCATTTCTAAGTTTGAATGTCTTATTAAACCAATAATTAAAGTCCACATCCTTCTCCCCATTTTCCATACCCTGCGGTTTATTGAGCTGCTCAAATAATACATTCTTGGATGCGACAAGTTCATTGATACCAATAAATTGCATCAGTAATTCAGAAAACTGAACGATAGCAATGCCATTTCGTAACTGCTCCAGCCACCATAACATTACCCATTGCTAAAATTTATTGAGCACCAAATCCATCTTATTGGCAATGTTTGTGTAAGTAATCTGACAACAGGTGATAAATGGGTGGAATAATGGTTAAAGTCTTTGCCTCTCAAGCACAAGGTATAGGGTTCGAGCAAGATGTCTGAACAATGCCTCTGTAGAGTTTGCATATTCCCCCATGTCTCTGTGGGGTTCAACCCATAAACATGCTGGGTGCTGTACCTTAAATTCACCCAAAATAAAAATTGAATGGAGTTGTGAACAGCAACACAGAGAGGAGTTGTGTAGACCAACCATTTTAGGCATTAACTCTTACACATTGTCCTCTAGATAGCAGAACATGGATCACAGAATGTGCACTGTATCACAGCTAGCCACTCAGTAGTGTGACAATGGACTCCAGGTGATTTGATCACATTCACTAATGTCCCAAAAAATTAACATGGGCATTTGTCAGTGATAAGTGGGTTGAGGACGCGATCACTCATGCAAATGGTGCAGGTGATCTCTGTGACTCTGTTAGCCAGTGTGTGCCTGCTATAAAGCCCAGCAGCTCTGGGTCAATAAGCTGTTATCTGGCAGGTGTCCATTTGCCCAGTCTGGGCTACTTGAGAAAGTTCTGTTGAGTGAAAGCTAGTGGTAAAACCAATTAACCTGGCAAATAATTAAGAATTGCTACAGTGAAAACAGGTTCACTGACAGGATGCAGCTTGGAAGTAGATGACATGATGGTAGGGAGGAGACTGGAAATTCTGAGTATACAGGAGTCAAAGTGGAAAGGCAGGGCAGTGCAGTGCAGCAAAACCACTTGGCTTGGAATCCAGACTCTACTACGACTAGAAATGGAGTAGAAATTATGATGAGGGAAAGTGTTCTGAGGGCTGTGAACAATTTCATCAAAACTAGTTCATAGGTGATTACTAGGATAATGGCACAAGACCCTTTACAAACCTAGCCAACAATACCCAGGATATGACAATATTATATCTTAATTCCCCAGATATGGGATGGGGTAGTAATGAGGTAGTGGGTCTTTGGGTGTTGGAGCCCTGAGTCATTTTACAGACTGCCTCTGTCTATAAGGGACATGGACAGTAGTCCAGGAGTGAATTTATGGTTCCTCATCCATTTATCCAAATTCTTTTTGAAAAGATTGAGGGATGGGCTTTGTTTTACAAAGATGGGATGTTTATTCCATAGACAAAGTAGCCTTTGGGAAATGAATCTGTCTCTCCAGCAAATTCTGTTAGTCACAAAGGTTCAAGTCCATGTAACGTGTAGCCATTGTGTAATATTTCTTGTGAATATGTAACATTTATTTTCATCAGGGCTGGATCAGAGAATGCCTTGTAGGTCAGGCATAAGTCCCCTCTCAATAAACAGTATGAGACAGAGTAAAGGGATAGGGCCTTTAGTCGGTCTGCATAAGACATGTCTTGCACTTTGTACTTTTTTAGTGAAAAACCTCTAGGGGCCACTCCAATTGGTGTAAGTGCCTGGTAAGGTACATGCAGAAGGAAGTAGTGTACTTGATTATGGGCCCGATGAGGGCAAAGTACAATGGCAGTAGGACTTCCTTTGATCTTGATGCCATGCCTTTACTTATAAGCTGAGCCACACAGAAGGATTTCTTCACTATTGCAGCTATGTGGTGGTCAAAGATTAGGTTACTATCTATCTGTGTTCCTAGATCCCTCACCACTGGGTCTACTTTTAGGGGTGTGTTATCGATATTATAAATTGCAGGGATATCTGATTTACCGAAGGGTATGATTATGCATTTTTTAACATTTAGTCTCAGACCATGGTTTTGGCACTAGTCATTTGTCATTTTAGGGCTGTTTGCAGGATGCCAACATTGTTTGGGAATTCAGTGATTGCTTCCAGCTTACAGTCATCAGCCAGAAGCCCCAACATTGGCCTTCACTTTAGAGAAGTATATACCAAACAGGAGGGATCCCAACACTGAGCCCTGTGGGACACTGCTAGTAATGGGTTTCTTATCGGTAGTGGATTCACCTATCTCAGTATGTGACAGACTCATGGCAGTAAGACTTCATTGTTAAGGTAGGGCAGTATTCATAATCTCAGCCTATGCCCCATACCAGGATTGTGATGATGAGGAAAAGCATGCATTCAGGCAGTAGCTGCAGAATCTTATATATAAAGCAGAACAACATGAGGGGGTGTTGATGATCAGGGACATTAATGCTGGTATCAGGATGGAAATAGCAAGATACGAGGATTGACTTCTTACACATGGGTGAGGCAAATGAAATACAAAAACACAGGCCATTCATAAGATCACATATAAGAGTAGTCAACTTGCAACTCAAGTAGTCTTCTTTCTAGTAAGGAAAGGGCATTAGGGTAGAATCAGACATTGCAAAGTCACCCCCCGGTGAAACAGTTGGCTCACAGCATAAACCACTGGTGGCCACAATCAGCTACAAGCAGTGGTCAGAGAGGGCTCTAAGGTCAACAAAGACTAGGAATGAAAGCACAGGTGTTCACAGAAATACTCAGGACTGTAGCACCTCAGGAAGAAGAGGAAATAGGTGGAGTCCTAAAAGGATGGCAGCACTTTAAAAAAGGATGTGTGAAGACTATAAAACAGATACGTGGCCAGGCCAGGTATAGAAATAAGGTATGCAAGGAAAGCTGGTGATGAATTCAGAGTTCCAAGAAGAGATCAAAAGAAAGAAAGAAATGCAGTGAAAAGTGGGAGATAGAAAAGATGGACCAGGCTAAGAAATAATACTAGTTCGTTAACACAGAGGCTAACAGAGCAGATTATGGAGGAGGATTTGGGACGGGCATAATGGTTAGGGTGTTTATCTTGCAGACACAAGATGCAAAGTTTAATTCTTAAATGGGATAATTGGTTATAATTAAACTGCCCTCAAGGGCAGTTAGCCTAGTACTAACCTATGAACCTATCGGACAATGGATAAGGCAACAGAGGCACTCTACCAGCTTCTGGAAAGTGACTCAGCAGATGGGACAAAGAAACTCTATCAGGTTGCAAGGCAAAAATAGAAAGATGAAGATTGTCATCAGACATCATTCATAGGGATTGCCAGCAACAAGCTACTTGCCAGTCCACAGGACATCAAAAGCAGATAAAAGGAGTACTTCCAGCAAATTCTGAGTGAAGAAAACCCCACAGAAGCTACACTTCCCTATACACAGCCTATAATGAAACAGGAAGAGCCAACCCAGGAAGACGTAAGAACACCACTAAGAAAAATGAAGTTAGGGAAAGCAGCAAGTTTAGATGAGGTCACAGCAGAAGTGATCAGGGCTATCAAGATGTTGGGGAAAATGGTTCCTGGGAATACTCATAGGAATATGGAGAGAAAGGAGTATCCCAGATAACTGGCAAATAAGCATTCACGTGCAAGTGTACATGAATAAAGGAGACATTCACAACTGGCAAATAAGCATTCACGTGCAAGTGTACATGAATAAAGGACACATTCACAACTGGCAAATAAGCATTCATGTGCAAGTGTACATGAATAAAGGAGACATTCACAACTGGCAAATAAGCATTCACGTGCAAGTGTACATGAATAAAGTAGACATTCACAACTAGCAAGTAAGCATTCACATGCAAGTGTACATGAATAAAGTAGACATTCACAACTAGCAAGTAAGCATTCACATGCAAGTGTACATGAATAAAGGAGACATTCACAACTGGCAAATAAGCATTCAGGTGCAAGTGTACATAAATAAAGGAGACATTTACAACTGGTAAATAAGCATTCACGTGCAAGTGTACATGAATAAAGGAGACATTCACAACTGGCAAATAAGCATTCACGTGTAAGTGTACATGAATAAAGGAGACATTCACAACTGGCAAATAAGCATTCATGAGCAAGTGTACATGAATAAAGGAGACATTCACAACTGGCAAATAAGCATTCAAGTGCAAGTGTACATGAATAAAGGAGACATTCACAACTGTGGACATTACAGAGATATCAAACTACTATCACACTGCATAACAGTGCTGGAGAGAATGCTTGATAAAGTAATACACAGAACAGTAGAAATTAAGATGGGAAATGACCATTTCATATGCAGATCAGAATTCAGCATAAGTGACCCAATGTTTATAGTGAGAAAGACAGTAGAGAAGAATCTAGAGATGAAAAAAAGAATTCAACTGGGCATTCTTAGATTTGGAAAAAGCATATGACAAGGTCCCATGAAAGCTGATTTGGGCAGTCCTGCAATGGTTTGAAGTCCTGGAAACATTAATAGAATTAGTACAGGCTACATACAACAACCTAGCACACAAGTGAAAAATAATGCTCAGACTCACAGATGGGTTCTTAGTGGGAGTAGGTGTGTATCAGGTTTCAGCTTTGACCAAACTGCTATTCATGTTAGTGATGTAATACATTACCAAACATGTTGGAGGAGAAAGTGACAAACCAGCTGTATGCAGACAGTGTGGCATTATAAGCAGACTCTGAACAGGAACTTCAGCAAATGATAAGGCACATGGGATAAAACTGAGTGCAGATAAGACAATTGTCAGGTCAACAAATGGGGGAAATCAGAAAAAGCTGACAAGTGAGAATGGAAAATACTGGAACAGTTTAATAGCTTCAAGTATCTGGATGAGGTGGTTGAGGAAGAGGAAAATCTAAATGAGGCGGTCAAAGCTAGAATCAGAGGGCCTGCAGCCAGGTGACACAGAGTCTCAGGGGCACTATGCAACATAAGAATGCCAAAGAAACTAAAAAGGTATATGAAACACTGGTGCAACCAGTACTTCTGTATAGTAAAGCAACCTAGGCTGTGAAGGCAGATGGAGATGAAATGCCCAAGCTGTAGTGTGCAGTGTGGAACAGATGAAGAAATGATGACAGAGCAGAAGCCAAAGTAGGTCCGAAAGCATAGAAGGCCAAAGAGAACAGATTGGGGTGATTCAGGCACATGTACAGGAAAGCAGATGATGATTTGGTGATGATGATGATTTGGGACAGATAGGAAGAAAACAAGAGGAAATGAGAATATTCAGCAAAGAGATGGATGACTTGTGTGAAGGAAGATCTGCAACATTCAGGCATAACTGTCTAAAAAGTTAGCTCAGTGACATTGATTTGAAAAAGATTTTGACAGTTGACATGACACCCATACCCCAAGCAGAAATGTGAAAAATGGAGTTGTTGATGATGAATAGTGAAAAAAACCTGAGAACTTCTGTGCAGGATGCCCTGAATGCCAGAAGGCAGCTCCATACCCAGATTTTTCAAAATAATTTGATTCTAATGGCTATCCCTGAGGTGTCATTTGAATGCATTGCTTTGAACAATTAGGCCATTGGCAAAATTCATTGATGGGTTTCAATATATTTTAGATACTCTAGACTATGCAACAAATTATCCTGAAGCTACTCTACTGTGCAAGGCTAATGGTACATCCCTAGATAGAGAATTAACCACAATATTTCCCAGAATCGTGACCCCTACCGAAATACTTACTGAGTGTGAGACTATATATATGTCCAGAACAATTCACCAAGTATGCCAAATGCTTTAAGGTCAAGCAATTAAAAACTTCATGTACCATTCCCATATGGATGGATTAGTAGTGCATTTTAGCTGAACATTAAAGTCCATGTTAAAAAAGGTTATTGAGGAAGATGTCAACAGTTGGGGCCAGTTAATACCATATTGATTCTTTGCCATCAAAGAAGTGTTCCCAAGTCTCAACAGGGTTCAGTCATTTTGAGCAGTTATATGGCAAGCATATTCAGGGACTGTTAAATATTGCCAGATAAACATAGGAAGACGAAACAAACACATTTAAGTATCATGTAACACTACACCAACATACAAGATAGGCTGAAAGTAGTGATGCTCATAGTCTGGAACACATGCAAAAGGCCTAAAGTACACAATGAGGGGATTATGACAAAATACAATCGCCAGAAAATTTAAAGCTAGAGTCCATATGTTAGTTTTGGTATCCACAAAAATTTTGGCTAATTGTCAGTGTTCACTTCACATAAAAGAAATGTTAAATAAAGTAACTACAGCATTAGAAAGACAAAGGAAAGACCAAAAGAGAGATAACGTATCGACAATCTGAAGCAATGGAAATAAGTACTAACCTCTGTAGTTAGTGCTAATTTAGAGGCCGAGAATAGTAACTCTAGAGAAGAAAGAAAACTGAGCCTGCATTTCAGGTAGATGATATATCTGATGGAACAAACCTAATTCAATACCAAATTCAAACCCTTCCAAGAAAAATGTTAATTTGAGACCTTACAAAATGCCAGTCAGGAGACAAAAAGTGAGCATGACAGTTCCACAGATTTAGCCTCAACAGCAAATGAAATTAAGATTCTAAGCACTTATTTTAGACACAGACAGTTAAGAAATACTGGAAAGATTAGACTGGAGAAAACAAGAACTGCATTAAAAGGGCTACATCCATTTAAGGTATGGCACTGATTCGGCTCCGCCCACTACACTGCATATGATCTGTCAAAGGCCTGTAGACCAACCAATGGACAAGTAACCAATGGTAAAGTGTTGCTGGAATCAACAGTTGCATAGCATAGTGAAGAATCTTGCCAAGGAGTCCAATGAATGCAAATATTGTAAATAAAATACTCCATTTTGTGCATATGTGTATAAATAGAACAGCTATTGTAAATAAGAAGTGTTTCTTTTAAGCATACAAGGTAAATAAATGTGCTTCTTTAAGAACAGAAAGGAACTTTTTTTGGATTAATCAGCAAAATTTTCTTGTCACTGTAAACAGGAAATGTTCCTTAAAAGCAGCAGGAGAGAGAAACTTCTGATCTATTAGCTACAGCAATATAAAAGAAGGGCTGAAGGAAGCCTGATTCCGAGATCATTTGTTTTATTCAGAGAGGATTTTATTTGTCTAAAACAGTAGTTCTGGAAAACAGAATCACTTCTGTGTCACTGTTAGACAGAGGCATAGTATACTAACCTCGAAAAAGGGCATAGCAAAATAAATTTAAAATGGGTGGCGAAAGCCAAACACATTCTGGCTAGGCTTATAAATGCCCTAAGGCAGATAGCCTAGTATGAACCTATGAACCTATGAAAAGAAGATCAGGAGACGTCTGACCAGGAAGCAAGCTTGATAACAGTCTTCTACCTGCAGCTGTCACACACTATGGTGATAATATAGGTTAACTGCAGTGAGCATTTGGACATTTTTGTCAGAACTCAGTTCCTAACTAGTTTAGGATACCTTGGAATTGTAGTTCTGTGCTGACCCTAGGAAAATACAATGCTAAGTAAAGGAAGAAGAAAGCACCCAAGATGCCACGTGGCCAGGCAATGACTACTAGTGAGCTGACCAAGAATTTTCTGGTTACTGGGGCAGGAGAGATGGTCAAATTCTCTTGCATCATGCAAGAATTATAAAAAAAATAAGTCAATGGCTGGCAGAAATAAAAGACTCAAAGGTAATCAATTTTTTCAAAAATGGACTAAGCGGTGTCAAGAAACTTAAATCAACTTTGGTTATTATCTGCAGAAACCAGGGACCTAAACCGTTGTGCAGCAGAGACTGAATTATTGATTGAATTGCTCCAGCAGAAGTCCCAAGACCTGGAGGATAGAGCTCATTGCAAGAACTTGAGGTTTACAGGTATTCCAGAATGTGTAGAAGGTATGTATTGTCTGTCTTACATGGCGCAAAAGATCACAGAATGCACCCCGATTCCAGGGGCAGAACTTCAATTAGAGAAAGCACATTGGATCTATTCACCTCCCGCCAAGGACAATTTTTCCAAGACTAATTTTGGTGCATTTTGCCAACTGTACAATAAAGGAACAAGTTCACAAAACTTTAGGTCTCAAGG
This sequence comes from Protopterus annectens, assembly GCF_019279795.1. Taxonomy (NCBI): domain Eukaryota; kingdom Metazoa; phylum Chordata; order Ceratodontiformes; family Protopteridae; genus Protopterus; species Protopterus annectens. Next base: position 902,826,179 of record NC_056747.1, on the reverse strand, counting down.
AAAGGTAGTTAAAATAGACAATTCTAGGGTTTTGGTGGGCAGTGGTTACTGTTTGCATACCAGGAGGCTTAGGTTGGTGTTTTTACCTGCTGTGAAACTCATACGGCAATTATATGGTCCAGACTGTTCTACCCAGTTATTTTAAAGGTCCGTCTCAGTAACATTCGTTGACCCAAAAAAGGCTTCAAATAGGCTGCAGCAAATGGTTTCAGCTTTGGACTCCAGCATGTTGCAATATCAGAGAAGAGACTGTTCTCCATCCCAAGAAAGCTTGCAAAGGAGCAATAGATTTCTGGAATCTTTTCCACTATTCTGTATCTAACTTGCAGCACAGGGAAAAGTTGGCCTTGTCCTCAAGCAATTTCTAAATGCTACCAGGAACATCCCCCCCAGGTGAATTATCTTGAAAATTGGGGAAAGATATTTGTACTCCTGTACTTGGAAAGGTGGTGATGCTTCCTTCCCTATTGAGTGGCAGAATAATTATTGCATAGACTAGTATGTTCTTCTTGTCAGTTTGTGTTGGAACTTGCATTAACATGCTAGTCTTTGAGATCTCTCTTATCCTTACAGAGGCATGTGGCCTCCTCCTTGGATGCATAATTTGTTTGGACCATAAATAGTTTTGTAAATCTAGGCTTACTTCATGGTTTTGACATCGAAGGATGTATGTTTCAAAAGTTAAGCAATTGTACCTGGCATGCATTTACCCCCATCTTTATAAAGTGACATATAATTGTTTTATTGCTTGTGACCAATACAAAATACTGCAAATGTAAATGCAAGTTTTGCCTCTGATCACTGTTTAGACTTTCCTGCATATTCTAGGGATAAACAATGAGTTTTAATATTTAATATAATAACTACCTGTCTCCATAGGGGTTCCCCAAGGATCCATCCTTGGACCCCTACTCTTCTCTGTTTTCACCAATAATCTAGCCTCTGCCGCCAAATATGGCACACTCATACAATACGCAGATGACTCAACCATCATCTGCTCAGCCCAGTCCCTACCCAAACTGCAAAAAGTCACACAGGGAGTCTTTTTCTCTGTTGAAACTTGGTTATCCAATGCCCAATTAATACTCAACCCAAACAAACCTAAACTACTCATCTTCCAACCCACCAAACATACTCAAAACAACTCTCACTTTAACATCACAGCAAAAGACAACACCACTATATACCCAACTGAACACACCAAATTGCTAGGAGTGGAAATAGACAATAAACTAAAATTTGACATTCACATATCCATGACCATAAAAAAAGTCCACAAAAAACTAGGAGCGTTATACAGAAATAAGCAACTTCTCACCAAAGCAGCAACGATTTCAATAGCAAATTCCCACCTTATCTCCACCCTACTTTATGCCTCTCCAATATATACCAAACTAAGGCAATGCGATCTAAACAGGCTAGAGACCTGCTATAACAAAATCGCCAAATTCGCCACTGGGGCATCCTACCGTAATCACCACTGTCTCTCACTTGCTGAACTGGGCTGGCTTGAACTCCCTCACCTCCTTCAATGGTATCAACTCTCACTCGCCCACAAACTAATGCAATATGAATCTCCGTACGGTCCCTGAAGAGTCTTGCAGTCAAGTAAAAGAGTCAGTACGATAAGAACACTGCAGAACTCACCACCAATACTGGAATACACCTTAAACTTGGGGAGTAACATGATGAATAGGAAAGGTTATTAATTCATTTTTATAGTATGTCGCTGATGACAGCTAGCTAGTAATTTTGAACGTTAAGTGAACGTGACGTTCAACTTTACTCCCCAAGTTTAAGGTGTATTCCAGTATTGGTGGTGAGTTCTGCAGTGTTCTTATCGTATCGCCCACAAACTAGTAAACCATCCACTAAATGTCCCATCCCTCCAGAATCTACTCCAACCCTATCACACCACCAGACCACTAAGATCCAGCAACAAAAATCACTTGCCAATCACTAAAGCCAATAACTCTGCTGGTGAAGCACTATTCTCTTGCGCCATAGCCAAATTATGGAACTCCCTCCCACCCACAATTACCTCCGTACCATCATGCACCCACTTCAAAACTTTACTAAAAGCACACCTAAAAACATGCTGGCTATGCCCTTGCAACTCCCACTCTAATATCACCCACCCCATCCAACCACTACCTTTCTTTCCACTCCACTAACTACCTTGATTATAGCAAGCTCAGATGCTCATAAGCCTAGTACTTATTATACAGCAGGAACTTCTTATTGTAACATTTGTTAATGTCTGTTATGTACTTCACAGATAAAGATTCTAGTTGTCTACTGATGTACTATGTTCTTCATCTGTAAATATGTTGTAAGTAATTGCTATGTAAATTGTTAATCGCTATGTAATCCAATATAACTACTGTTTATTTTAACTGTGGAGCTTTTCTCCCCGGGCCTCCGCTGAAAATGGACCTACGTCCAAGCGGACACTCCCTGTCAACAAATATAAATAAATAAATAAATATTTTTTCCTTGAATGTCAATGACCTCTGTTCTCCATTTAAGCGAACAAGATGTTTTTTTTTTTATTAAGAAAAGAAAATCCTCCTACTTTTTTTTTTTTTTTTTTTTTACAGGAAACTCATCTGAGTCAACCAGTTGACGAGTATGCAAAGCTCCTAAAGTTTGGAAACAAGAAAGATTTATTTTCCTTGTATTTGGGAGGTAAGAGAAGGGAAGTGGCTATCTTAATATCAAGATGATTCCCAATTAAAATATTAGAATATATAGCAGATGACTGGTAGATTTCTTTTATGTAGGGGAAGGTTTGAGGGCTAGGGTTTCACATTTTCTCCTAGCCATATTGGTACATCTATTCAGGAAATGGCCCGAGTCTTCAAGGAAATTTTGTGGTTTCATATAGGATGTGCCATACTTGCGGAGGAATTGTAATAGTATTTTACACACAATGAAGTACACTTGGGCCCTAGAATTGTATAGGTCCCCTCAGCAGGTAGATTTTTAAACAAATACTGTTCTTCAATGGGATTTATTGATGTTATATAAACTTGCACTTTGGGCCCCCCCCCCCTTCTTTTACATGCTTATCTAGCAGGTACAAAACACTTTTGGTTATAGGCACAGTTTTCTGTACTAAGGAGCACTGATTTATGTTAGGGAATGTTGAAGTAGGGGTCATTACTCTCTCAGACAATACCATTTCAGTTGAGGTTAATGTAAAACAAACATTGCCACCTAGATTTTTAATGTTCATTTATGCTTTTGCAAAAGAGAAGAATACCAGAAGCACCTGCATCATTTTTTAATAATCCCTTTCTTAATATGACATCCAGAACACTGAAGGGTGAGACAGCTTTTTAGCAGAGTTGTACAAGGGGCTTCTTGCTTTCTTCCACATAAGGACGTGCTGTCATGACCAAGGCATTAGGCAGGAGGAATCAGAAACTGACCATCTGTTGAATACAGCACACCAAGGTGGTACTTACTCTGAATCACGGTATGCTGCACAGGCTTCAGAGCTCAATAGTTTGTGGGGTTAGAAAGCAAAGCAACTTCAACATCAACTTAAATTATAGCACTTTTCTTATAGCGCTATGAAATCACTGGCTGTTGAACTTAGGAGACAGGGAGTGACCAGTTTGTTCACTGAGATAAGACACCATGTGTGGAACATGAGAGAGATGCATTTAGACCAAATACTGGATGGTTTCCTGTCCTACTACATACAGCTATATAGACCTGTAGTATTACACATTTCTCCTCTCAGACATTTGAGGATCTTACGGAAGGGGCAGTATTAACTCAGTGTGATGCCCAATGGCAGACCTTGATGGTCCCAATCACTAGAGATGTGCTGCTAAAAGTATTTTTCCCTGAAATGGAAAGCATAAGGGTGGACGTGGTTCCCACAGCGATTTATAGAGATGTGGGAGATAATTTTTGAGAATAGCCAATGATGTTTTATTATTTAGTAAAGTCCCAAGTTCATGGAAAATGGTCATCTTAAAACAATGAAAGAAACCTTTGCTCCTGTCCTGATATCAGCTGGTCTCAGTCCTGAATTGTGATCATAAGTTGTTTAGGATGATCTCGGCACATCAGATTGTAATGTTGCTCCCCCCAACTCATCCATCATGATCAGATAGGATTTATTCAAAGCAAGCAATTTCATTTAAACAACTTGTTTGGTAGAGCACACCCAATTAAATAAGAAGAGATTGGGGTCCTCAGCTTTGATGCAGAGAAAGAAAGCCTTTTACCTAATTGAGTGGTCCTACTTATTTCATGTTCTTGGAAAGCTTGAGTTCCTGGATAAATATGAGAAGATCCTTGCCAAGATATATATATATATATATATATATATATATATATATATATATATATATATATATATATGAATTTCAACTGGGGTAAAGATTGGTGGCAAATTCTTGGGGGATTTCCTGATTGGAAGACGTACCCGATAGGGTTGACCTTTTGACTCCTATTCTTTTCACCCTGTATCTGGAACTTCTGGCACAGACATTACACACAGTTGATTATATGGGTTACAGTTGTGCTAAAAATAATTTTGGTACCTTTCTCTATGCGGATGATCTCTCTATTTACTTGGGGAACCCATGGTGCCATTTGAACACAGTATTTAATTTTCATCACACCTTAAGGAAGCTCTCAGGCTTTAAAATTAACTGTAACAAAATAGCTGTTCTTGCTGTGAATTATGTCCCATCCTGGATTCAGAAGGACAGATATTTTAGGTATTACTTTAACATTTCAACTAAGTATTAAAAATCAAATAGCCTTTGACTTTCTTCAGTAATACCCACTTAGTTATCTTGATAACTGAAATGTTACTATTAGACCTTGAGCAATGGATTTTAGCCATGCAAATGTTTATTTTGCCCTGGGTCTTATATATACATACACATATATATATATATATATATATATATATATATATATATATATATATATATATATATATATATATATATGGATCTACCTGACTACATCGACACTTCACAACACCGACAACAACTTCACCGACACCAAATAATCGACAGTTCACAAACACGACACCTCATACACTCGACACATCATAACAACAAACAAAACAAATCCCCTGTCCAAAACCCACACACACAACACAAGCACACCAAAATCCTTACAAACCAACACTAACCCTTACATACACAACTATCTACAACCCAACCAAAACCCTAACCCTAAGGTCCGTCACTATCGCACACTCACCTAACCCGCGCCCTAACACTAACTCACTTAACCCGCCCCTAACCCAAAAAATATCACTACTGCACCCTTACCTAACCTGCGCCCTAACCCTAACTCACTTATCCCACCCCTATCCCTACAGACTGCCAACATCGCACACTTACCTTACTCGCACCCTTACCTAACCCGCGCCCTAACCCTAACTCACTTATCCCACCCCTATCCCTACAGACCGTCAACATCGCACACTTACCTTACTCGCACCCTAATGGCCATCACTACCACATACTTACACATCCTTTCCCCATCTCAGTGTTCTCAGCGTCGGTGTTTTCCTCCGTCGGTCTTCTGACTTGTCGATCTTCTAAGTCATTGTCGGTGATATGACGTGTCGATGTAGTCAGGTAGATCCATATATATATACATACATATATATATATATATATATATATATATATATATATATATATATATATATACACACACACACACACACACACACACACACACACACACACACACACACACACACACACAAATATATATATATATATATCGCACAAGCTATCCTGGTATCTCCCTGAAGGACAAGTTGGTCAAACTGTCAAAACACATTTGAAATTTTATATGTTCTCAAGGGATTCCTAGGGTAGCATGAGTCAAAATGGTTCTCCCTAAGTCAATGGTGGGCCTCAGGGCACCTGATTTAAAATTATACAGGCGTGTGGCAGTAGTATATAGCCATTTAGAAGTCCCTTATGTATAGAGGGCTTCTTCTGCCATATTTTTCAAAAGAAACTTACCCTTAACATTGCCTTCCTAAGCAAGCTGTGTTATTATGTCAAGAAGCTAACTTTTTGATAAAAAGTATAGGCTGACTACATGGAGAAGTGAAGTTGTCCCAATACATATGGCTGCCTTTTGGGGATTGCAAAGTATCAGAGTAGCAAGATAGGTCAAAAAGAATCATCTCCTAAGCTACTGGGAACTCTGGGCTACAGGTGTAGTGTTTGAAACCCGGAATGTGTTGGTGGCTGAGTGTGATGTGTCATTTGACTGTGTACGTCTTTACAAAGAGCTAACATGGAAATGGCGGCTGAATAACTTCTCAGCAATCAGAGAATAGGCTCCACCAGAACTGATGGAATGCTTTCTAAAAGCTAGAGAGGTCATTTCAATACATTTTGTACAAATGAATAGGCTTAGAAGGACGTGGGAGAGAGAACTTGGAAAGGAACTCCCAGACCAACACTGCCACTCTATTTTACAAATCATTATATATACTACCATCTCTTGCAGATTTAGATTTTTTGGATGGTAGTATCTACATAAATATTGTGACACACCTCCTACCTTCCATCACATTTTTCCCCATCTTGCCCCATTCTGCTGGAGATGTGAATCACAAACTTTAGCTTACTGGTATCACGTTTTTATACAATGTCAGTTATTGAACAATTTTTGGACTGATCTCCATTTTATGATTAAATATGGGATGGGAGGGTCAAATTAACCAAGCAAGCAGCTATTGTCACTATCAGGTCCACCAGAGATGGTCTTGAATAAAGCTTGTAAGCAGCTTTGATCATGCTTGTTTATAAAAAAAAATGCATAACTAGGTGATGGAGACTATGTGAGCCCCCTGCTATATATGAGTTAGTTATGTTAATTGAGGGGATATGGCAAATGGAGATATCCGCTAAGGATCGCAGAGTGGGAGACAAGATACACAAGAAGCAGGTCATCTGTGACAGTTGGAAAAAGAAATATGTAAGGGAGCAGTGGCCACAAAAATAATTGTATTGTCACATGCATGAATGTCTCTCTTGCTAGTACTTTTGTTGATTACTTGTGTATGATTCATGTTTTCTTTTCTCTAGGGTACCGACTGCAATTTTGAATTTTTTTTTTTTTTTACTGATGACTGACATTTCACAAGGTGTTATTACTCTTGTTATCAATTGATGGGCATTGTCATTGCATTCTTCTTTGTGTTGTTTTTTTCTCCTATTTATATAATATAAATAAAAGTTGGCAGTTAAATGAAGACCCAGAAGAAGACACCGTGAGGGAACTGGAGACTGTTCCTGTTCTAGCAATCCAACAGCAAGAGTTAATGACAGGATCACAGAAAGACAGAGAGAGACCTACTAACAAAGACAGTATCAATCTGTGTGTGGATTGCTGGTACCTGCTTTGAACTTTTGTTAAGCCATATGAAACTTTTCTTGAGAAAGAACCTGCATTCCAATGTTGTTGTACAATATACTTTGTCATTCTTCTAAGACTGCTGTATCTGCTGCCTTCAATATTCCTACATATTTATAATGTATATACTATGAACTTGTTCATTTAATATTAGTAATATATCACAATCCAGCAGTTACTTTCCTGCACATCTTCCTTTCATCCCCTGACAAATAAATTTGTGCCAGCATTAGATTTCCTCTTCTACTTTTCAGTTTACAAATATATAATCCCCAAACATTTTCTAGTATAACTTTCATTTCTTCCAACATCATGTGGGATGTAAAACATATCTGTTACTACCCAACCCACACAATAGTCATATTCAGCCCAGTGTCTTTTACAGTCTCGATTAATCTACCTGTATTTTGTCTATTGTTCATGGTAATGTCTTTTTCTCACATCCTGTTGCATCATCATATAATCAAACAGGATTCTCTCATAATAAGTCTTATCACAGTTTGAGTTATATTTCTTTCACCTCAGCTACTGATAAAGAAATAATTACCTGGAAGATGAAAGTGATGTTTCTCAGTTGCATGACGTGCACTCAAAACAATTTTGCAGTTTGTGTGTGTGTGTGTGTGTGTGTGTGTGTGTGTGTGTGTGTGTGTGTGTGTGTGTGTGTGTGCGTGTGTGTGTGTGTGTGTGTGTATATCTAATGTATATTACACACACAAGTGCGCACATGCACTTAAAAATGTATTTGGCTGTTAGACAACAGGTCACCTCCAGTACTTTCTGAGACAGTTGAGACTTACTCATGTAAGGTATGAACTACATATCACCTTTACTGGTCATGATCAGGCAATTGCTTCTTCATCCGCACTCTACCCACTCTCTGCCCAATAGAACAAGTGGAGTAACAAGCAGTCCCCAGTTCATATGTGGTTTCAGAATACGGTCAGTCAAACTCATACAGGTCTGCCAGGTTTGCCCATAAGCAACAGACTTCATCTACATGCCCACCAACCAATATCTCCTCCTTGCATGCCAACACAAAATACAGAGAGATTATGGTAGGACTTCACAATACCATGTCTCTCCCAACTATGGTGCCACCACTAAATGCAGCGATATCATGGAGGGACTTCACAACATCATGCCTCTCTCAACTATGGTGCCAGCACTAAATGCACCGATATCATGGTGGACTTCACAGTACCATGCCTCTTCCAACTATGGTGTCAGCAGTAAATACAGTGATGTTATGGAGGAACTTCACAATACCATACCTCAGCCTCTCCCAACTATGGTGCCAGCACTAAATACAGCGATATCATGGTGGGAATTTGCAATACTATGCCTCTCCCAACTATGGTGCTAGCACTAAATGCAGCAATATTATGTTGGGGCTTCACAGTACCATGCCTCTCCCAACTATGGTGTCAGCAATAAATGCAGCGGTATCATGGTGGGACTTCACAATACCATGCCTCTCCCAACTATGGTGCCAGCACTAAATGCAGCAATATCATGGTGGGACTTCACAATACCATGCCTCTCCCAACTATGGTGTCAGCAGTAAATACAACGATATCATGGTGGGACTTCACAGTACCATTCCTCTCCCAACTATGGCGCCAGCACTAAATGCAGCAATATCATGGTGGGACTTCACAATACCATGCCTCTCCCAACTATGGTGCCACCACTAAATGCAGCGATATCATGGAGGGACTTCACAAAACCATGCCTCTCTCAACTATGGTGCCAGCACTAAATGCACCGATATCATGGTGGGACTTCACAGTACCATGCCTCTCCCAACTATGGTGTCAGCAGTAAATACAGCGATATCATGGTGGGACTTCACAGTACCATGC